>NC_138518.1:602500-1202500 GCF_000230855.2 Cajanus cajan
TCCATTCTATCCTTCTAATACGGATAATCCTTTCCATTAAAGGCAAGGGACCTTATGAGGGAGACTCCTTCTAATAAGTATTGCCCTACACTACTTCCCACAACAAATCTTTTTCCTTTAGCGTGATTAGATGCTCAACCTCGCCAAAGGTTGAACTTTAATACCAATTTGTAGAGAAAAGATAAACAATAGAAGGAGAGTTTTAATAATGTTTATAAAAAATCACACTTTTTCGTAGTGAAGTAATAACTCTAGTCAAATGGAGTGCAAATAGAAGTTAGACAAAACATTAAGTATTTTTATACTGATTCATTTCAACCACCAAGACTATGTTCAGTTCTCAATGCAATCGGATTGAGTTCCACTATTCTTCAATGAATATACAAGTATTCTTTCAATAAACCACTTCTCACTCAACCTCAAGTATTCTTTGACTTATTTTTTTAAACAATTACCTAAATATTCTTTTCATAACAAGCCTCTCAATAAGGATTAAGAACCAAGTATTTTTTTTCAAACAAGTCTCTCCAGGCTCAACCAAGTATTGTTTTACAAAAAAATCTCTCTCGTCTCAACCTTATAACAATGGCTTGTTTTCGTCTCTCTTAGACATTATACAACCAATATAGTGTACTAAGATTTTTACAAGAAAGAATGAAATTTATTCATAAGTATAGTTTACAGAGTGTGTTTGTTCGTGTACATCTTTGTACATGTGTCTCTTTTCTTTCTTAAGCTTCGAATCTTCTTATATACTAGTTTTGGAGAAGATGACCATTGCAACACTTTGAATCAAGCTAACAAGTTTTTTTTCCGTCTATCTTCGATATCTTTTCTTGTGATGGGAGATAACCGTTGACTCATTTAATGCAAATATTAAATGCATTTCACTAAATGGTTTCTCTTATCTGATAAAAAAAGTTATCATCTTTTCATACCAAACAAAGCTTGTAGACACAATGTTAATGCAGAACAATAACAACAATGCCTTTATCTGATATTTCAGGGATCCTCATTTTTTGTTTTGACAGAAAGCATGATCTCATTCTCTTAAGCAAATTTGTGAATTTCAAGATGATTTTCTAGTTCGATCTATTAAAGAATAAAACATTCAAATAAATTTTGTCATTAGTCTCAATAAATAATAAATATTTAATATATATGAGAAAAACTATATGTTTCATCTTATTTACATTGTCTTATAGACGATCTATCTTACGCTTTATCTGATAAACATTTTTTAAAGACATTTTCTCTTATAATTTTTTTTTGTTTATTAACATTAAAATTTCAAATCATTAGAGATATAAAATTATCTTTTAACTTAACAAATAAAAGATAGGAAGACGAGATACATATGAAATTCAAAATTTAACAAATAAAAGATAGGAAGACGAGATACATATGAAATTCAAAATTTAGATTAGAAACTCAAACTATAATGGAATTCATTGGAACCCTTAAATTGATCAAAGCCTACTTTAACCTTTTATAGTCATTATTATTTAAAAAAAAAACTTCAAAAAAATGAAAAAAAATTGGGAAAGGAAAAGAGAAAAATAATTAATAATTCTAAACAAAATTTCATAAAATTGGGAATCAAATATATTTCTCAGTTACATGCAAAATAAGGATTAAAAAATTTCCAACAATAATTAATTACTAAAATATAAAATTTTAACAATATTCTACTTTTAATCTTCCACTTTATATAATATAATAGTTATATCACAAGTTAGTAGGTCATATTGTTTATCTTTAGACCTTTACTTTAATAATCAAACTCATCTCATGGATAAATAAGAAAATCATTGTAGCTTTCGCCACATTCCGTAAATATATATGTGACCACACACAAATACGTTATTAGATCGGAATGATTAATTAACTTGGATTGACCTCAGTGAACTCATGTCACTTAATCAAATGGTCGGTATTTGAATCTTAAATGAATATAAAATATTCAAGTTAAAAAAGGATGTCCACCTACTCAAATTAACATAAAATATTATTTAGAAAAACTTACTATCAAAATTAAAATTAATTGAATGCATAATTATTAAAATAAGTTTTAATATTTATATTTCTTTTATATAGATGTCTTTTACGTTGTTAATTATTATATTGATATTAATACATATATTAATAGTTTTAAATTAAATGGTTATTAAAGCTAAATTTTTAACTTTGATTAACGAACGACATCATCATCTGCATTTAGCTTAATAATATGTGTGAGGATTTTATTATAACTTAAAATCTATGGTAAATATTTTATTTAATTGATTTTATAGTTTAATATTTCTTAATTATTATTGATTGACGTTTTAATAGGATTAAAACGGTTATGTTACTATTTGTTTTAATAGCATTGACATAGTCTTTCCTTGTTAATTGGTGGAATATTTTTTTTGGCTGAAGCACGTTGCTACTTTTTCTCATTAATTACTTTTAGGAGTTAGTATTTTTTTATATGTGTTTTATGTTTTGAAGTGATATTTTTTGATTTGAAGATTTTTTACTATATATAATTGATATGATAGATTATTATATCTTTGAAAAATAATGCATTACAAATTAATCTAATAATAGAATAATCTAAAAAAATTTTACCTATGTTTTGTTTTTACCTAGATATGCTAGGCAAGTGAATTGGTTGGAAGTAGGGATGACAATGGGGCCCCGTGGGGGTGGGTAATAGTAAACCCGCCCCCGCCCCGCCAGATGAAATTGATTTCATATCCATCTCATATCCGCACGGGTATCCATTAAGTGGGTATCCATGAATTTCTTAAATACCCACGGATACTCACGGATATCCATGGATATCTATGAATATTTATAAATCTTTTAATTAATTAAAAAAATTATATTTAAATAATTGTAAGTTTATATTTAATGTCATTAAAATATTAAAAAATAAAAATTCATTGTTAATTTTGAACTTGTATTTAACGTTAATTTTGTTGAAATAATAATAAAAATACAAGATAATTAATAACTTAATATACATTAATCTCACAAGTAAGTTAAAGTCTCATCACAAAACTACAATAATTCAATCTCATAATTTCAAATGAAAGTAAATAACTTACAATACATAAATTTTATTGGTCCAATCAAAGCTAGAAAATCAATCAAATTACATCCAACATAATTTTATAACATGCTTAACACATGTTGGTAACTTCATCAACATCACTTTTGTAAGAAAATAAGATGAAAGAGTATAATTTTAGGGTTATGTGGTACAAGGATAATTAGGATATTTAAGAAATATTATTAAACGGGTACCTGCAGGTATGAATATCATCCTACCCACTCCCGCCTCATTTATAAACAGGTAAAAAATTAACCATCCCCATTATCTGCGGGTATCCAATTAGCCTATTCATTATTATCCGTAACGAGTTTTACCTGCAAATACTTGCGAATGCGAGTATTTTTGTCATCCATAGTTGGAAGGTAAAAATTTTGCAATTTCCATTTAATTTGTACTCACATGGCAATACAACTTGTGGAATAAATGGCGTAGCTAGTCAACATCGCTGCCAACATTTTAGGATATTTTAATTATACCAAAAACTATATATAATTTGTACTCACATGGCAATACAACTTGTGGAATAGATGGCGTAGCTAGTCAACATCGCTGCCAACTTTTTAAGGATATTTTCTACCAAAAATTATATATATATATATATATATATATATATATATATTTCATTCAGAAATTTATTTAATAATTCATGTTTTATATTAAATTTCAATAATTTAATTTTTGAATTTAAAATTCTTAATTTATAAATTAAATTTACAAAATTTAAAAAAAATTAAAAATTATTTAATATTTAATTTTATTAATTCAGATTGACAAATAAACATAAAATTATTTTATACATTGATTTAAATTAATTAAATAAATTATTTAATAATTTTTAATTTTTTTTTTAAATTTATAAATTTTGTCAATATATTAAAAACTTTAAATTTAATAGATAAATTTATCATGAGTTATTAAATAAAAAGAAAAGGACGAAAGAAAGAAAGTTAGGTGTTAATATGATGTTTAAAAGAATGTCGTGTTTAACATATGTTGATAATTTTTTTTATAAATACTTTTAAAAAATAAAAAATAAAATTAATGTTTTATAAGAGCACATCTTCGTATATGATAGAGAATTAGACATCAAGGCAACCAAATAATGTAGTTTTACGTATTATGCTTCTCTTCATTTTCAAGACTTATACTTTTCTTCATTTACTACATTAATTATAGACTTGGACCGTTGGCTGTTGCCATCTTCCTTAGTCTTCTATAAGCAAGAGGACAAACCCAGAACACAGGATAATTAACAAGTTTTCTACCTCAACAAAACAAAAACTTTTGCTTTGTTTTGTTATTTTATGATGTTGATGCATGGGTATGCATATGCAGCTGCAACAATTGCAGCATTCTTCTGCATCACACAGTTCTTCCATCGTAGACTATCTTGCAGACACCCCCTCGTCACAGACTACCCCATCCTTGGCATGCTACCTCAGTTACTCTTCAATTTGTCTCGCGTCCATGATTTTCTCACTGAGATATTGAAAGTTGGCACGGGTGACTTCACTGGACCCTGGTTTACCAACATGAACTATTTGATCACTATTGACCCCATCAACGTGCACCACATCTTGAGCAAGAGTTTCCACAACTACGTCAAGGGACCCCACTTTCGTGACATTTTTCAAGCCTTTGGAGATGGCATTTTCACCGTTGATTCCGAACCATGGAAATACAACAGAGACCTCTTCCACTCTCTCTTCAAACACAAAAGCTTCGAGGTGTTTCTTGAGAAAACCATTCACAACAAGGTTCGGAATAGTCTCCTTCCAGTGTTGGATTATCTACACCAACAAGGGTGTGTGGTGGATCTTCAAGATGTCTTCAACCGCTTCACTTTCGATAACATATGTTCTATAGTTCTCGGAAACGATCCTAGTTGCCTTTCCATTGATTTCCCCGAAGTTGCAATAGAGAAGGCTTTTAACCAAGCTGAAGAGTCCATATTCTACAGACATGTTGTGCCAAGGTGTGTTTGGAAGCTTCAAAAATGCCTTCAAATTGGTCAAGAGAAGAAGATGACAGAAGCATGCAAAACCCTAGATCAATTCATACATGCATGTATAGCGTCTAAGCGGGAAGATCTAAGCATGTACAAGGAAAATGAAAAGGGTGAAGCTCATGTTGACTTCTTAACATCATTGATGAGAGAAGAAGCACACGAGGATAAGTTTCTAAGGGACGCTGTGTTTAATCTTTTTGTGGCTGGTAGAGATACCATAACCTCAGCTCTCACGTGGTTCTTTTGGCTTGTTGCTACAAACCCTTTAGTGGAAGCCAAGATTCTTCAAGAGATGAAGGACAAGTTTGGGACCAATATTGAAAAGTCGTCGCTAGGGGTTTTAAACGTTGAGGAAGTGAAAAAGCTAGTTTATCTCCATGGTGCTATATGTGAATCATTGAGGCTCTTTCCTCCTATACCTTTTGAGAGAAAGCAAGCAATTGAAGCTGACATGCTTCCTAGTGGTCATGGTGTTGATCCTGGTACAACCATGTTATTTTTTATGTATGCAATGGGAAGATTAGAAGAAATATGGGGAGAAGATTGTTTGGAATTCAAGCCAGAGAGGTGGATCTCACAGAAAGGAGGTATTGTTTATGTACCATCTTATAAATTCATTGCTTTTAATGCAGGACCTAGGACTTGTTTGGGTAAGGACTTGTCCTTCATTCAAATCAAGATGGTGGCAGCTTTTATTTTAAGCAATTACCGTGTCCAAGTGGTGGAAGGTTTTGTTGCTACCCCAAGCCTTTCTATTGTTCTTCTTATGAAGGATGGTTTGAAGGTTAAGATAACAAAAAGAGAACATTAAGTTGAAGGGGAAGTCCACTCACGGAAGTACAAAAACTTGTAGAAGATAATGTACCATGTGCCTATGTCTATGAACTAGATAACCTAGTGGTGCTGGCTGGCTTGAGATAAATACGAAATTGTCCTTTTAATGTTTCAAATAAAGGATTATTTCCTCTATTGGGTGTGTGTCTATTTCCGGGATAAAAGTAAATGAATAATTCATACCTTGATCCAAAAAATGTTAGTCAAAAGTAACTTTATTGGCAAAATTTCTAATAAAATAAATACGATATAGTACAGATATTTGAACGAAGGAGATTCGGGTTGAGTGTAGTCTTTTTCGAAGATAAAAGATAGTAATAAATGATTCATTAACATTACTCGAACAATTTTGACTTATTTTATGGTTATACTTGGAAAGATGATAATCAGCAAAAACATTATGTCAGAAAACGATAGACAATATATTTCCTGTCTTTTAGGTGCATGCATATCTTGAGTGGCGCAAATGCAATGCAAATATGCAATCAAACATAAATTTATATGAACAAAAAAAATTAAATTAAAACATTATAATGTAATTTTAGAAATATTAAATATAGAATAAATATTTTAAAATAGTTAAATAAACAAAAGAAATAAAATTAGATTATAAAAAATACCAAATAAAATGGAATACACACACACACACACATATATATATATATATATATATATATATATATATATATATATATATATATATATATATATAATCCCTATAAACTATAATATTTTTTGTATTGACTTTTCGACGAGTTAGTCTCTCTACCAGATTATTTTTCTGTGTGCACCAGAAAACTTAATAATGTGTACGATTAGATGATTTTAGTTAAGTTGTAAAATCATAACTTAAGGAAATAATCTCTTTTTATTCCAGTTATAATAATAATAATAATAATAATAATAATAATAATAATTTTTTTTTAGTTCTGTGTATTCAATATAGAAAATTGTTATATAATTTTTATAATAATTATCTTAAGAGTATATAATAAATTTGTTCGCTTATATTATAATTATTTTAAAAGTTGACATATATATTTATCACAATTTTTATTGATATTATAGAAAAATATTTTACACTCACAATACATTAAGAAATTAAATTATTTTTTTATAACGTATGAGTACAATTATACTAGTTATAGAATGTATTAGTTTTTTTTTATGAGTGCAATTACACGTGACATAAAAAATATTTTTTTTTATGTTGACATAGAAAGCTTGTTAATAAGTTTGAGAATGTAAGACCCGTACGGATTCTTTCTTTTCTCAACCCTCTTCCTCTCTAAACTTTCACTCCCTCATTCTCTTATCTCACTTTCAATCCTCCCCCTTTTCACTTAGACCTTCCTTTTTCCTGCTACTAGGTGGTGGAACTGAGTGAAGTGGGTTGCTAGCTGGTGTTGAAGTTCTCTATTCTCTTTTCCCGTGTTCAAGCTTCCTTCGTTTTCTCTTTGGGTTCTCCCCGACGCTTGGATTTCTTCATACCGAGGTAAGGGAAGTTAGTATTTTGGCTGCGTTTTTGGCTGGAAAATGGGTTTAGGAACTCATTTGGTTGCTGGTGATTGATTGTGTTTGGCTGAGTTGTTGGAAAAATTGGGGTTTTGGGGTTTTATGGTTTTGAGTCAAAATTTGGGATTTTTCTTTGATCTGTAGTTGCATGCGCATAAAGCTGGTACTTTCGAGCTTCTTGATGAAAATGTGGCACTTTGAACCGTTTGCATGTGAGTTTTCTGTGAAATTTTGCAGGTTTTGGAAATTTTTCGAACTTGGGAGAGTTACTGATGAGTTCGCGCTGGGCGCTGTTCTTCGCGCCGGGCACGCGACCACCAGGAGACTTTGTTTAGGCAAGCCCGCCGGGCGCAAGGCTGTGTGCGCTGGGCGAGCTTGCAAATGGGAGTCTCTAGTTGGCCCGCGCCGGGCGTGACTCGAGCTACGCTGGGCGCGATATCAAGAGTAACATGTTTTTGGGATACTTAGGCCGCGCTAGGCGCACTTTTGGACTCGTTGGGCACGGAGGCTCCTTGGGAGTCTCTGCCAAGAGCACGCCGGGCGCAATTGCGAATTGCGCTGGGCGCGAGACCTTGGTAGGTCTCTGCCTTCCCCACGCTGGGCGCGGGTTAGGCCCCACTGAGCGCACGAGACTCCTTGAGTCTCTGCTAGGCAAGCGTTGGGCGCAATTTGGAATTGTGCCAGGCGTGGGAGAGCCTTGGTGCTCTCGGGTTGAGTCTCGCTGGGTGCGAGTACTCCTGCGCTGGGCGCGCTGGTCCTGGTGCTCTCGGGTTAAGCCGCGCTGGGCGCGACCTCGACTGCGCCGGGCGCGCAAGGAGATTATGATCTATATGATGTTGGCTGTTGAGTTGTGCCGAAATTGTTAATCAATGATGTTATATGCTGAACCAAGTTGAATTTGATGAATATGCTGTGATGACTAGGGGATAAAGATGAGATAAAGATGTTAGCTGTATTAGAGGTGTATTGTTGAGCTGGAATCAATGGATTAATAAGAGAAATTTTATAGTATAGCGGAATTATAGACTGTTGGACTGAATTGTAGAAAATAATAATTTTGTTGAATTGCTGTGCTGTGTTATGCTGTGTTGTGATGTGTTGTGCTGTGCTGAGCTATGCTGAGTTGGGTGGTATTATGGCCGCTAAGTCAGTGTTGATGTTAGCCACACATGTGGTGCTGATTCTAACCGCTAAGGCGGTGTTGTTGTTGCCGCTTTGCAGTGCCGTTATAGCCACTCGAGTGGTGCTGTTGTTGCTGCTAAGCAGTGCTGATATTGCCGCATTGCGGTGCTGATATTGTTGAGTGGTATAAGCTGTACGAGTGTGCTGATAACTGTATCTGTTGTTTATTTATATTGATATATATATATATTTGTATGTTGAATTTTAATTGCACTAGCTTACCCTTCTTTTGTCTCCATGATGTTGGACTGCAATGATCATACTATGTATGGGAGCAGAGCAGAGATAGGTGGGCGTCTGATGATGAGTCTTCGGCGGACCAGTAGAGCTGATCGCTTTTATGATTTTTTTTGAGGTGTAGCTACTTGGGATAGTAGCATTTGATTGTAATTTCTTTTGTACGCTCTAACTCTAGTTGGATTGGAACTCTGTATATATTTATATTCTAGACCCTATAATTATATACTCGTTCTATTTTGTCTAGTGTTTCCGGTGTGCGGTGGTTGGAAGTGTAGTGGCCAGTCGGGTCGTTACACTTTAGTGGTATCAGAGCAGGTCGAGTCTAGTGGACACTCTTTGGGGGTGGTCCCTTTAGGCTTTTTGCTGTGTTAGCTCTGTGCTGTGATGTTTTGCTGTGATGTCTGTTGTGCTGAAATTGTTGTGATGATTTGCTGTGCTATTGATTGTTGTGTGGTTTAGTTGTTGTTTACTAAAGAAGCTGTTACTTTTGTAGACGATGACTAGGACCAACGAGCAGATAGCCCGTGCCATAGAGATGATGGTCATGGCTATGCAACAGCAAAATGCCTATTTTGCTAGGATGGAGGCTGAGAGAGCTGCAACTGGTGCAGCAAGACCTGTAGGGTCACAAGAAAGTCGGGATCTTGCTGAGTTTCGGAAGTGTAATCCTCAACAGTTTGCAGGGGATGCAGATCCAAAGGTAAGCTGATCGCTGGATCCGTGAGTTAGAGAAGATTTTTACTGTCCTGGGATGTCCTCCAGAGAGGAGGTTAGCATATGCTGTGTATATGCTTGTTGGGGAGGCTGAACATTGGTGGAGAGGCACCTATCAGATGCTTGCCGCTAGAGGAGTCACAGTTGATTGGGAGTGCTTCCGGACAGTGTTTATGGAGAAGTACTTTCCGGAAAGCGTGAGGCATGCCAAGGAGGCAGAGTTTATGCGATTGCACCAGGGAGGGATGACAGTTTCTGAGTATGCGATGAAATTCGAGCACCTGGCTCGTTTTTATTCGCAAGGTATAGCTGAGGCCTGGAAATGTAGGAAATTTGTTGATGGATTGAGATATGAGTTGAGGAGGGTGGTGGTGCCTATGGCCATCACTGAGTTCCCGGCCTTAGTGGAGAAGGCGAAGGTGGTGGAGCGGTTGGAAGGTGGTAACCGTGCTGTGAGGACTGCTGGGGGGCCATCTGGGTCCAAGAAGGGTGAGAGTCAGAGGAAGCCGTATGACAGGCCCCAGTCTTAGCAAGGGGGTTCTATTGCTCGACAATCTTCCAGTGCTGCTAGTGGAGGTAGACAGAGTGGAGGTGCCACTCTGAGATGTTTCAGGTGTGCTGGGCCCCACTTTGTCAGGGACTGCCCGCACACGGAGAGCCGTTGCTTCAGATGTCATCAGATGGGCCACGAGTCAGCCAACTGCCTTGCTAGGGGCAGACCAGAGAGGAGTACTCCGAGGGGTGATGTACAGAGAGCTGATACTCAAAGGAGTAGCGCACAGAGAGCTGATACTCAGAGGGGTGACAGACCCACTACTGCTGGTAGAGTATTTGCCTTGACAGGTGCTGAGGCTTCGACTTCTTCTGATCTTGTGAAGGGGAAGGGCAAAGCTGCTGGTAAGGATGTGATGATTCTCTTTGACTCTGGTGCTTCCCATTCTTTTATATCCTATGCATGTGCTGCTGTGTTAGGTGTACCTGTGTGTGATTTGGGGTTGAGACTGCTAGTGTCTACGCCCGCTTCTGCTTCTGTGATTGCTTCTGAATTGTGTGTGGGTTACCCGGTTGTGGTGAATGAGAAGAAGTACAAGGTGAACCTGATTTGTTTACCTTTGGTGGATATTGACATAATCTTGGGAATGGATTGGTTGTCTGCCAATCGCATTCTAATAGATTGTGCCAATAGGCGGTTGATCTTTCCTCAGGAGGAGGATGAGCTGTTGATCTCAGCTGGCCAGGCTGAGTCATTATTGAGAGATGGAGCAGAGTGCTGTCTTCTGTTTGCTGCTATGAGTGTGGAGATTGAGAGGGTCTTAGCTGATATCGATGTAGTGAAGGAGTATGCTGAGGTGTTCCCTGATGAGGTGCCTGGGTTGCCTCCTGTTAGGGAGATGGAGTTCAGCATTGACTTGGTTCCAGGTGCGGGACCAGTGTCAGTAGCTCCCTATAGGATGGCTCCTGCTGAGCTGGTTGAGCTAAAGGGTCAATTGGAGGACTTGTTGGAAAAGCAGTTGGTGCGGTCGAGTGTTTCGCCGTGGGGTGCTCCTGTGTTGTTGGTAAAGAAGAAGGATGGGGGTAGTCGACTGTGTGTAGATTATCGGCAGCTGAACAAATTGACCATTAAGAACAAATATCCACTTCCCCGGATAGATGACTTAATGGATCAACTGAGGGGCGCGTCGGTGTTTTCTATGATTGACTTGAGGTCAGGATATCACCAGATTAGGGTGAGAGAGAGTGACATACCGAAGACTGCTTTCAGGACTAGGTATGGCCACTATGAATATGTTGTGATGCCGTTCAGTGTGACCAACGCCCCCGCAGTGTTCATGGACTACATGAACAGGATCTTCCGGCCGTTTTTGGATAAATTCGTGGTAGTGTTTATTGATGATATCTTGATCTATTCGAGAACCCCGAAGGAGCATGGAGAGCACTTGAGGACAGTGTTGGAGATCTTGAAAGCAAAGCAGTTGTATGCTAAGCTTTCAAAATGTGAGTTCTGGTTGGGTGAGGTGAAGTTCTTGGGCCACGTGATTTCAGCTGAGGGGATTGCTGTTGATCCAGCTAAGGTGGAGTCGGTGTTGCAGTGGGAGCGCCCGAGGACTGTCACGGATATACGGAGCTTTGTGGGCTTAGCGGGTTACTATCGGAGGTTCATTGAAGGGTTCTCTAAGATAGTAGCGCCTCTGACCCAGCTGACTAGGAAGGAGCAGCCATTCATTTGGACTGATGCCTGTGAGCAAAGTTTTGTTGAGCTGAAGAGGAGGTTAACCACTTCTCCTGTGCTGGTGTTGCCGGATTCTGGTGAGCCTTTTGACGTGTATTGTGATGCTTCTCATCAGGGTCTGGGGTGTGTGCTGATGCAAAACGGGAGAGTGGTGGCATATGCTTCAAGGCAACTGAAGATTCATGAGAGGAACTATCCCACTCATGACTTAGAGTTAGCAGCTGTGGTGTTTGCCTTGAAGATATGGAGGCATTACTTATATGGTGCTCTGTTCAGTGTCTTAAGTGATCACAAGAGTCTAAAGTACTTGTTTGATCAGAAGGAGCTGAACATGAGGCAGAGGCAGTGGATGGAGTTTCTGAAGGATTATGATTTTCAGTTGATGTATCATCCGGGCAAGGCCAATGTGGTGGCAGATGCACTAAGTAGGAAATCCATCCACATGTTGGGTATGATGCTTAGAGAGCTGGAGCTGGTTGAGGAGTTCAGAGATTTGAATCTCTGTGTGGAGTTAGCTCAGGATCACATTAGTTGTGGGGCAGTTCCCATAACTAATGAGTTCTTGAGGCAGGTTGGACTCAAACAGTTGCAGGATGAGGAGTTGGTGAGACTTCTTGGTTTGCTGGGTACCGAGAAAGTTGTTGGTTTTGAGCTGGGAGAAGATGGGATCTTGAGGTTCAGAGGCAGGATTTGCCTACCTCAGGATGCTGAGCTGAGGAGAGCTGTATTGGAAGAAGGCCACAAGAGTAGACTTAGCATACACCCGGGTATGACTAAGGTGTACCAAGACCTCAGGAAGAATTTCTGGTGGTCTGGCATGAAGAGGGAGATTGCTGAGTATGTGGCGGCCTGTCTGACCTGTCAGAAGGCAAAAGTTGAACATCAGAAGCCGAGTGGGTTGATGCAACAGATAGAGATTCCGGAATGGAAGTGGGATAGTATCACTATGGATTTTGTTGTTGGGCTGCCTAGGTCAGCTAGGAATAGTGATGCTATCTGGGTAATTGTTGATCGGTTGACCAAGTGTGCACATTTCTTGCCTATCAACATCAAGTGGTCCTTGGAGAAGCTGACTCAGTTGTATGTAAAGGAGATAGTATGGTTGCACGGGGTGCCTTCTAGTATTATCTCCGACCGAGATCCAAGGTTCACTTCCCGATTTTGGCAGAGTCTACATCAGGCCCTAGGCACGAAGCTGAAGCTGAGTTCTGCTTATCATCCACAGATGGATGGTCAGTCAGAGAGGACAATCCAGTCCTTGGAGGATCTGCTGAGGGCCTGTGTGTTAGACCATTTGGGTAGCTGGGAGGAGGTCCTACCGCTGGTGGAGTTTACTTATAACAACAGCTTTCATGCTAGCATTGGGATGACACCATATGAAGCCTTGTACGGCAGAAGATGTAGGACTCCTCTGTGCTAGTATCAGGATGGTGAGTTTGTGGTTGTGGGACCGGAGCTGATCCTACAGACTATTGAAAAGGTGAAGATGATCCAGGAGAAGATGAAAACTGCTCAGAGTAGGCAGAAATCTTATGCTGACAGGAGGCGTAAGCCTTTGGAGTTTGCCGAAGGGGAACATGTATTTCTAAAGGTGACTCCGACCTCGGGTGTGGGAAGAGCACTGAAGGCTCGGAAGTTAACACCGAGATTTGTGGGTCCCTATCAGATCATACAGCGTGTAGGTCCAGTTGCTTATCGGTTGGCTTTGCCACCGTCTCTTTCAAACCTACACGATGTGTTTCATGTATCCCAGCTGAGGAAGTATGTGCATGATCCGAGTCATGTGGTGGAGCTGGATGATGTACAAGTGAAGCCGAACCTGATTTTTGAGAAGTTGCCAGTAGTTGTGGTGGATCATAAGCTGAAGGAGTTGAGGGGCAAGTCCATTGCTCTGGTGAAAGTATTGTGGGATGCAGCTACTGGTGAGGCTACTTGGGAGGTTGAGCAGCAGTGCAGGGAGCGATACCCGTTTCTTTTCCCAAGTGAGTCTGTTTTTGGGGACGAAAACTCCTGTTGATGGGGAGGTTGTAAGACCCGTACGGATTCTTTCTTTTCTCAACCCTCTTCCTCTCTAAACTCTCACTCTCTCATTCTCTTATCTCACTCTCAATCCTCTCCCTTTTCACTTAGACCTTCCTTTTTCCTGCTACTAGGTGGTGGAACTAAGTGAAGTGGGTTGCTAGCTGGTGTTGAAGTTCTCTATTCTCCTTTCCCGTGTTCAAGCTTCCTTCGTTTTCTCTTTGGGTTCTCCCCGACGCTTGGATTTCTTCATACCGAGGTAAGGGAAGTTAGTATTTTGGTTGCGTTTTTGGCTAAAAAATGGGTTTAGGAACTCATTTGGCTGCTGGTGATTGATTGTGTTTGGCTGAGTTGTTGGAAAAATTGGGGTTTTGGGGTTTTATGGTTTTGAGTCAAAATTTGGGATTTTTCTTTGATCTGTAGTTGCATGCGCATAAAGCTGGTACTTTCGAGCTCCTTGATGAAAATGTGGCACTTTGAACCGTTTACATGTGAGTTTTCTGTGAAATTTTGCAGGTTTTGGAAATTTTTCGAACTTGGGAGAGTTACTGATGAGTTCGCGCTGGGCGCTGTTCTTCGCGCCGGGCGCGCGACCACCAGGAGACTCTGTTTAGGCAAGCCCGCCGGGCGCAAGGCTGTGTGCGCTGGGCGAGCTTGCAAATGGGGGTCTCTGGTTGGCCCGCGCCGGGCGTGACTCGAGCTGCGCTGGGCACGATATCAAGAGTAACATGTTTTTGGGATACTTGGGCCGCGCTAGGCGCACTTTTGGACTCGCTGGGCGCGGAGGCTCCTTGGGAGTCTCTGCCAAGAGCACGCCGGGCGCAATTGCGAATTACGCTGGGCGCGAGACCTTGGTAGGTCTCTGCCTTCCCCACGCTGGGCGCGGGTTAGGCCCCGCTGAGCGCACGAGACTCCTTGAGTCTCTGCCAGGCAGGCGCTGGGCGCAATTTGGAATTGCGCCAGGCGCGGGAAAGCCTTGGTGCTCTCGGGTTGAGTCTCGCTGGGCGCGAGTACTCCTGCGCTGGGCGCGCTGGTCCTGGTGCTCTCGGGTTAAGCCGCGCTGGCCGCGACCTCGAGTGCGCCGGGCGCGCAAGGAGATTATGATCTATATGATGTTGGCTGTTGAGTTGTGCCGAAATTGTTAATCAATGATATTATATGCTGAACCAAGTTGAATTTGATGAATATGCTGTGATGACTAGGGGATAAAGCTGAGATAAATATGTTAGCTATATTAGAGGTGTATTGTTGAGCTGGAATCAATGGATTAATAAGAGAAATTTTATAGTATAGCGGAATTATAGACTGTTGGGCTGAATTGTAGAAAATAATAATTTTGTTGAATTGTTGTGCTGTGTTATGCTGTGTTGTGTTGTGATGTGCTGTGCTGTGTTGTGCTGTGCTGAGCTATGCTGAGTTGGGTGATATTATGGCCGCTAAGTCGGTGCTGATGTTAGCCACACATGTGGTGCTGATTCTAACCGCTAAGGCGGTGCTGTTGTTGCCGCTTTGCGGTGCCGTTATAGCCACTCGAGTGGTGCTATTGTTGCTGCTAAGCAGTGCTGATATTGCCGCATTGCGGTGCTGATATTGTTGAGTGGTATAAGCTGTACAAGTGTGCTGATAACTGTATCTGTTGTTTATTTATATTGATATATATATATATATATATATATATATATTTGTATGTTGAATTTTAATTGCACTAGCTTACCCTTCTGTTGTCTCCATGATGTTGGACTGCAATGATCATACTATGTATGGGAGCAGAGCAGGGATAGGTGGGCGTCTGATGATGAGTCTTCGACGGACCAGTAGAGCTGATCGCTTTTATGATTTTTTTTGAGGTGTAGCTACTTGGAATAGTAGCATTTGATTGTAATTTCTTTTGTACGCTCTAACTCTAGTTAGATTGGAACTCTGTATATATTTATATTCTAGACCCTATAATTATATACTCGTTCTATTCTGTCTAGTGTTTCCGGTGTGCGGTGGTTGGAAGTGTAGTGGCCAGCCGGGTCGTTACAGAGAATGCCAAAATTACACATTATTTACTTTCTTCCTTACAATCAAGAGCAACCCATTTCTCTTTTCCCTTGCTTTGCTCTCTTCAACGACCTAGTTCTCCTTCTCCCTTGCTTCATCCTTCTTTGACCAATGTCAACGAATCAAGACCACTACTATGATCAACACTTGGTTCTCTTGCATGTGCCTCCTTCTCCTACAAGCGTCTCCTACTAGGTAGTTTGATCTCCAAATTTTCTTTAATTTTTTGTTTACATTTTTGGTAATATTCACTACAAGAAAAATACAAAATAACAACTGCAATTAGCGACCAAAATTTACTAGTCTCTATATTGCGACTGAGTTAGCGACCGATTCAATTAGTAACCGATTTAGTGACTGAAATAAGGCGTAGCGAGAAAATCGGGTCAGTATATCCGTCGCTGTTTAATTGTGTTTCATGAAGACATAATTTGCGACGGAACCAACAACCAATTTTTGACTAAATTATAAAAAAAAAATGCGGCAGAATTATATTCGGTTACTAAATAAAAACTTTTGAATTTTTTAGCGACCAATTTAATTTCGATAGCTAACAAACACAAAGTAACCCATCCATAGCGACTGAATTTTATTCAGTCACAAAATATTATTTAAATAAAAATTTGGTCGCTAAATAAAAATTTTAAAAAATAATATAAATTGGTTAAAAGTGATGATAATATTGTTGGTGAGTATAAATCCCATTTTCTTTTTTGCTAAGAACAAGACATTAATTTATAATAAAAAAAATTATATGCGCTCCTACATAATTAATTAATATCAATAACTATTTTGCGCAAAAAAAAAATGGAATTTTTCTTTTTTACGATTCAATTTTTAGACTTTTTTTTAATTAGAGTATATAATTTTTTTATAAAAATTTCTTATTTATTTCAATCCATATTTATAAATATATTTCTAAATTAATTTAATACTTTTTAAATAAATTATCAAAAATTATAATTAAGTTTGTGTCGTAATTTAGTTTTTGATACTTTGTTTTGTTAATTAAAATTGATAGATAATTATAAAATCATTTTATATATTGATTTTAATTAACAAAATGAAACATTAAATAGTTTTTAAAATTTTAAAATTATGCATATTTAATATGTATATTAAGAACCTTTACGATATGATTAGATAATTGAAATTTGATATATAATAAATTATTAAAATGTTTACTCCATAATCATCTATATTTTGTTGTTAAAATAGGTCATTTTAACATCCAAATCATCATAAATTTTATTGATATGAATTTTTTAATTTAAATAATTATTATTTTAGGGTTAAGGTAAGTTTTAGGATAAAAACTAATTTTATATTAAAAACTTTTCACTATTCACTTACAACACATAGGTATGAAGATTCTAATAATTCTTTTTTACTAGAACACATAGTCTTCCACCAAATAAGCAATCTCCTTTATTAATAATATAGATATGATTAAGGCATTGCATGTTTCTATATTTTATTTGAAAGTTTTTGAAAAAATTGAGATTAATAAATAAAGGTTGTTAATTGATATATAAAATCAATAGAGTAGGTAATTATTGAACAATAGAGTGGATAGTTATTAAAAAAATGATAGTTATTAAAATAATTACTTTTTTTAATTTTTTTAATAATAAAATAATATAATAGTGTACCAAGGAGACCAAAAATAGTTACTAAAATAAATATTCCTTTTGCCTTAATTTTTTAACTTATTTTGTTGACAATAAATTTTATATATATATAAAAAAAATATTGTGTGATGTTTTAACCCCTTAACTTTTTTTTTGTTAGGTAACTATAATTTATTGCATTTAAATTAATCAACTGACTCAATGATGAGCATAAATAATTATTTTACTAATAATTAGGGGGTGGGTATATGAGCTAGTCCGGCCCGTTTAAGGTCCAACTCACAAAACCCACATTTTTAAGGTTCATGATATATACACCTCCTTTTTTCTATAAGTACACCTTCTTTTAAAAAAAATAATTAAAATTTTAAAATATTCTTAATTTTTTGTTTTAAATTTTTTAATTTTACATCCACCTCATTTTATTTAGTACTTTTTTTTTCACACATCTTTTCTTCTTTTTTCAATTTTTACATGTACCCCCTTATTTTTTCTTCACCCCACCTATTTTGGTAACATGTGAAAATTGAAAGAGAAAAAAAAAGTGTGTGAATAAGAAGAAGAAAGTAGCAAATTGAAAGTTGAAAGTGTAAAATTAAATTTTTTAAAAAAGAAATTATAATTTTATAATTTTTTTTTTAAAAAAGGAGGTGTACTTATAAAAAAAAAAAAGAGGAGGTGTATATATCATGAGCCCATTTTTAATCGGCCGGAGATAAGTCTGGCCCATAAAATAAATGGTTTTTTTTTAAGGTTCATGATATATACACCTCCTTTTTTCTATAAGTACACCTCCTTTTTTAAAAAAATAATTAAAATATTAAAATATTTTTTTTGAATTTTTTTAATTTTACATCCACAACGTTTAATTTAGTGTTTTTTTCACACATCATTCCTCTTTTTTTTCAATTTTTACATGCACCCCCTTTACCTTTCCTTCACCCCACCTATTTTGGTAGCATGTGAAAACTAAAAGAGAAAAAAAAATGTTGTGAAAAAGAAGAAGAAAATAATAAATTGAAAGTTGGAGGTGTAAAATTAAAAAAACTAAAAAAAATTATAATATTTGATAATTTTTAAAAAAAATAAAGGAGGTGTACTTATAAAAAAAAGGAGGTGTATATATCATGAGCCTTTTTTTTAAATACCTGTATCCGCCCCGTGAAGCCCGTGGTTAAACGGATAAGCCCACATGCTTAATAAATTTTTTTTAAAAAAAAAACTTCCTTATTTTATGGCAAGAATATATAGGGAAAAAATATATATATAATTATATTAAAATATAAACATCAAATAATCTAAAATAAAAAAATTATAAAAAGTCTTAACATAGAAAGATTTACACATTTAAACTAAAATATTAAAATATTGACAAATGAAATTTGTACATTTAATCTAAAATATATTTATGCATAAAAAAATCTAAACATATTAAGTTAACAAAAGTGTAATACACTTTAAATATTAAATATACTAAATTCAATACTTATTACTTATACTTATTTATTAACAAAATACTAAAATCACTCATTATTTAAAATATCTCATAAAGTTAAAAGAAAAAAAATACCTTTCTTAATCGGGATAGCCTGTGGGGTTCGTAGACAAAGTCCATGAAATCAACGGGTCGAGCTTAATTTCTTCTATAATTATGCAGATTTTAAAAAAAATATTGGCCCTTAATCGTGTGGGCCACGGGCTTGAGCCTATATACCCACCCTTACTAATAATTGATTGAATATGACATTGTAAAGTTTTTAAATTAAAAATGTTTGATTTTTTTATAACATGTTAATACATTTATTTTAAGAGATAATTAATTTTCATTTAAAATCAATAAATTATTTGATAAATGGTGAGATTACAAACTTTATTACTTAAATTAAATCGTTGAATTAATTGTACAAAAATTTATAATTAACTAAATAAATTATTTAATTAAACAAGATTTATCTCTTCTAAATTAAAAGTAGAATTCAGCCATAAAAATTTATGTCAATCATATTTATTAATTACAAAAATTGGTAGAGTAGATAATTAGTGAAAATGAGAAGAAAAAAAATAATATTAAATCGAACATATTAAAAAATTTATTTTTAAGTGTTTTTACTTTTAATAAGCAAAACATTTTTATAATAAACAAATGAAGATTTTGAGGATATTAAAAGATTTTTATAAAACATTTTCGTAATAAATTAACTTACGAACATTTTTATAATAAACAAATGAAGATTTTTATAATAAATATATTAATTAATTTTCATGAATCTTCAATGAACCACCACTACAAGAAAAAGTATCATTAACGACTATTAATTAGTGACAATAAGATAATTGCCTGCATATCATTATTAGCTAAAACTTTTAGTGACCAATAAAAATTAGCCGGTAAAACTTTATTTATAGTGACAAATTTTAAAAATTACCGTTAATATTAATTTTCATTTAGATTTTTTTTTTACAAAACCTCACTCCCGGTGCCTCACTTTTCAGTTTTCACCGTCTCGTCTCATCTCACTTTCACTCTCACTCTCACTCTCGCTTCTCACTATCTCATCTCACTCTCACTCTCATTCTCGCACGATTTCAACCTCTAGTCATGGCTTCTTCTATCTTTTGTGCATAGCTTCAATGGCTGCGTCAACTCATTCTCCTTTTGGATCCTCATGTGGTAATATCTCTTGTGATTTTGTCTTCAATTTCAATTTTAGGGTTTGTTTTGCATGATTCGTTTCTTTTTTTTTCCATTTCAAACTCTTTCTCTATCTCCATTTCTCTGTTACGGAATGATTGTTTCGATTTTAAAATTTTCATGCAAATGCCTCAAAGTTATGCAGAGATAATAATGAATGATAAGGATAATAATAATTAAGCTTTCATCTGAAATGGTTAGAGTAAAAAATACTAATAATAATTATATGGATAGAAAGGAAGAAGATGAATGGAATATAGACAAAGGGAAGACAGAGAGGAAGATAGGAAAGAAAAAGGGTCAGTAAAGTCGTTTTGTAGGCACTGTACTGTAGCTGCTGCTAGCTAACATTTCTTTATTAATGTTTGCATTTTAATGGTCACTGATGCATGTCCTATTTTGTAGTAACAAATAAAGGAGATGCCAAAAATTTCTTCCAAATGATTGTTGTTTTTTATTTATGTCTTCCTATGTCTTGGTATGGATCAACAAAATCACGTGATATTCGTTGAAGATTAATCTTTTTTATATACATAAGCAATAATAAGAAATTTAAGTATTTATCAATTCTGTTAGTTATTTACAAATTATGTTACCCGTTGTCAATTTATATGTATATATAAGTGGAATTGAGACATTGGAATCATTTGATGATTGATTTTTATAATAACAGGACACTTTTGTGCATCAAAGTACTAGATTATGAGTTACTTTTCTAATATTTTTCTGATATTTTCAAAGTGAATTTGCTTATAATAACAGGACACTTTGGTGCTTTGATAATTAGCAGTGTGGATGTCTGTTTGAAGCCTTCTTTCCCACTGGCCTCTTGACATTGGCTGAGAAACTGAAACCCCTGTGTAGTTATCATCTTCTCCTCTTGGTCTGTGAAGTTACCCCTTTTTTATTCCTGGCCTAAGGTAATTAGTCCATCTAAGTCTACAACTCTTACTACACCTTGACAACCCTGAAAATCAAACCCAAAAGAGAGTACCATTTTTCAGATCACATCTGAAAAAATAAAATGAATCAATGATGAGATGTAATTAACCATATGCACATTCAACTTACACAATTAAAAAGCTGTCATTAGAAGCTAATTCAAACTGGTCATAAAATTTGAATTGGGTAGAATTGGATGAATTAGATATAAAATCTACATATTTTAATCAATTAAACTAGTTAGTTGAGTCTTCAAAATTCTAAAAACAATATGATATAAAATCATTATTCTGTATCCACTTTGTCACTTGGGATTTAGGAAGTTGGGACATGTTTGGATGATAATAGGTACAAATATAGGTTCAGACTTCAGAGCGCCCAACTTATATCTGAAGATGTGAATTCTGAGTTAGGATCTGACGAGTGTGAATGCATGAACACTATTGATATATGATAGGTAGTGAAATAATAAATAAGCTACTTATATATAGACATACAAACATTGAAAAAAAAGTAACAAAAGAAATTGCTACTTATTTTCAATGTTTTCATTTATACTTTAGCACATGCCTTGCCTTTTCTTTTTACATACAAAGCTTCAATTATCACAATACTCATATAAATGCAGAATTTTTTAGTAGTCATGGATAACCCTCATAGTAAAAGGTGGATGGAGTGTGACAGAGTTAGTAAAGAATATTTGGATGGAGTAGAGAACTTTTTAGACTATGCCTTTTCTCAAGAACATGGAGAAACAATTCAATGCCCTTGTAAAGAATGTGTTCTACACTATTCAGTAAATCATGTCGTAGCTTATGAGCACCTGGTGGTGAATGGTATTATGGCATCGTATGATACCTGGTTTTGTCATGGGGAGTCAATAAATATGCCAATTTGTGTCGAAGACAACAATTGCAAAGAGGAAGCTTTTCAAGGTGATGATATGGTAAGAATGATAAATGATGCTTTTGGAGGCTCTACCCAATTCAATAACATTAGTGAAGGAGATGATATTGAACCACACTTGGGAGAAAACATTCCTCATTCATCAACAAATCAATCCCATCCAACTGTGGAGAATTTTGAACAGTTAATGAAGGATGCGAATGAAGAGCTATATCCTGGGTGCAAGAAATTTAGCAAACTTTCTTTTTTATTGCATCTTTACCATATAAAGCGGATGTTCAAATGGACAAATGAGTCTTTTAATGCTTTGCTTGGACTATTAAAGGAAGCATTGCCTGAGGGAGAAAAATTACCTCCTTCATATTATGAGACAAAAAAGATAGTTGAGGGATTGGGCTTAAAGTATGAAAAGATCCATGTTTGTCCTAATGATTGTATGCTTTTCAGGAATGAATTCGCTGATAAGGATGTTAATAAATGCTCAATTTGTGGGGCTTCTCGATGGAAAAACAATGATAAAAAAATTCCTGCCAAGGTCTTAAGGTATTTTCCTTTGAAATCAAGGTTGCAAAGATTATTCATGTCTTCAAAAACTTCTATATTGATGAGGTGGCATGATAAAGAGCGTAATAAAGATGAAAGTTTACGACATCCTGCAGATTCTAAAGCATGGAAAAGTTTTGACAATCATCATCAAGATTTTTCCAAGGATCCCCGCAATGTTCGCTTAGGGTTAGCTAGTGATGGCTTTAATCCATATGGTAAGATGCAAAGCATTTATAGTACATGGCCAGTGATTTTAATGCCATACAATCTTCCACCATGGTTGTGCATGAAGCAAGAATACTACATTCTATCCTTACTCATTCCTGGACCAAAAGGGCCAGGAAATAACATTGATGTGTTTTTGGAACCTTTAATAGAAGAGTTAAATGAATTATGGGATGTAGGGGTGGAAACTTATGATGCCTATGCTGAGGAGACATTTCAAATGCGAGCTGCTCTCATGTGGACTATAAATGATTTTCTAGCATATGGTATTTTATCCGGTTGGTGTACTTATGGAAAATTTGCATGTCCTTGTTGCAACATACATACTCAATCCAGAAGGCTTAAACATGGTAAAAAGTTTTGCTATATGGGTCATCGACGCTTCTTGAGACTAGGGCATAAATTTCGGAACGATGCAAAGTCATTTGATGGGACTAAAGAATCTCAACCTGCACCTTGTCAAACATCAGGGTCTATGGTACTAAATCAAGTTAGAGGTATAAAGTTCACTCTTGGAAGGTTGAGTGAAGGGGTAACTGGGGTAATGAAGAACACATGGAAGAAGAAGAGTATTTTCTTCAATTTACCTTATTGGAAGTATAATTTGGTGCGCCATAACCTTGATGTGATGCGCATAGAAAAAATGTGTGTGATAATATGTTTGTGCATGTGTGTATATATATATATATAAATACTACTTAATGGTTAGGTTAAGGAGTTGGAGCTCGTAGTTGATGTCCAAAATGATCTAAAAGCCCTTGCACAAGGTCCAAGTTACATTGCAAGAAGATTCAAAGCATTCGATATAAATAATGGGTATCGATTTCGAACAAAACAATATGAAGAGGGCATGAAGACCCAAAATAGTGGTGTCATGGTTGTTTCAAAGACACAGAGTTATGCAAGTACAAGTGATAATGCTCCGAAGTCCACAGATATCACTTATTATGGTAGATTGAATGATATTGTGGAGTTGAATTGCTTTGAAGAATTTAAGGTTGTTTTATTTATATGTGATTGGGTTGATGTAACCCAAGGTAGAGGAGTCAAGGAAGATGGGTTCGGTTTCACACTTGTGAACTTCTCACATTTAATACACTCCGGTGATCGGGAAAGTCATGAACCTTTTGTATTTGCAAGCCAAGCTCAACAAGTAATATTTGTTCAAGATCCTCATGATCATCAATGGTTTATTCCTAGACAAATAAAACCTCGAGACATTTTTGACATGGGACATAAAAGGAGTATAGTGTTTGAGTTATCAATGCATAATGATGTTGATGACTTGGCTTTGTTGGAAAAAAATTGTGACTTAGAACATGATAATAATAATTGGGTAAGAAATGGAGTTGATGGGACAATACTTGAAATAAGTGTACATTCTAACCTTCCTTCAAATGAGGTTGAAGACAAAAATAAAAGAGGGAGTGATAGTGAATCTGATAGTGATTATGAATAATATGGGTAAGAAATGGAGTTGATGCCACACATGCCCTTTGATACTCATGGTAATTTGTTACTGCTTTTTGTTTATTGTTTCAATCTTGTCTAAATGTTTTTATCAGGGCAATAAAATATTGTTTCTGTGTATAAGAATGTTCATGTACATTGGATGTCTTGAACTTCCATTCCACTTTATTTTGAACAGCTCCCAGAACCTAAGAGAAGTATAGGAGGATTACAAAAAAGGCACTAATAGAAATCATTTAATTAGTACTTTGGTGAATATGTGTTTTGCAATACTACCATATTGGTTTTTGCTGTAGTGCCAGTTTAAGTATCTGACAGGGAAATCACAAGATGTGAGGTACATGAGATAATTATGTAATTGGAAGTTGGATTCCTCTGTACTTTATTTCATATTCTTCATACTCCTACTCCTGTAGACCACAAGTATAATCTGTTTTCTTAAGCAGTATTCATTTGTGTTTATTTATTTAATAATATCTATTTATCATGTAGCTTGTTTTAGTCTTTTTTTTGTATGACAGCATATGATATCCTGGTTGAATTTTTTTCTATTCTATAGCTTACATATTTTTCTTTTTGGATTTGTAGAATCACAATTACCTACAAAATCTACTGTAACTGTGAAAACAGGTTTGGCCCATGTCTTATTGTTTTACACATGCTATTTTTTCTTAAAGAGGTATAAGTTACTTTTGTAATTTCTCAACCTTTTTGTTTGGATTTGTAGAATCACAATCAACTAAAATTCCAATTGCTATAGTAATTTGATTTATTATAATATGTAGAGGTTAACAAAAACAATATGGTTCAAGATGATGACCTCACTTCCTTGTCAAGCTTACTAGAAAAGATAATGATGAAGTTGTTCGCATACTAGCAGCAAAGGCAATTGCCAATTTATCCATGAATGGTAATTATTTATTAGACATTGTATTACTTAATTTCATTTCACAGTTTTTCTTTTAAATTTAAGACGTGCGTGGTAGAATTAGTTTGTTTTACTTTATGATACTGATCCATAATTTAATCACCATAATGGACACTAGGCAATGAACGTAACAGAGCTATATGTATTTATTAGCCCATCTAGTAGGGCTGACAATGATTGCCTGAATCCAAAGATGTTTCTGTCGTGTATATTTTTCATCATAACAGAACTTGGATTTTCAAGTGTAAGGTAGAAAGTAACGTAAGTCCCCAACTTAACAGTAGAAAAATTCCTGTTTGAGCTAAAATCATAAAAAGAAATCATTTGCGCACCTTTTCCTATCTTGGTGTCAATATTTGGTTTAATGTAGAACAATTAAATTTAAAGAAATAATAAAAAAAATGAAAAAAATCAAATACCTTAAGGTTGATTACTTGAACCGGCACTTTTAGAAGGTAAAATAGAGCTAGAAAATTGCCTGCACTCATGTCCATGTCAAACACAACAGGTTTCCCCAGTGTTTTATTTTGAAAATTTGGCTTGTAAGTCCATGTTGAATATGGCCACTATGCACCCCACCTTTTTCTAGATTGAATTTAGGAACTTTTCGGTTGTCAAAGAAAGGGTTAGAGCCATCAGATACGCCATAAGGTTTGTTTGAAGTAATTACAGTTATGTTCATCTACTCCATTTCAGCAAATTCATTTTCTCTTTTAAAGTATAACGTGGTATTGAGCCTAATCCATTTCTTATACACATGTTATTCCTTTATTGTAATACTGCATTTGATTTGATTTGATAGTACATTAAATATATTGTTAACAGGAAATTGATGAACCTGCATTGAAGGAGGACATTTGTTTATTTTGTGCTTTGCAGGATTCAATTGCAATTGATGAAGACCTTTTAGACATTTTAGCAAATAGTTCTAAATCATAAGAGACCTTTGTTGTAATTTCTTTGGATCATGACATCATTGACTATTCATTTTGTCTTTTCAATGGTTTCCTTGGTATCTCAAGGACATGATAAACTCATAAATTTTGCATTACTCTAATAAATGGGTATTTGGTGTTATTGCAAATATGGAGTACTCATATAAAAAATTTATTATTCTCATTATTTTTATGAGAAATGGTGGATGAGAATATTAGTAAAGAAAGTAGTTTTTTTAAAAAATAAAAAATTCAATGGATGAAAAATTGAATTTGATTCCCTCATCAATTTCAATGCATGGACTATAAAAATAATTTTATTTAATTGAATTTAACTAATTGAGTATTAATATGCTATCAAAATAAATTATTTTATCTAATGAGATTCAATTGTATTTCTATACAATTTTTTTTACATATATGAAAATCTATTATTCAATGAAATTACTTTTAGTGGCCATTAAAATTGTCACTAGAATTGTCATTAAAAGCTTTTACTTTTTCCGGCCATTTAAAAGGTCTTTACCAGCACTCACTTTAAATGTCACTAATAGTTTTACCGACCCCACATACAACGACCATAATCTAATTGCCGGTAAAGATATTAATGGCCATTTGTATGGTCGCTAAATAACATAAAAATTGCCACAAAAAAGTATTTTTGGTGTTGTGCACCTCAGCCTCTAATAAATATATATTGGAAATAAGAAGTAACTGTATTTTTATTTGTGTTGTCTATCCACGTTTTCCCATATATGAAACTACACTTTACTTTTAAATTGCATAGCTTCCGCTTCCTAGTTCTCCCCTTTACCAAACAATAACATAATCAGCTATAATTGAAAAAATAAAATAGTTTATGCAGTGAGATTTTTTATATTGTTATTTAATTTAAATTAAAATATGTTTTTAGAGGTTTTATATATTCACTTACTTTACTTTTTTAGAGGTTTTATATATTCATTACAGTGAACCACCTTAATCTTCAGTGCGCACAGTATAGGAAAAATAATAAAGGGAAAGAAGCCTCCTTGCCCACACGAATAAATATATTAAGTTAATTAATATTTTATTTAAAATGTTAAAATTTAATTTATAAAAATAATATTTTAAAAGAGAAGATTATAATAACATCGGTGTAACTTTTACTAAGTATTACATCGCTCAATAACTTTATATTAAATGTGAATTTTATAAATTTGACTGTTACATTGAAAGTTTTTTTTACTCTTAGATCATGTATACAAAATTTTATATGAATTCAAGATGATTTGATACTTCATTCTTGTAAAACAAAATTGACGTAATATATAAATTTCAAAACATAATAAAATATGAACATTTTGATTACCTTCAAGTTGTTGTTCAATTTTAACAAAACTTGATATAAACATATAAAGTGATCTAAACTTTCAATCTAACGGTTGGATTTACAAAATTCACATTTAATATAAAGTTATTGAATGATGTAATATTTAGTAAAAGTTACACCAGTGTTATTATAACCCTTATCATTTTAAAATATATAATTATTATTTAAAATTTTAAATTTATAATAAAAAATTTAAATTGTATCATAATATTAATTTTAAATAGAAATAAGTAGATTGTTAATTATAAAAGTAAGTATATATATAAATAAAGATTAATTAAATATAATATAATTAATAATAATTATTATTAGTAATATAATTATTATATATATTATTATATATTTATAACGGTCGAGACACACCAAGATGAGAGAGATCCACAGATAGTATAAGTATGAGATTGTATAGTTGAGGATGACTTAAATGAATTAATTTATACTACCTATATTAACAACGTGCATTTGCTTTTCGGTAGCTTATCTCATCAGAACTCCCTGACTTGGTGATAGACCATGGGCCAAGGGCCCAATCACTAGAGCTATAGCTAGGAGCATTCAAGAAGAGTTGGACCTCTTGAAGACTAGTGAGCTTCTCAAGCCCAAGGTACTCTTCACTTGGACTACTCTATCATGAAGAGAAGGCCTAGTTCTACTTGTGTATATTTTGTACATAGTTCTTTTGTATAGGTTATTTTTGCCTTTGTATTTGTGAGACACTTTATTTGCTTTTATTAGTCATTGTATATTGATTTTAGGGTGGGTTACTTGGAGATTTTAACTCCATTTAACCTCCTTTGTTGAGACATTCATTTTATATTTTTTCAGTAGGGAAAAAGGGGTGGCATTTAGCAATGCTTGAGGGTGTGACTAGTAATTGGGCGGACTAGGCAAAATTTTACATATTAGACTCATTTTGCTTCTAATTTTTCATAGATTTGATTTAGCTAGGTCTCATCATCATATGATGAACCTAACTAAACCAAATCAACATTTTTGAAATAAATAAAGTGAGCAAAAAGGAGTCAAGGCTGCCTAGCTCATTCCTTCACTCTTGGCCGAATTTTTGGTCTTTCTCTTCAAGCTTAGAAGCTTGCTCTCCAAGTTTCTAAACCTTGGGTGGTTAGGTCAACCTTACCATGGTTCCAAGTGAACCATGGTCAAGGTTAGCTTGCTCTCAAATTTTTAGAAACCATGGACGGTTAGGCTAAACCTTACCATGGTTCTTAGTGAACCATGGTTAAGGTTAGCTTGCTCTCCAAGCTACCTCTCCCTATATATTTCTAAATCCTTCATTGTAGCTCACTTTTGAACATTTTGAGAAATAGAATTCAGAATTGTCTCTCAACTCAAGAGTCCTAAATTCCGTAGAGAACCATTCCTTAGTTCTCTCTCAAAGGTTTTCAACCTTTGAAGCAAGGTTCCTTAAGCTTCTTCATCAAGCTTGGAGTGACTGAACCTCCTCCATTTTTTCTTCTCCATTGAAGCTTCTTCAAAGGAGATTCACCTCATTCACGTGGTCAACCTCAAGAGGAAAAGGTCTTGGACGGTGGAACTCTTGGAGAACAATAATCCTCTTCAAGTTCCTTCCACCACTTGGAGTAATATTGGGATGGGTGACCTTTTGGAAAGTTTTCCAGAAATTGTGTAATTAAGGACAAAATATGCTGAAAAGTGAAGTATTGTGAAATAGAATCCTTGAGAGGTCAAATATGAGTGGTTCGTAGCAACCGAATTTGCGACGTCTATAAAATTTAATAAAATAAAAAATAAATATTTAGCGACCAATTTAGAGACTAAACTGAAAAATCATTTTTATGTTATTTAAAAATAAAACATACTTAGCGACTGATTTAGCGACGTATTATTCGATCACCAATTTGGTCCCCATACACAATATCGACCAAAATCATTGCAACCATTTTGTGATCAAAATTTTTGGTCACTAAATAGCAACCGATGATATTTTCGTCGCTATATACTTTTGTAACCATGGTTTTTGCTACTACTTAAATTCGGTTGCTAAGGTAAATAGCGATCAATTTTGGCAATCTAGCGACTGAGTTCGGTGGTCGCTAAATGTGATATTTCTTGTAGTGATTATTGATTGTTGGCATACGTTGTATATTTGTTGTTGTTTTCATTGATTTAGATATTGATGAATTAAAATATTCATGTGTTGTGTCTTTGTGGCTTTAAAGATATGCATTCGAAGTGTTCGTAAAAATCCGTGTATGAGTTTCTTATTGTATTTTGGCATGCTTAGGGACTATTTGGGTGTTATTTGGTGGTAATGTCATATGGGACTTGCTTGGGGTTATATTTGACTATGTATAATGTGACACTTTTACTACCCCAATAAATATATAATAATGAAAATAAATAAAGAAATAAATTTTTTCATAAAGGTATTATTTATATGTAAAACACATAAAGAAATGCCACAATACAATTATCATACAATATAAAATTTACAACTTTCAGACATATCACATTATGCCAATTATAAGTCACATTTGCACCAACAACACTCAATCATACAAATTCATCACAACATGCAATCAGTACTATGTCATGCCCACGCCCTCGTTGCCGCATGACTTGGTCAGCATTGTGCAACGCCAACATATGTGCTAATTGCCACACAAACCATATAATCAACACTATGTCATACTCACAACACCCCTATAGTACCTCGTGCTCAAGATTGTGCCATGCCGACATAAGTGTTAATTGTCATACACGTCCCACACTATGTCATGCTCACGCCACCCTTGTAACATCTCATGCTCAAGTTCGTGCCACGCTGACATAAGTGTGAGGATATCTCATCACAATCCACATCTCATACATAACCATTACAACATCTCAGATTTAGTCAATCATACTCATATCTCAAATGATTCATCAATTAAACTATAACACATCACCTGCCACATCATGCAATGAATATAATGTATATAAATAGCTTGCAAAACGTAGCAAATAGATATAAAGGAATCAATCAGGGTCGCACTTGATCACTACACGAAAAATGCAAATTACTGATGGATAATTTTCGAAGGATACAAATTCGTTGGAAAATTTATGTTTCTGACGAATTTTACCGATAGAAAAAAATTTGTAGGAAAAGTTATATTATCGAAGGATATAAATCTGTCAAAAAATTTATATTTTCGATGGATATATCCGTCGGTAATTTCCAACACATTTATTCGTTGGTAATTTCTGACAGATATAAATCTGTCGAAAAATTTATATTTCTGATGGAAAAAAAATTTGTAAGAAAAATTATATTATTAATGGAATATTTTTGAAAATTTTATATTTCTTGAAAATGTAAGAATTTTTAACAAAAATTGACAATCATATATTAAAAAAGATCATCAATAAAATTTTAAATATCTCTCTCTCTATATATATGCTAATATATATATATATATATATATATATATATATATATAGAGAGAGAGAGAGAGAGAGAAAGAGAGGAGGAGGAATTAAATGACTCACAAAGTAACCCTTAGTAAAGTTACTTCACTCAATAACTCATGGTGTATGTTGAATTTCATCGATCCAAATATTAAATTAAAAGTTAATAAATTTTACTAATAATTAATATAGAAAAAATTGATTAGCTTTGAAATAAATTATTCGCAAACAATATAGTTGAAAAATTAATTATTTTAAATTATTTGACAAGAATCTTATTGACAATTTACTATATGATCCTGATATTTTTGTATAACTAATATCTTGTTTTAAATTTGATATGAAAATATTATGATATAATTAGATAAGATTTTAAATTAGTATTTTATTAATGATTGATAATTAAAAAATAAAATAAGGATAAATACATTTTTTGAATTTTATATCTTAGATTTAAGATGAATAAATATATTAAGTTAATTAATAATTTATTTAAAATGTTAAAATTTAATTTATAAAAATAATATTTTAAATGAGAAGGGTTATAATAACAACAATGTAACTTTTACTAAGTATTACACCACTCAATAACTTTATATTAAATGCAAATTTTGTAAATTCAACCATTAGATTGAAAGCTTTTTACTATTAGATCATATATACAAAATTTTATATTAATTCAAGATGATTTGATACTTCATTTTTATAAAAAAAAATTGACGTAATATATACATTTCAAAATATATTAAAATATGAATACTTTGCTTCATTTTTATAAAACAAAATTGACGTAATATATACATTTCAAAATATATTAAAATATGAATACCTTGATTACCTTCAAGTTGTTGTTTAATTTTAACAAAATTTGATATAAAAATATAAAGTGATATGAACTTTCAATCTAATGGTTGGATTTACAAAATTTACATTTAATATAAAATTATCAAGCGATGTAATACTTAGTAAAAGTTACATCGGTGGTATTATAACACTTCTCATTTTAAAATATATAAATTATTATTTAAACTTTTAAATTTATAATAAATAATTTAAATTGTATCATAATATTAATTTTAAATAGAAATAAGTATATTGTTAATTATAAAAGTAAGTATATATATAAATAAAAATTAATTAAATATAATATAATTATTATTATTGGTAATATAATTATTAAATATATTATTATATTTTCATAATGGTCCGGTCACACCAGAATGAGAGAGATCCAAAAATAGTATAAGTATGAGATTGTATAGTTGACGATGACTTAAATTAATTAATTTGTACTACTCACTCAAGAACATGCATTTGCTTTTTGGTATCTTATCTTATCAAAACTTTACACTTAAGTGTGTTTGACTTGGAGTAATATAGGGATGGGTGATCTTTTGGGAAATTTCTCAGAAATTGTGCAAGTAAGGACAAAACACGTTGAAAAGTGAAGTGTCGTGAAATAGAACCCTTGGATGATTTGTTTCCACAAAACTATTTGTAGACACCAAATTTCGTCCGAGGTACCTAGACTAAGGATAAAAGACTATCGGAACAACACGAATGGCCCCTGAGGGCCCAATCAAGCATCAAAGCGGACTATAACAAAAACAAAAAGGCCCAAAGACTCGAATGTAGGGTTTCAGGCGTGGAACGAGCCGTTTCAAGTTTGGAACAGGTCGTTACAAGCAACAAAAATAGCCTAAAAACCCTAGGTCAAAACAAACTATTCCCAATCTAAAATGGGTCGTTTCGACCCATAATTTTACACATAATTAAAACCCTAGTTGGGAACAATCTGTTTTGAAACCAAAACGACCTATTCCTAATCAAAATTTTGGCCTATAACCCTAATTAGGAACGTCCCATTCTGAATTTGACACCTATAAATGTGTGCCTCATGCACGCTTCCAAGAGTGCATTTTTTGAGCTTTATCTAGACAAACCTAGATCAAAAAATATCTCTCTCTTTCCCTTCTTTATATTTCTTGAGTGCTTGTGAGGTCTCTTGTAGAGTGAAGGATGACCAAAACGCACTTAGGAACCACAATTTGAAGTTATTCTTTCAAGCTCGCTTTGGAGGTATTTCTAATTGTCCCCTCTCTCTTTTCTCTATTCATCTAGATTACTCATTATTGTCATGAATAGATAACATGTAACGTAACAACTTTTCAAACGTTTGGGGGTTTAAACCCCTACTTTGTAATAAAAATAACATGTAAATAATTAATAAAAAGGGATTAAAATATTTAAATAATTAATTATTATGCTAAATTCATCATAGGGTACCGAATTAGGGCATTGTAGGGTGCCTAACATCTTCCTTACACGTAACGACCCTGAACCCAATTCTAGCTATAAAGGTCATTATTGACTTGCGAAAACCTTTTCCTTTTTCAGATGTTTTGAATAAAACATCGGTGGCGACTCTTTTGAACTCTATTCAAAAACCATTGATTAGGGATTAGTTTGGTTTCTGGACATTTCCTAACCGATGAGATTTTCAAACAAAAGTCAAAAGCATTTGTGAATAAAATCAGAATTTTCTGGGTTCCGACACTATTGAATATGAGAGTGGAGTGCAAGCGGTTCTTTAGTTTGAATAAAGGAATGTTACAAATAGCAATGTAATGTTCTATTGTCTTTGTGCGAATTGTAAGTTTCAGTTTTCAAAGACATCCAATAAAAGTTATACGAGACATGTTTTATGCAATGATAAGATCTTAAGAAGTTATATAGTATCGACATGGCATGGTGAATTGTTAGAGATGTCACCATACAAATATCTCAAAGATAAGAACAAGTCAATTTAGAGATGGATGATATATTAGGGGACATGATTCGTGATGTTTGGATTGATTCCTTAAAATGCGGACATGTGCATAATAGTTTGTGAAGTGATGTGGAGAAACCTCTATATCCAAACTGCGTTAATTTTACACAATTGTTTGCGATGTCAAAATTCTTCAATCATAAGACAAAAAATGGATAGACTAATAAAAGTTTGACTGAATTGCTTGAGTTGTTGAATGACATGCTTCTTGAATTTACCACATTGGTGATATGTAATTAAGATGTGAAGAAAATATTGTGTTTGACACATAATGTAGCAACTCATAAACTTTCTTCTCTCTAGCTTGAGGTGTCAAATGGGTTGGGTTAACCCAATTTAACTTAACGTAGACGAGCCAAATGTTATTTTAGGCTAGGCTAGCTTGATTTATATATTTTTTTAGGCTACCATTTTCTAATTACTAGTACAAAAATTAGTTTTAAGCGGGGTTTTAAGATCAATTATTAGCAAACCGATCTTAAAAGTGGTGCGGTGACAATTTTGTAAATAAGGTTATAAATTTTAAGATCGGTCACATTTTAACCGATCTTAAAAGTGACGCAGTAGAATTTTTGTAGATAAGGTTACAACTTTTAAGATCGGTCACACTTTAGCCGATCTTAAAAGTACCCGATCTTAAAAGTTGTAACTTTATTTACAAAAATATTACTGTATCACTTTTAAGATAAGCTCTCTATTGACCGATCTTAAAAGTTCATTCTAAATTTGAAGAAGAACTCATAATAAGGGAAATATTTGATAACACTTCTAAAAAAAACTAAGTCCAAATATAATAAATGTATATTAAATATTTCTTATTGAAACGTTATTATATGTTTAATATTTAAACACATTTCTTAGTAAAACTCATTGAAATTCTATTATACACTAGTGGAAAATGAGGCTTTTACGTCACCTCTTTCTCATCGGGCATAAGAAAAACCGACGTAACAAAGATGTCGTGGAATTTTTGTAATTTTTGTGAACTTTTTTACGTTAGACCTGGTAGGGTCCAACGTAAAATGTAAAATCTACATCAGACACAACATACAACCGACGTAGATTTTACATTTTACGTCAGACCCTACCAAGTCCGACGTAAAAAAAAGTAGCGAAAGTGAATAAGAAGAGTGCATGGGAGGAACACGCACGCACGCACGCACTCACTCGGATCTCATCACTTTTCTAGATTCTTCTCTGTATAAACCCTATCCCTCTCCAATTTGTTGTTGAATCATTTTTTCTGTCTTCTGTAGAGTGGGGTGAACTCTTCGTTACTCGATCGCACACTATTGCAACTCAGGTATGAATCAGGGTTTCACTAACACCTTTTTGCTTCGCATTGCTATTGTGGCTATTTGTTCTATTTGATCTTTTGGTTGTTCTATTTGTTTGGGTTGTTGGCCTTTTCCTCTAGGTTGTTCTATCAAGCAGAACGGCCCGTTCTGCTTGCACTCGTTATGTTTTTTTTTTACAACTTTTATACGTTGGATCTTTGGCAATGCGTCGAACTTTTTATTGACGTAAAAAGCTTAAAATAACAGACGTAAATTACCTCTTTTGTACTAGTGATAGCTTTAATATTAAATATCACTTCCTTAAGTAAAAATTATCAATGTTGTTGATATGGCATTAAAATAAATAAAAAAGTGAATGAGGAAATGGAGTGAACCTGACGTTCGCATCTTTTAGAACAATCTCGAAGTCATGAGTGAATAGTGTTTTCCACACTCCGCACTATATGTATATTTGTTGCTACCAAGCTCCACAAACCTTTGTTTGCATCACACAACCCTTCGCATATGCTTTTCCACACTCTGCTATTGCTTCATGCAACCATAAGTTACTCTACACTCTACTATTTAGATTTTACCATTTCACTAATATTGACTTGGATTAGTTGACGGTGAGGTCCTTGGAGAGAGCGGGTGTGGGGAGGGTGGGATCCAGTGAGGTAGGGCTTTCTGGGGGAATGCTAGCATGATGGAGGATCATCCTTGGAGCTTCATGTGGAACTCATCACTAGGTTCATGACTAAGAGATTGGAAGAGGATAGGAAAGCTAACACCTCTAGAAACATGCTTTTTATGGCTATTAATCATTCTCCTAAGCCTTGTTAGCATTGAATTTATTATTCATATTTTACCCTTGTCTTTAATTTCCTATTTTACCCTTATATTTTGGGTACCTTAGACATAGGAATTATTTTTCTTGTATTTCCTATTTTACCCTTGTATTTTGGGGTGTCTTAGTCATAGGATTTTTTTTACTTGTATTTCCCATTTTACCTTTGTATTATGGGGTGCCTTAAATTATAGGATTTTATTTTATAGTTAGGGTATTTTATTAAGGTTGAAAACTAGGCCTAGATGTGTTTTTTGGTGGCATTGGATTTTTTTTGGACTTGGCAAGGTTAGGCCCAAGTGGAGAGCACCTAGATGTTAACCAAACCCAAATATTCCATCCTTGACCACCAAGTAGAATCTAGGGTTAATTTAGGTTTCATTTGAAGTGCATTTGGCTTGCATTACTCGGCCATGCACTCTCAAATGTAACTCTAAATGCATCCTCCCTTCTATAAATACCCTAGGTTAGCCTCCTTATAAATACTTTGGAAATCAATATAGAGTGAACCTTTTGTGCCTTTATATTTCCTTAGTCCCTCTTGGTCTAATTTCGGCCAAGAACCCTACTTATCTCCACCTTGAGAGAAAACCCTAGAAGTGACCTTCATCATCCATGGAGTGAGCCAAATCCTAGAGTGCCTTCTCAAGCCTTTCATCAAATACTTTTCCCTCATCCTCCATTTTCGTCCATCCACCCAAAACACGCCCCCTTGAAGAGCTTTGATCCAAGGAGTCAAGGTATCCTTCACGTTGATCATCATCCCTCCATCAATGCTAGCAAGGATTCCATTATAACGTGTCAAGCTTTTGTTTGGGTTTAGGATGATCTTTAAAGCTTTGTAGGTGCAATTGGAAACGCACTGAGCATAAATCAAAAAAGTATTTTTAGAAAAGAGTGTCCATGAATCTCACGTTGCGGCTGCACTTCACCAGAACACTAATAAAAATCCTTCCAAAGGTTATGTTTTGAACATGGAAGTCGTCGATTTTGACTTAGTTGTCTTTGGCTTTGGTGGTTGATGAACAGAATGCGAAGATTGTGAGAAGCATGAGGAGCTTTGTGTTGTGATGAAACGTTGGATTGTGAAATGATGGTTGGGTTAAGTTCTTTGATGAAAATGGAAAAGTGTTGACTATATGGTGTTGGACTTTATAGAAATTAAATCTTGCGGTTGGGATGCCATCTATCTCAATAAATGCTTCAAGAAATGAAGGTAGTAGAGTACCTAAATTGAAGGAATGATCCTAGTACAGTAGTACCTTTAGCTTTTGGGCTCGGCAACATTCACAAATTTATGCCTGTGGGCTATGGTCGAAGGAGTTATTCACCCAACAACTCCATGAACTAGCATCAAATTTAATGAAGTGTGTGTCATGTAATAACTATAAGAGACTTCTCTAAATTAACGTTGTTGTTTGTATTTAAAAGAAAAATTGGATGAAACATGAGCATGGCATGGCATGATGCTTAAGCACAGGAAGCATTTTGAAGTGTTCGGTAATCCGATTCATCATCATATTTATTTCTCAAATATAGCAAGTACAACTGGAGGTTGGCAAATTTTTTCCTTTATATTATGTTTCAATAATGAAGTTTTTTTCACTGAAGATTTTATTAATTATTAAAAGAAAGGAAAGATATTATCATATGTATATGTTTTGAAGGATCCAGGTAATCAATTCTTACACTAGGGGCCTAAGTGGTATAGAATATGAAAGTCAATAAACTAAATATTTTTACATGAAAAGGGCATGTCTTGGGGTACTAAGATTTTTATATGAAAAAGGCTATAGAGTAGTGTAATTTTTTCTTATTTAGTTCATTAATTTTTTCTATCTCTGGATCATTATTTTTATTTTTCTGCTGAATCTGTATATATGAGAAATAAGCACTTGCATAATTGCATTCAGTGCAACAACTTTATTGATCATGGAAGCACCAACTGGATTAAGTACAGAGCAGTCTTAAGAATTAAAATGATTTCTAACTTATTTGCTAGAAGTGCATGTTCATAAATCAATGTAAATTATACATGAATTTTCATAATATCTTCTCAAGTGTTTTTTTTTCTAGATGGACACTAGTGGAAAAAACACTTTTAAAATCGGTCATTTTTTACTTTTAAAATCGGTCATTTTTTACTTTTAAAATTGGTTCTCTAACTGATTTTAAAAGAGCCGATTTTAAAAAGTGGGACTTTTAAAATCGATCAATGCATGACCGATGTTAAAAGTGGTTAATTTTTTTTAAAATATTTGACTTATTTTAAGAGGATCCCTGAACAAAACCTGCAAATTAATAAAATACCAGACAATTCATATGTTTTTAATAGACCAAATTACATACAAATGACAAGGGTTGGTAAATGGCAACCATATATTTAATCAAAGTAACTTACAAATTATGATGCATCCTAAATTACAAAATGAGTAAAACTATAAAGAACTTGTAGCTAGTCAATGTTTCAATGAAAAATGTAGCTCATTGCTCCCTAATGGTGTTTATATCTTCTAGCGACAATGGTGATCGATCTATAAATATCTGTTAAGAAAATTTAGAACAATTAGAAGTAACTCTTAAAACATGATAAAATACAAACTTAAAATAAAAATTTTTAAAATTCTAAAACGTACTTCAGTCTACCCAGATACTATTTGTGAATCAACAATAGTATGCATTGCCTTCATTACATAGTATCTGCACTCATAGTTTCCTTTTTGCTTATGAGACTACAAAAAGAATATAAAAACCAATTTTAGTAGTAATGGTAATTCAAAAGAAAATACCTTAGAAAAAATATCATTACTAAAATAACTTACTTTAAGAGAGACCCAAAGCATTTTTTTCTTCAACTTTGAACCTTTAAGTATATGGTATCCTTCCATAGCCCTAATGATAAAAGGACATCATTATTATATTTTAAAATAAAATGTAATGATAAATAAAATAAAGTAGTTTTTTTAAAACAACTTACTTATCTAATAATTGTTTAAAGTCTATAGGAGGAGGTTTGTGCATCGAACAAATGCATATAGATATATTGTCCATAAGACAAATAATCAGAAGTTGCCAATGAGCACTGCATTGAGAAACTATCAGTAATAGACAATACATTTTTTAAAAATTTATAATCAATTATATACAAATAGACTTACTTAGAAAAGTAAGGGACTAAGTAAACTTTTTTATTTGAGTTAGACATCCAATTTTGGATGTAAGCTTGAATTTCTTTTGTCTTGTTCCCAATTTTTTGGATTAACTCGGGTTCCAAAAATCCATAAATGTGATCATTCCCTTTATCCACACTCAATTTATGGATAAATCTACAAGGTTAGAAATAAAGTTAGAAAAAACAACAAAACATAATTCAAATTAATTCAAATACTTACAATAACCACAATTGCAAAATTGATATGTTCAGCATGCAGTGCCCGTTTGTAATCTCTGATATGTCGCTCTGGCTTATATACAAGGGGACATTACTACAAAAGCCAAACATTTCAGGAGCCCAAGGGACCTGTTTGGGTCGATTGTCATCTTCCATATCTGCAACCAATCTCCGTAGCTTTTTCATCGGAGTTAGATTTCTAGAATGGTTAAGCATAGCCTTTGGTGGGACAACATCCTATTAAATAAAGTACACAAATAATGTTATACTACATTATAATAAAATAGCACCAAGTTAAAATTAAATAGTTAAATAACTTACCTCCGTAGATATCACTTTAACCAACTTATAAGGCCATTGAATGAAGGTATTTAGGGCTTGTTCCATCGTCTAAACCTCTTGTGTGAGCACAGGAACTCTAGCCTTTGGGTTTCTAACATCCAACACTGAAACCCTTACCATATCATTTTCCATGGTCTGATGGTGCACAACAAACCCCAACATGTGAATCCTCCCTATGCCCACAAGATCGAGTGATCCATTAACGAATAACTCACACTTATTATCCGTAACTTCTGTTCTTCATAAAAAAAAACATAGACCATGAATGTTAATCTCACTATTTTAATAATTTGTATTAAATTTCAAATGGGAAACTAAGGTTCACTCAATATGTGCATAAATATAACATCATATTAATTTATAAAAATCAAATAAAGCACCTAATTTTTCTAAACACTAAATTACTAGGTAGACATTAATTATATCACAAATTATTAATAAAATACAAATATATATCACATACATACAAAGGGGTCTAATTTTCTAAGTTGGGTACCTAATTTGTCTACTAAACTGGAACGGGCAGTTCTTAAACTGGAATAGCCTGTTTCGGAATTCGAAAAATGCCTAAAAGTTTAGTCTGGAACGGCTCCAGAATGGCCCGTACTGTAAGTAGAACGGCCCGTTCTGCGTTCAGTACAACCCGTACTACAAGCAGAACGGCCCGTACTACAAGCAGTATGACCCGTTCTGCGCTCAGTACGCCCCATACTACAAGCAGTATGACCCGCTCTGCAGTACAGGGCGTACTACAAGCAGAACGGGCCGTACTGCTTGCACACTACAAGAAAAATGCTGATTTCCGACGGAAATTTCCGACGGATTTTGCTTTTTCCGACGGATTTCAATCCGTCAGAAAAAGTGGCGTCGGAAAAAAAAATTCGTCGAAAATAATTTTTCCGACAGAATTTTTTGACAGAAAATTCCGTCAGAAATTGCTGTCAAATTTTCCGATGGAAAAATCCGTTGAAAATTGCTGTCAAATTTTCCGACGGAAAAATCCGTCAGAAATTATAATTTTTTTTAATTTTAATAAATTTATTAATGTAACAACTCTCATATTTGGCCTCTCAAGGGTTCTATTTCACAATATTTCACTGTTTAGCGTGTTTTATTCTTACTTGTGCAATTTCTGGGAGACTTCCCAGAAGGTCACCCATCCCAGTACTACTCCAGGTCAAGCACGCTTAACTGTGAAGTTCTAATGAGTAAGCTATCGAAATGTCTATGTATGTTGTCAGTATAACTTGTACAAATTAATTCATTTAAGTCATCCTCAAATATACAATCTCATATTTGTACTATAATAATAATATATAATAATTTTATATTACGAATAATAATAATAATAATAATAATAATAATATATTTAGTTATTCTTTATTTATATGTACTTACTTTTATAATTAACATCTACTTATTTTTATTTAAAATTATAATTTAAATTATTTAATTTTATAATTTATAATGATAATATAATTTATAAAATTATAAATATTTATTTATTACATACTTATAAATTAAATTTTAATATTTTAAATAAATTATTAATTAATTTAATATATTTATTTACCTTAAATCAAACATATAAAATTTAAAAAATGTATTTATCCTTATTTTTTTTTCTAATTATCAACTATTAATAAAATACTAACTTAAAATCTTATCTAATTATATATAATATTTTCATATCAAATTTAAAACCAGATATTAGTTATACAAAAATATTAAGATCATATAGTAAATTGTCAATAAGATTTTAGTTAAATAATTTAAAATAATTAATATTTTAATTATATTGTTAATTAGCAAATAATTTATTCCAAAACTAATTAATTTTTTATATTAATTATTAGTAAAATTTAATAACTTTTAATTTAACAATTAATTGGATCGATGAAATTCAACACACCATGAGTTATTGAGCGGAATAACTTTACCAAGAGTTATTTTGTAAGTTATCTTAAATCAAACATATAAAATTCAAATAATGTATTTATCCATGTTTTATTTTTTAATTATCAACCATTAATAAAATACTAACTTAAAATCTTATCTAATTATATCATAATATTTTCATATCAAATTTAAAACCAGTTCTTACATTTTCGACAAATATAAATTTGTCTGAAATATTCTATCAATAATATAACTTTTCTTACAAAAATTTTCTCATAAAAAAATATAAATTTTTTGACAGATTTAATTTTGTTTTATAAAAAATCATCTTCGATTAATATAACATTTTGTATATATGATTTAAGAGTAAAATATTTTCAATTTAACGGTTGAATTTACAAAATTCACATTTAATATAAAGTTATTGAGCGGTGTAACACTTAGTAAAATTTATACCATTGTAATTATAGCTCCCCTCATGTATATATATATATATATATATATATATATATATATATATATATATATATATATATATATGTGTGTGTGTGTGTGTGTGTGTCTATATATATATATGATTTAAGAGTAAAAAAATTTCAATTTAACGGTTGAATTTACAAAATTCACATTTAATATGAAGTTATTGAGCGGTGTAACACTTAGTAAAATTTATACCATTGTAATTATAACCCCCCTCATATATATATATATATATATATATATATATATATATATATATATATATATATATATTAAATGCGACTTTTACAATGTATTACACCGCTCAATAACTTTATATTAAATGTGAATTTGGTAAATCCAACTGTTAGATTGAAAGTTCATATCTCTTATAGATTATATATACAAAACTTTATATTAATCCAAGATGATTTGATACTTCATTTTTATAAAACAAAATTGATGTAATATATTCATTTCAAAATACACTAAAATATGAACACTTGGATTATCTTCCAGTTGTTGTTCAATTTTAACAAAATTTGATATACACGTATAAAGTGATATGAACTTTCAATTTAACGGTTGGATTTACAAAATTCACATTTAATATAAAGTTATAGAGCGGCATAATACTTAGTAAAAGTTACACCGGTATAATTATAACCCCTTATATTATATATATATATATATATATATATATATATATATATATATATATATATATATATATATATACACACATACATATATATACAGCGACAGCTGCACGTTTGGAATAGTGAGGCACTTGCCCTCACTACTATTTGACATATACATAATTTTTTATCTAAAAAAATAATATATTTTAAAAAATAAAAATTATATTCTAATAAAATAAATATATAGATTCAGAAAAAATGTTTATTTATTTGATATCTGTCAAATTTTTGAAGGAAATTAATTCTCATGTGATAAAAAAAATTTCTTAATAATGAATTAATTTTTAAAAAAAGTTTAATTATAATATATATATATATGTATATATATATATATATATATATATATATATATGTCTTAATATTCACATATATAATGTAATATATTAAAACAAATAATTTTTTGATAAAATAAAATTTGTAGCATGTATGTTTTTCTTTTGTGTTTTTTATTTATTGTATACGTTGATTAAAAAAATCAAAATAGTAAAATTGTATACATTGATTAAAAAAATCAAAATAAGAAAAATCATAAGATTTATATTCCATTTAGAATTGTTATTATAAGATATATTTTAAAATAAATTATCATCTAAAAATATATATTAGATATTAAAAACATATTTATATCATAAATAAATTAAACTTTATTTTTATAAATTTAACATATAGATTTTTATATTTTTAATAGTGTTAAATTATTATAAAATAAGTCTATATGATTGTAGTTCTACCCAAATATTTAAAAATTATCTATGATAGATAAATAAGTCACACTTAAAATATATATTTTTAAAGAAAGTTAGGTTCAAACCAAGTAAATTATAATAAAATATAGTATAACCTAATTTATTTTCATCTTTAATATTAATCGTAGATATAAAAAACTTGTAATAAATAATTATAATATATATTTATACCTTTAAAAGATATAAAATTTTTAATACTACAAATATATATAAGAAATTAAAAATAATAAATTAAAAATAAGAAATTAAAAAAAGAAATTAAAAATATAAATTAAAAAAAGAAATTAAAAATATAAATTAAAAATAAGATTTCCGACGGAAAATTCCGTCGGAAATTTCCGACGGAATAATTTCGTCGAAAATTTTTCGGCAGAAATTTCTGACGGATTTATTTTTCCGTCGGAAATTTCCGACGGAAAATTCCGTCAAAAATTTCCGACGGAAATATAAATCTGTCAGAAATTTCCGTAGGATCCATATCCGTCGGAAATTTTCCGTCGGAAATTTACATTTTTCTTGTAGTGGAAGTACAGGGCGTTCTGGGGTCGTTCTGGGGCCGTTCCAGACTCAAAATTCGCCCAGCAACAACGAAATAAGAGACAAAAGAAGCCAATGTTACCTTGATGTTGTATTCTTCTGAGAAAATGAGAAGCTGCACACTTTAGATGAGAGCCTGAGAGAGTAAAAAGAGGAATATATGAACTATTGAAGCCAAAGGGTAGAGAATGGAGCTAGGGGGAGAATGGAAGTGGAGATAAAAGTTTAAGTCTCTATTGTTTCTTTTAAAATCGGTTGTTCAATAACCGATTTTAAAAGTGATACTTTTAAAATCAGCTATTTGATAACCGATTTTAAAAGTGGACTTTTAAAATCGGTTATCCAAGAGCCGATTTTAAAAGTCCACTTTTTAAATCGGCTCTAGAAGATCGATTTTAAAAGTCCACTTTTAAAATCGGTCTACAAGAGCCGATTTTAAAACTGGAACTTTTAAAATCGGCTCTTGAAGAGCCGATTTTAAAAGTAGTATCAAAGACTTTTAAAGTCGGTTATCACGTAACCGATTTTAAAAGTAATTCCATTATTTACAAAATTGTCACCGCGTTACTTTTAAAATCGGTTACCTTATAATCGATTTTAAAACCCCAATTTTAAAAGTCATTTTTGTACTAGTGGGAGGAGAAGTCTTTAGTTGGGGAATGAGAGTGTTTGATAGACTTGGTCATGGTCATGAGTCAAATATCCTAGGATTCTTCAAAAGTTACAGGTTCTGCCTTCCTTTTCTTTTGTAATTTTAACTTTCATTAATTTATCTATGCTCTATTTTGTATTATGTTTGGGTAAATTGCACTTTATTTTGTGTGATTTGGCTTAAAAATACTTTTTTGTTGTGGTATAATATTATCTAATAGATTCTAAACAACAAGTGAATTCCACAATTTTATAAATGTGATCCATAGTGTCAGATTTTGCTGATTTAAGCTGATATATATATATATATATATATATATATATATATATATATATATAAATAAATAACTGATATACTTGCTTAAAAGAAAATGAAACATGGCCTCTCTTTTTTTTCTTCTCAAACTGTACATGGCCTATCTCTGAAAAGGATCAAGAGAACCTATATTGTTGTGTGTGTACTTTAAAATGCTATGCGTTCTCTGAATTTCACATACATTATATATCATGAACATGTAGGAACACTTTTATGTATGATCTCCACCTGAAACATTGTAGGAAAGTGTAATTATATTTCTTTCCCAAGCTAGATAATCCATACTTGTGATTGTGCCTCGTGGGTGAATGATTGGCGTAAAGTAATAAGTGTGGCGATCCATTGTATTTTCAATTTATCTATTATTCAAAGTAGTGGATTAAAATTAAGTATTGTAAGAACAAGCTTCCCTTATATGTATTTTGATTTTACACATTTTTTTATATGATGATTTTACACGTCTTAAATTATTATAAATGTATTTTAATAAAATTATATTTATTGATTATCATTACATTTTCTTTTAAACTATAATAATAATATCATTTTATTATTGAAAGATATCATATACTTAGGGGTTCAAAGTCGAAGAAAAAAATGCAGTAGTTATTTGTTAAAGTAAGTTATTTTATTCTAGTAATGATATTTCTAAGGTATTTATTTTTAAATTACCATTATTATTAAAATTAATTATTATATTCTTTTTGCAATCTCATAAACAAATAGGAAACTATGAGTACATATACTATGTAATGAAGGCAATGCATATTATTGTTAATTCACAAATAGTATCTGGGTGGACTGAAGTAAGTTTTACAATTTTGAAAGTTTTTATTTTAAATTTTCCTTTTTCCATGTTTTATGAATACTTTTAATTGTTCTAAATTTTTCTTAACAGATATTTATAGATCGATCACCATTTTTACCAAAAGATATAAACATCATTAGGGAACAATGTGCTACATTTTTCATTGAAACACTAACTAGTTAGGACTTATACTTTATAAAATATTTATTATGTACTTATATATTGTGTATACATTTATGTATTGGATATGTTTCAAAAAAAATTCTCTTGTATTTTGTATGTATTGCAAACCATTAAAATATATCAACTGCTTGGTATTAACTAATAGGTTTTCTTTAGGAATCTTCTCAAAACAAGTTGATCATGTTAAAAAAAATTCAACACTTTTAAGATCGGTCATAGTAATAGTCGACCTTAAAAATCTAATTTTTAAGATCGCTTATTAGCATGACCGATCTTAAAAGTCCAACTTTTAAGATCGGCTATTACCATGTCCGATCTTAAAATTTAGATTTTAAGATCGACTATTAACTTGACCGATCTTAAAAATCCAGATTTTAAGATAGACTATTGACGTGACCGATCTTAAAAGTCCAACTTTTAAGATCAGCTAATGACCGAACTTAAAAAGTTCAACTTCTAAGATCAGTTTCTTTAAGATCGATTAAGGAACCGATCTTAAAACTCAAAAACGACCAATCTTAAAAGTGTTTTTTTCACTAGTATCCAATAGGGATGGCAAATATACCCGTACCCGCGGGTAATACCCGAACTCGTCCCAACTTTGACGGGAAATACCCGGTTTGACCAGGTACGGGTACGGGTAAAACCCGATACTTTAAATCGGGTACGGGTACGGGTACGGGTATGTACTTACCCGCCACGTACCCGTACCCGTACCCGTCCCCGTTTACATTTTTAATTTAATATCCACTTTCAATTTAATTATATTAAGGAATTTTAATATTTTTTTATGTGATTATTTATTATAAAATGAGATAGAGAAATAACTTAATTATAATTATAATATAATAAAAAAAATAATTTAAAAATATCATATTTTTTTATAAAAAATAAAAAATAAAAAATTTGACGGGTACGGGTACAGGTATACCCGATACCCGACGGGGACGAGGATGAGGATGAAAATCACATACCCGACAGGTACGGGTACGGGGACGGGGATGAGTTTAACTCGCAGGGACGGGGACGGGTATCATGAAACCCGTACCCGACCCGCCCCGTTGCCATCCCTAGTACCCAACTTGACCCATGTTGAACCATTGAGCTATCAAGCCAAATTGGCCTAATTAAAAAAATACATTTTAAAAAATTAAATATATTTTTTACAATGAAAAAATAACAAAAAGTATATTATATATGATTAATTGATACTATATACTATCATGAAACACATAATAATTTTATATGTATATATTTTTTCACAATCATTGGATTTGTATTTATCCACCCCATCAACTATACCAACCTTTTCATAATAATTTCATACTTCATAAGTATTAGACTTAGTTTTCTTATCCTTTTAAGTATCTTCGTCTTAGTCATTAATAATCCTACTCTTGCTTTAATTATCAATAGTAGTAACAATATGTTCTCTCATTGTGTTAAGTGTACTTTCTATTGTATCTAAATTATCCTCCATGCTATCAAAAGTGTTATCAACATTCATGACTACAATATTCAAAATTAAATAAATTTACTCATTCAGTTCAGGGTTCCCACAATGGGTTATATAAAAGTAACAACAAATCAACATAATTCTTAGTTCAGTTCACAAGCAATAAACACAATCAATAAAGCAAAACCAAGCAATAAAGGAACAACAAGCCAAAATTCAGTTCATAATTCTCGGTCCACACAACACGTCTTAAAAAAATAAAATAACATACTTGGTAATCGGTAAGAGTTGGAACTAGTGGGTGATAATCACAGTTGATATGCTATCAAATTAAACTAGTTTCCATTTTAATTTTGTAATATAGGAAACCTTAGGTTAGAATCTAGAGACAAATCATTGAACATGAATTTTACAATGCGAATTAGCAAGGAGAATTTTAACAAACAGTTTGTATGCAATGCTAAAATGTATGAAAATTTTGGAAAAAAATTGAATTTCGATTGGAGAAATATCAATTCAAGAAGATAATCATTGCGGTTTTAAAGAATAATTTGAATTCCACCATTTAAAAATTAAATTGAACACAATCGCATTCTATGAAATTTCACCGAAAATGCAGATGCAATCGCAATGTGCGACTCTCTATGAAATTCAATCTGAATTGAATCCAATTTGTTGTTTTAAGATGTTCACATTCAAAAAGAGAAAATGAAATTAAAATTCAAATAGAAGAAAAGTTACCACAAATATTGAATCCTTGAATCGATAGAATGAATTTAGCTAAACATCTTCATCAAGATGCTACCATAATTCGTGTAGAGGTGAACACATAATAAAATTCAGACAAAGAAAAAGAAATATGAGAGACAGAATTTAGGGGGAGGGGGAGAGAGAAATAATTTTGGGAGGTTTCTAAGAGAAGAAACTCAATTTCTAAAAGATGAAGTATATCTTCTTAAGTGTATATGTGTTACACTTATTTATACTCTACACTAATGGGCCTAATCAGAGTAATTAAAGGCTCAACCCATTAAATCAAATAATTACATCACGAAGCAAATCCTAACATTACATTCTAAAAATAAAAGAAAATACTATGTAGGACCACAACTTTTCAATGTAACTTGGGTCACTTAACCTCCGAATTGGCTATTTCTCCCAACAGAGAAATTGTAAAACTCCCTTTTATCTTTTCAAGGACATCAAGAACGTCAAAATCCAATATTAGAAACTTCAAATATGGCTTGCACAAGAATAGAGTGTAAACGTGGGTCAAATTACAAAAAATTATAAGAATTTACAATCATCACCAACTAAAGCCACTAATACAAATCACATCTAATATATCAATTGTTTACACTATATTAAATACCAAATCATTCCAAATTAATGTATTGAAGTATGTGTTCCAAATGCACTGTCAAAGGGTAGTACCAATAACAAACAATAAAGTAATAGATAATGAGTCGTCAAGACATAAAGTGTGTAATGGGAGCAACGAAAGTCTCACAACGTATGACTAACCTTAACTTTAAGCTTGTAAAAATTTGTAAACAAACACGAAAGAATGAAAAACTATTACTACTATTATTATATTTTATTATATTATTTTATTTTATAATATGTTACATATTTATAGATTGATGATAGTTTAGATTATTCTAGTTATTATTTTAACAGGCTAGCTCAACTTGAGCCTATTTAACCTATCAAGCTTAATGAATAGGACCAAAATGACTTATTTTTTTTTAGGTCATTCCTTTTAAAGGTCCACTTTGACTAAGTAGTATTATTCCCTAAGTTAGAAAATATAATTGTAATGATTTCTACTTTTTAAAGTTAAAAAACATTTAATAAAAATTAAAGCTGAGTTAGATAAATACAAGGAAAAGTCCAAAATTTTAACGAAAGTTACTAAACATTTTACATGAGCATTCGTTGCATGTATATCTTCTATTTGTACATTTATTATATATAACCCAAATTAGCCTTTCATGCATGCATTACTTTTATACTAAAATGAAAGCTTGCATAAATCATACGAGGCATGGATTATATTCATGAATCATGACATATGCATTACTTTAATACGGTTCTTCAAAATGTATGTGTGGAGAGGTCAAAGCCATACCCCACTTGTGCAGTGGGGCTCAAGAAGAACCAGAAACCTATATACCCCCCCCCCCCCCCCCCCCCCCCATATACCCCATTTTTGCAACAAAAAAAAAAAAGTAAAAACAAACAAAAGTAGTACAAAATAGATATTACGGTTCTTCTACATGTATGTGTGGAAAGGTCAAAGCCATACCCAACTTGTGCAGTGAAACACAACAGTACAAGGAAATCTAAAACGAAACAAAATGAATTAAAAACATAGAACCCTAAAAGATACAACCATCTCATAAGCAATAAACAAACAATACAAAAAATATTACCTTTACGCTTTTGTTTAGTGATTGATGACTTCACACTAGAGTCATTGTGCAATATTCTCTCCAATGCCAACAACACCACATCGACAACAAAATATACATTGGTCTTCTATTAAAACAATACCTATCTTTGGGATCACTATGCGCAACACTGACCAAGAATCAGATGGTTAGGATTTCTTTTTAGAGGACTTCTTTCAATATTTCATCAGTGTTAGAGTCTAAGTCAAAATTTTGCTTCTGACCACTAAGGCACAATTCTACGATATGGGCTTTTAGCATTTTGGGATATTTGGCACAATTGGGACAATAGTTGATCATGGAGTCCAAGTTTGCAAGGATTAAATGTGTATATGTGTGAAGTTTAAGTTAGTAAGTGTGATGATGTGGATTATGCTGATGGATAATTGTTAAATTGGGTTAACAAAGTTAGAAAAGGGACAATTTTGACACATTTTAAAAAATAAAGAACTAAAAGTTAACATTTTAAAATTGGAGGATAAAAAATAAACATTTATATATTTTGGAAGATGAAAAAGATGTTTAACCCTAAAATAAATGTTCTTTTCTTTCTGCATTTTGTTTAAAAATGTTTGAAGACCAATAAATCATTTGAGAGAATCAATTTTCTTTTAAATCATGTATACAAGCATATTATTACTATTATAAATATAAATATAAAGTAATTAATTAAGTTCATTCAATCCAAAAATATTCAACCATTAGCAAATAACAATAACCAATAAAATGGAAAGGTTTACAAACTACTTACATAATTTAACATAAATTCGTATAAGCAAAGCAAAACACATATCGAGAGAACTTAATTTCAATATGGCAAAAATAAACTTGGAACGTAAGCAGCGCAGGATCGTAATTTGACATCTTCTTCAACGCGTATTCCATTATCTCTTTTATTATAGACCACCAAATTGTGACCTACACAGTTTTTTAGTAACATGACATCCTCATCTTCAGACATGCACAAAGGCATGCACAAAGTTTCTTTATCATAAGGTCCATAAATTTGAAGGTGTTCATAACTTATATTCAGCAACTGAGTCCAAGATTTATCAACTCTAAATTCCCTCATTAGCCAAACAACAAAATGGGTTTTCATGTAATCATGATAAAAACACAAACAATCCTTGAGAACCCCAAGATTAGGCTCAGAATCAATAGGAATGGGCATCGGCATATATTTGTATGTCTCATTCTTCATATCAAAAGAAAAAAAATTTATCTGATTCATAGTATCATCATCAGTTTTCCGGTGATGATGGGAACTCCACGGAGGAACACTTACCAACCAGTTAATAGTGCCACTCACAAACTCTCCGATAGGTTCATCTCCCCCTATGGGACAATCATATTCAAAGAAACTAAACATCAGTTTCCAACAATTGTCACCCACGGAAAAAACTTTCACCTCTGTTTCTTGATAATTATTATCCAAAATGAGTAACACCATGTCGAAAGAGTCCCTTCGATCATCATACCCAAATCCAAACCTTCGATAACGCAAATCGAAACAATCGAAGTTTTCATAAATTTGGTAGCGTGTCGTTTCTTCAGACATGAGCCTAGTGGCTGGGTTCCAAAATCGGGCCCAAAATTCATGAAATCTACGATATTTATAATTCAAAGTGAGCATACAAACCAACCCTTTGCAAACCATTAAGACTGAATGAGAAGATTCTACTAACTGACAACTATGATGAATAACAGATGATGGGTCCTCAAACAAGTCAGGTAAAGAGCATGATGACACAAAATTATTGGCATCTATTAAGACGCGAGTGTTTTTGGGAGATCTTTGAAAGTGCAGTTTAACAAATGTAGGAGTGAAAATGAGGGAATTCCAAGGCTTATTGACACACCTAAATCGCATTAGAGCTTTTACTGGAATCCATGACAAAATTTCCGCTACAAATTCCTCAGAAAATACAAGAGTAGTAGACATTTGATTTTAGTGAAGACACAAATTTGATTCTCCAAGGAGACTTATAAGAGCCTATACGAATTGGCCCGATTGTTATGTGCTTCACATTCTCTCCTTTGAAAACTAGATGCCAATTAAAGGAGACTTATAAGAGCCTATACGAATCCATAACGTTGGACTTGGTCATGCAAGATAAAAACTCATGGAAGTGCATATTTCTTTCTTGAAGAAAAATAGGAATATCAACATAATTAAAGGAATCTACAAAAATAGAAAAACAAAAATGAGAGGAATAGATATTTTGCGCGTATAAATAGTTGTGTTTAATATATCAAAATGATTTATTTTAAAATTATTAAATTTAGTTTATAAATTAAATTTAAACAGTTAAAAGATTAGAAAAAATACTTAAATTCTTTCCTAAGAGAGAAATCTCTAAAAATGCTCTTGCACAAGAAAATATTCATGTTTAATATATATAGGTTGATTTATGTAAAAAAATATATATATTTAATTTAGTTTTGACATTTTTTATTGTAATTAATTAATTACTTAAAATTTAACTTAAAGTATTTAATTAATGTGTTGAATTATTTGATTGATTAAATATTTATCAATTATTTTCCCGATTATTAATAGATTAATTTGTAATAATTATTTAATATTGTAATTTTTTGGTAGATATTTAATATTTAATATAAAACACTAGTAGTGATTATTTAATATTTGTTCCCGGAAAAGTTGCAAAAAAATTTAATCTATTTGTTTATTAGTTAATTTTAGTTTAAAAAAATAATTAATTGGTTATTATAATATATTTCAAAAGTTCTTATTAAATAATGAAGTTTACAAAATTTTATATTATTATAATTTTAAAACGTTAATATTTTTACATATTATTTTTTAAAATTATATTACCTTCATTTTTTAAAATTATATTTATTATTTTTTCAAATTATATTACTTTCATTTTTTTAAATATAAATTAATATTTTAAAAACATTAATATATTTACATATTATATAAATAAAATTTTAAAAAATAAATAAATCGCTAGGAAACATAGGGACATTACATTTCATATTTTTAATTAATATTTATAAAATAAAATTTTTTACTTAATACTATATGAAAATTTTATATTTAAATACTAGTAAAAAAATTTAATTATTTTATTATATTTATATTTACAATAATATATATATATATATATTATAATTATGTTTCTTATATTAAATAATTCAATTTAAAAATTAATTCATTCTTTCTTCATTTTTTTAACAATTTATGTTAGTCTTAATTAAATAAATTTAATTTTTTTAAAAAACTTTTATATGCTAAATATTTAAATAAATAAATTTTATTAAAAAATTATTAATTGAAGTTGTGGTAATCTATAGGAACTTTATTTAAATATATTTTTTAAGAAAAAATTTTAGGCGTTATAAGACGTTATTATATTTAATTAATATTTAAAAATAATTTTATTATTTAGTAATTTAAAAAAAAATTAGTTTGTTGTTAAGAAAAAACTTTACTCACTTTTTTATATTTAAATTTATAAATAAATAAATATATATACATATATATATATATATCAATAATTATATTTTTATATTAAATAATTTAATAAATTTATTTTTTCTTTATTTTATAACAATATTTGATACTTTTAAAAATTATTAAATAAATTTAATTTTTTTAAAAATATTATGTCAAAATTTAAATAAATAATTTTTTAAAAAATAATAAATAAATTGTGTTGTTACATATTGTAACGACTTTATTTATTTATTTTTTATACAAAAAATTTATATGTTATGCAAAAATAATTAAATAATTTTTTTTTAAAATGTTATATACTAAAATTTAAAATATATTTTTTATACAAAAAATAATTAATTGGTGTCGTTATAAACTATTGCAACTTCATTAATTTATTTTTAAAAAAATTTCTAGCCGAACAAAAAGTCGTTGTGTGTCGTTAGTGGCTGTAACGACTTTAGTTAAAGCGCTACCGTTTGTGACTTTTATAATATGGTTTTCATGGCTTCTAAAAAAAATACACGTGGCACTAGGGTCGCTATGGCCCATAATGACACTGTAATAAATTGCCCCAAAGGTGTAAATAGTTTCAAAACAGCCTTATTTACGTAATTAATTTTAAAAAATACCCTATAATATGGTCGATCAGTCCTCAACACAAGCATATGAAATAAATGAATGGGAGGCCCCTGAGTCAAATAATATCATCACATCCTTACCAGTAGCTTTACCCTTCCCCTTCGTTAGATCAAATGATGTGGAAGCTTCAACTCTGGTCAAGGCAAACACCCTTCCAACTGCAATAGGTTTATCACCTCTCGGAGCACCCCTAGGCTGTCTGGCACCTGTAGGACAACTAGTCGACACATGGACCATCTGGCCACACCTGAAACACTTGCTCTCGGTATAAGGGCAATCACGAATGAAGTGAAGTCCACCACATTTTTAATCTGAGACTGACAATTCCACTCCAAACCACACCTCTAGCTGTGTTAGTAGGCTCCCCCCTAACAGGACCCCTTGGTTGTGACTAGGGCCTATCATAAGGTTTCCTCTAACCTCCACCTCTCTTGGACCCAATTGGTCCCTCAGTAGTCTTCGTCACCCAGTTACCACCTTCCAACCGCTCAACAACTTTCATCTTCTCCACCAAGGCTAGAAACTCAGTGATGGTCATAAGCACCACCACCCTCTTCAACTCATGCTTCAAACCTTCAACAAACTTCCTACACTTCTAGGCTTCAGAGATAGCCTGTGAATAAAAACGAGCCAAGTGCTCAAATCTCATTGCATAATTAGAAATTGTCAAGCTCCCCTGATGAAACCTCATAAACTTCGCCTCCTTGGCATGTCTCACACTCTCCGGGAAATACTTCTCAAGGAACACCTTCTTGAAGCATTCCTAATCAACAACCACTCCTCTAGCCAACAACATTTGATGAATGCCCCTCCACCAGTACTTAGCTTCCCCAATAAAGCATATAAATGGCATAAGCCAACTTCCTCTCCTGATGACATCCCAACACTATAAATATTTTCTCCATCTCACAGATCCAGTGATCAGCTATCTCTGGATCTGCATCACCCTTAAATTGTGGAAGATGACACTTGCGAAACTCAGTCAAGTCCTGACTTTCCTGTGACCCAACTAGTCTTGCTACACCAGCTGCAGCTCTCTCAACATTCATCAAAACAAAGTAGGCATTATGTTGTTGCATAGCCATGACCATTATCTCCATGGCATGGGCTATCAACTCATTTGCTCTAGGCATCTTCTACAAAAATAACAACTCATTCAACACAATACATTACAACTACTCAACACAAATCAGCACAACATTCAACACAATACAGAGTTCAACAAAATAGAAGCCTGGAAGGGACTACCCCCATAAAGTTTCCATTAGGCTAAACCTGTTTTGATACCATAGAAGTATAATGACCCGTCTTGGTCGTCACACTACGGAACAACAACTGAAACTACGATAATATATACCAAATAGTATATCAAGAGAATATATATATATATATATATATATATATATAAATGTCTGTATAAGAAAATATATACATCAATCTAACCATAAAGGCTCAACAGGCCAAATAAATATATATAATGTTGACAAAATGCTACTCGAAGGTAGCCTACACAAAAAAAGATCATCTACTTCAGCTTCTACCGCCGAGTGGCCTCCAAACAACTCACAACAACCAACCGCTTCCCTACTCCCATACATAGTATGGTCATCGCAGTCCAACACATGAAAACACACAACTCAACCACAACTTCACAACACAACAACATATTTACAACTCATATCAACACAAAATCAACTCATCAACAACTTATTTGTCGTCAGGCATTACAACTTGGAGATCTCCTACAACATATAGGTGAGCAGTCTAAGTGGCTAGGTCCTACCGAACCTTTTTGGGCTTGCTAGGTAAACAACAAATTTTGATAAAAATCCATAACATGATAACGGTTTCTTAAACTTTACCACTTAAACAAGGAAGTATAGTACTATGTTAGGATAGGACAGCTGGGTTTAGGCCTACCACGACATTAGCTAGCTTAACTAAGCCACCTATGGGATTAGCCTACGGACTATCCTCCAAATACTACAACCCTTCGATACTCGGTTAGGAACTAAGTTCCCAACTTCGTACTTTACTCGAATTGGTCGCTTGTAATCGGTATAGCTCAACCTAGCCCCTATACTGTGGTCGCTTCATATATGTGTATCTCGACCTTGCCCACACATGGGATCAACTAAGTCCTAGAGGAGAACAACACATCATCCACTCCAAGGGACAACTTCCCAAGGAGGGTTTTCAACAAATTGGGTTCTCAAAGCACCACAACTATCTCAATCCACATAATGGGATAAGAAACTTCCAAAACATCTCAACAACTCAAAATAACAACACAACATCTCATTATATTTTCAGCACAACAACAACTCAGTCAACACACAACTTTTCAACTCATATCATCTCTACTTAGCTACTCAACTACACAATTAGTTTACAACACTATGCTAAACATGCATCTCAATGACATATCAACATTATTCATATAATATCCCCGATATTATTACACAAATATAAACATATTTTTCTCATCATACTACAACAATCATCATTATTCAACATTTTATCAAACATGCTCACGCTTGATGCAAGTCAGTTCGTGCCTGGCCTAAACCCAACCCGAGAACTCTAAGACTCTCCCACACTCGACGTAGAATTATCACATCCGGCATCCTTGAAGGTAGAGACTCGTAGGAGTTTCCACACTCGGCGCACCCACCTTGTGCCCGATGCCATACCAGTAACATGTCATACAAGACCACTATCTAATATCACGCTTGGCGTGGCTTTCCTCACGCCTGGTGTGACTCATCTAGAGACTTCCATTTCAAATCGTGCTTGGAGCAACTAATCTCGTGCCCAACGTGATTAGGCAATGGTTGCCCTTGATGAATGCACGTTTGGTGCCAAAAACATGCGCCTAGTACAAATTCAAACAGCAGCCTCCAAAAAATTCAAAAATTCTACCAAACCCTGAAAATCAGGAGATCCAACCACATGCAAATCCATGAAAGAAATACATGGACTTCATATTATTAAAAAACAAACTCAGATTCAACATGCACCCATCCGATGCATCAAAATCACCAAAAACCTCATTTTTCCCAAAACCCCAAAAAAATGATAAGTTTTTCCATTCAACCATTGATTCTCAAGATTAATGCACCAATTGAGTTCCCAAACTTACATACAACCAATCAACCTATATTTTAGCTTCCCTCACCAGAAAATTGGCTCAAAAAGCCAAGAAGAGGAGGAAGAAGAAGATTTCCCCCGAAGCTCAGCTTGGGCACTTCAATCCTCCAAAACAAGGTCCCTAACCTAAATTTCAAGAAAACACAGAAGAAATAAGTGATCTAGAGGAGAAAAAAAATCAAACAGAGAAATTTGGGAGACAAAGGAGCTTACGGACCCAAAATCATTCTCTCTAAAACTTTTTTCTAGAATTCCTTTGAGAATGAGCTTATGAGGCTCTGTTATCAGAAAAAATCTTATATACTCTTCTTTCTAACATCCACTAAACCCTGAACCAACTTACTATATTATAATTAAAATTTATCTTACTTTTTTATTTCCTACATTTATCCAATTCTCATGTCTTATATTTTATAAACCGTCATACAGATTTAAGATACATAAAAAATTAATATTTTAATTTATAATAATTTGATAAAGTAATATTTTATATTATGTGAGTGGTATATACCATCAATTTTTTAAGCACTAAACTTATGGAATAAATTTTCATGATACTAAATGCTAATTTAATATAATGATGGATTGACGTAGTAATTAAATATTTAGTACTCATACATAAAGAATAATCTATTTAACAAAAAATTTCATATTTAATTTATGCTGTGTACAAAAAATTTTCAGGTCAAGAATAATCATAGTACAAACAAAAGCAGTCTCTATCTCAATAGTTGATAGAATTGTGACAAGAAAAAAAATAGTGTTTCTTTTTATAAGTATGCCAAAATGATCTGTTTATTAAAATATGATAGTCAACATAATTTCATAAATCATTATTAACGAATGATTAAAACAAAAATAAAATATTATACATTATATAAATCCGTACATCAGCATGAGTGCGAAATGTACTTGTCTTTAATTTCTTGACATTTTCATCTCAAGCAACATCTTGTTTTGCTTAACATATTTTCCATCTAGTGCGATCAGGTCTTTCTTCTTCCAACCTGTAAACATTTATTTATTTATTGGGACCCATAATCTGCGAACAATATTAATTGATCATGTGATCATGGATGCCCATGAAAGATTAAGGTGACAGGTGAGGTGAGACTGCAACCCAACACCATTTGAGGACAATGTCCATCGAAGAGACCCATATGCTATAACTATGGGGTGTCCACAACGTCGCACCATAACCCTAGTTTTCCTAAACAAGATAAATTAATCAAAACGCAGGAGGAATTAAATCACGGTATTGCATCCCTTGCTCCTTGGTGGTTGGGAGAAAATTCATGTTCCTAAACCCTAAACATGCAAACCTATTTATAATATAATAAATATATCCTACTATGACTCATTTAACTTTTTTTAATCATATTAATCGTGCGAAATAGTAACATTTTTTTCGATAACAAATTTCTACGAAAATATTTATCTGATAATTATTAATAGAGTTTTTCGTATTAATAAATTTTTTTATATACAACACTCAAACTCAAAATATATGGTGCATAAGAAACTCAATTCTACTTGTATCAACGACGTTGTTTACAACAATCGATTTCTTTATAAGAATATAAGTGTAATGTATTGGATTTTAGTGCAATTAATGTTTTTTAAACTATTAACAGAAGCTGCAGGTGTAAGGAGATAAAAAAAAAAGTGTTATAAAGGGGAATTCGAACCTAATTAAGAGGAGTTATAGATTAGAAAAACTGTTAGTTGCACGTCAAAATGAGATAATTATAGAAAAAATATTTTTATTATTTTATGGTGCATGTATAAAATTTAAGTAAAATATAAATAATTATGATTTTAATTTTTATAATTCTATGTAAAGCAGAAGTTAATTTTTTATTAAATAATAAAATATATATATTTTAAAAAGCTAGCTATAATTTTAGTTTTTATTTAAAAAAATAGTCCTTTAAAATGTTTGGAAATACATAAATACTATATTGGTTGAATTGAAATTAGGTTCAGATATCCCATGATAGGTATCATTCTTTCGAAGAGATGGATCTTAGAATAGTGAATTTAAACATAACTCAATCCTATAAAACCGGCTTGTAAGGTGAGAGTTGTTTTCCACTTATATACTATTCAATTGCCTAATCTCTAGTCAATGTGAGACTTGAATTTTTCCCAATAATCGATCATCAAATTTTTTTTTTTTAAATATCTCACATCTGTAACGAAAATAAAATAAATAAATAATAATAATTTTTCTTTTGAAAAATTATACAAAGACACTAAAAAAATCTTAATTAAATGTTAAAAGATGTTCATGAAAAATAGAAGAAAAAATGAGCTTTTGAAGAAATAATTTTTTTAACTTCAAATAGAGTTTTTCTTCACAACAATTACTTTTTTTTTATAATGTACGTCATTTTGTTTATATTTAAAAAATTTCTTTTATGCTCTAACTTTTCTTTTAAATATTTTTTATTAAATTAATTTGTTATTGAGTTTAATTAGATCTGTTGGGTTTAAAAAGATTTAATTAAATTTTATGATTTTAAATTTTACAACTAAATCCAAATTTATACTTTTGTTACAATACTCACCCATTCCTTTTTACCTGTCGATTTTTTTTAGTAAAAAATTATTTTTATTTTTAAATTTCCTTTTTATTGTTGGTGTTTTAGTAAAATAAAATATTTATATTAGAATTTATTTTTTGTTTTCGATAAATAATAATTAATGAGTTATGATACCTGTGGGAATTTGATGAACTCACTTCTTCTATGTCACTCCTCACAACACCTAGACTACCTTATAATTCCAATATTTTATATTCATATGTATACACAAATATTAATTCACTCAAAAATTTCAAAGTAAGATTGACCATAAGATGACACTAACTATTGAAAATCAACAGTAAATATCAATTTTAACAGTTGTTGTGTGTGATTTTGAAAGGGACACAGAATTGTCGTTGAAACAATTTTTTCTTTTCAAAATTAATCTTTTTCTTTTACAATAAAAAAAATTATATAACAAGGTTTGGATTTAAAACATTGTGATAGCTAGTACTCTAATTTTATACTATATATATTAAGCCGAACCAATAACTGTTTGCAAAACTAATCTTAAGCTTCAGTATTTTCAATTTTGGTAATTGCCCCAATGTTAGTGTGAAAATTTTGAGTAATTAAAATATAATGATGCTAACATAATTAAAAGGTCGACGCCAAATTAGATACCTAGAGTTAGTCAAGTCGGTCAAGCCGATGAAAGTTTTATAATTCTTTTTCAAATTAATTTTTATTATTTATTCTATATTTTACAAAACCTAGATATTAAAATAGAATTATAAAAACATAAAAGAGACATAATATAAATTATACTATAAAAATCATCATATTAAACTACCCTCATATATATTTGTAATATACTATTAATCAAAATAAACGAGAAAAAAATATAATAAAACAATAGAAAAAAAAAATATTTCAATTAAGTCTCATTATCATTTACTAGTACAAAATATAGAATCTACGTTAGCGTTTTCTCGTCGGACATAAAAATATCCAACATAAAAAAGATGCGGTGACAATTTTGAAAATAAAGCATACTTTTTTACGTCGAACTACACTGGGGCCAACGTAAATTTCAAAATTTAGGTCTAATGTGGTTGATGTCCAATGTAGATTTTGAAATTTACGTCGACCTCAATGTAGTCCGACGTAAAAAAGCTTTCTATTTTCCCTCCAGCACCTTCGTCTTCTTCGCGCGTGCAAGGTTTACACAATAGAGGAAGCTTTTTATTCATGGTGCGATTTTCGGCGAGGGTTTGTCGACTATGTGTGGGCGTTTCCGGTCACTGTGCTTTCCGGCAAACGGCTTCTCGACATCTGTGGGTGATTCCAGATCTTTCTGACCGATTGAATTGAGCATTTTCTGGGTTTTGGACGATTTGAGGTTAGTATATATGTGAATTGAGTTTAGGGTTTCTTCCTTCCATTGTGTATGAATCGTACTGGGCCGAGAGAGTTTAAGTTTAAGAATTGTTTTGTTGTTGCTCCCATTGGAGAGCTTGCATGAACTTGTTTAATAAGAACTCTCTACCATTGTTCTGTTGGATTTCTCGTTGGTGAGTTGTGCTTTTTACATTTTCTCTGGACTCTCTGATTTATACCTTGTATTTTTAATTGGTGTATTGCACTGGTATATACCTTGTATTTTTAATTGGTGTCTCGCACAATTTCATAGTTTTCTTGATCTATGAAATTTGATTTTGTGTACAAACAAAATGTTGGGCACTCTATAGCATTGGATTCTATGTATAAACGAATGATGAATGTTGTTTCTGTTGGTGTTGCTGTCATTATTATCATTTGTGAATTTCAATTAGGCTAAGGAAGTTGATGAAACCTCTAACCAGACCCTTGTTAATGTTCTAAGAGTAAGTTGGCATAATATTTTTAAAAATACTTGTAGAAAAGAAAAATATGAAGAAGAAATCCAAAAATTAAAATTAATTTATAATGTATAAATTAATATTAGTTTATGTAAAAATTTATTTAATTTTATTTTAATTACTTCATTTATTTATAAATATTTATGGGGAAATTTATTTAAACAAATATAAAGGATAAGCTCACTAGTTGATCATCTTTGTGGCAAATTTACCTTCAACTTATCAATCTAATTCAGATTGTGACGTTACTCTCTTTGTTAATTATTGTGATAGTTATCTTCAATTATTGACAATATATATTCTTAATTGTTTTATAAGTTAAAAATACTTATGATTTTTTTAAATTATTTTTTATGTATAGTGATAATAGAGGAGGTGAGAAGTGGAGATTTTCTTGCTAGCTTTGTTGCGATCTTTGTATTTACAGTTCCTTATATATCCTAGGTTTTCTTTTAATTTTTACCATTAAATATTTCTTAAGTAATTCAATTCAATTGCTTTTTAATTTACCTATTTAATTAGTATCATAATTATATATAATAACTATAAATGCAAATCTATGTGAATCAATAACTTGGACTATTGTCCTTTTTATTATTATATCAATTGATATATTTGTCAAATGTATATATTATTAGGTCTCTCCTCTCAACTATATTTTTTCCATCATTTAAATATGAAATCTTATATAAAAGGACCAAGTCTAGTGTACCTTTCAAACCAACAACCTATTGATTATTAAATGCACATTATTTCGTGGTTGAGATAAAAGACTTAGCTAAAGATGAAACTAGATTCCTTAATGAAAATTATGTATGAGTAAAGTTAATAGATTCGACTTAAGTTTGAATCTATTGACTTTACTTAACTAATTCTTGTCAAAAAAAAATTGATTCCATTCGTAGTTAATTCTTTTCTTCTAATCATATATTTTTTTATAAAATTTGAATTCAATTACACTATCATTAAGGTCTTAGAATAGTAGATTTAAGTCTAACTTAACCCTACAAAATAAGTTTGTAAGGTGATGTGGGACTTGAATTTTTCTCAATACACTCTCTTACGTCCAACACTATTAGGCTTGGTACGTGGATAAATGGCTAGTGGGCCTTTTTTAATAATCTAGGATTGACAGAACTTGAATTTTTCTCAATACACCCCCATGCCCATGGTGCATGTATTAATTAATGGTGGGTGACCCATTTAAAATGGATCTAAATGGCTCTGATACCATCTTAGAATAGTAGATTTAAGCTTAACTCAACCCTACAAAATTGGCTTGTAAGGTGAGGATTGTTTTCCACTTATATACTATTGAATTGTCTAATCTCTAGTCAATGTGAGACTTGAATTTTTCCCAATACACTCCATCTCGTCTAGAAATATTGGACTTGGTATGTAGATAAATGGTGAGTGGGCCTTTTTAATGATCTAGGACTGGCGGAACTTGAGTTTTTCTCAATACATCCCTTCATGCCCATAGTGTATGTATCAATGGTGGGTGACCCATTTCTTTTTAAGAATATAAGATAGCTGATGGAGGACCATCCTTGAAGACACCTGTGGGCCCCATTACTAGGTCCATGGCTAGGAGAGTTGAAGAGGAGGAGGGTGTTCACACACCAAGAGACACCCTTCTCATGGTTATCATGTATTAGTACTCTCCTAAGTCTTCATTAGTTTAGGATTAATTTGTTTTCCATTTTTACCCTTGTATTTTGGGGTATTTTAGTCATAGGATTTATTTTCTTTGTATTTCCTATTTTGCCCTTGTATTATGGGGTACTTTAGTTAATTAGGGCTTTTAATTTTGGGCTAGGGTATTTAGAGAAGGTGACGCCACTTTGGTAGCCAATTTTTGGACCATTTTTGGTATTAGAAAGGCTTAGGCCCAATGGTGGGCAAAGGTTGCATGGACTTGTCATGAACCTTATTTTAGCCAATCTAATCCCATAGATTCCAAACTTGGCCACCAAGTTGCATCTAGGGTTAATTTAGCATTGCATTTGGAGTGCATTTGGCTTAGCATTCACGGCCATGCAACCCTAAATGCAACCCTAAATGCAACTTCTCCTATAAATACCCCACACCCCACCACTTGTAAATACTTTGGAATATATGAATTTGAGTGAGCCTTTTTGTGCCTCAAATTTCCTCCTTAGTCACTAGGTTGCTTCGGCTAGCCTCCTTCATTCTCCTCCCTTGGAGAGTGAAACCTAGAGTGGCCTCCACCTACCTTGGAGTGAGCCAACTTAAACCATCCAAACACCTTCACCTAAAAGCTTCCGCCAACACCTCCTTCACTTTTACATCAACCCCCCTTTCTTCACCATAAAGTGTGCTTGTCTCCTTGTTGAACCTAGATCAAGGGCTAGAGGACTTCTTCTCCTTCATCACAACGCATACCATGGAGAGGAAACCCATCAAGTGGTATCATGAGCCAAGGTTCTTCAAGGGTAACAATATCTAGTCTTTGAGTCTTTTTCTTTGAGTCTTTTTTTTTTGCTTTCGGTTATCTCCTTCTCCTTTCTTCTTGGATGACCGAATAGCTTTGTGGTTCATAACTTGTTCTTGTGAACTTCCTTGACATCTTAGGTTTCCATGCTTTTAGGTATTTTTTCCATGCTTTCATTTGAGTCTTACATGAACATGAAAAACATGTTATAAACATGCTTTTGTTTTTTTAATCTACCTAAAGTTTTGTCACTTGTTGTTCCCTATATTTTGCCTACTTTTATACCATGTATGTGCCCAAACACTTTGCATGAAATATATGAAAAAAATATGCCATCTTGCATGATATAGTGGGCGTGACATATCTTGCATTTTTAGGAGTCATTCATGCATGCTAACTAGTCCTAGCATGTTCCTTGTTTTTGTTGAATTTCCATGTGTAAAAATACTTCCTTGCACATGCCTATCTTTGCTGCCCACTTTTCCCTTGCATTTCACTTGATTTTGTTAACTTTGTATGCCTAAAAGAAACCCTAAAAGAATATAATAGCTGGCTGGAAATTTTGGTGCAAAACAACTTGTACTAACTAGTACAACAATTTTCCACTAAAAAGATTCCCTAAAAAGACCTATCAAGTGCCGCCACTTGTCATCAATTTTTACTCCTAAATTTTAACCTAATTTTTGGACCAGCCACAAGTGTAAAACCTAAGCAACAATTGGGCTAATTTCAAAAAAAATTTTCGGACCCAAGGACAATTAAAAATCCAATTGCCGTGACCAAAAAAAAAAGAAAACAAGAAACAAAAGAACAAAAAAAAAATACTTGGACAAAAAGGACTTGTTGCTAGACTTGTGGACTTGGACCAAATACCTTTGCATTTGGGAGTTGAACTTTGGACATTTTGGACATCATTTGGGACTTTCTTTTGGCTGGACAAAAATACAAAAATTAACTTAATCAAGTGAACTAAACACCAAACCGATTCTAGTGCCTTTCTAAGTTGAATTCTTTGTGTGCTTGCTTTATTTGATTGAGTCTTAATTTTTTTGCTTGTCTTTTTGGCCTCTTTTGTTTGTCATCTTCAAATCTCTTTGAGTTTAGCCTTTCATAATTGTGCTTTTCAGTTTTCTTTCCTTGGAACTCTTGCTTTGGGTTGGTTTCTTTTCATTGTAGGTCCAAAACTCACTCTAGTCATTTTCACACCTTTGGTGGATTTGAGTGGAGGGGTGAACCGAATCCAAGCTTAGCCTTTGGAGGGAATTCCACCATCTAAAAGAGAGATCAAACACTTGGAGAGGGCTAACCTTTGTTTGTTCCTTGTGAAGGGAAGGCGAATTTGAAGGAGCTTTGAAGAACTTAATTTTTGTTTCTTAATCTTTTCTTGAATTTTCTTGCTCTAGGCCACCTTGTGTTTTTGGCCTTTAATTTCTTTGTTTTGGTTTGTAATTTGGCCATTGATAAACCTCTTCAACTTGGTTTTAGTTCGTGTAGTTGAAGGTGATTTGAAAACCTTCACCTAGGACCTCGACTAGAACTTGCTTTAGTTGCTTTCCTTTTGCATGCTTTTAAAGCTTTAGTAGTATAATTGCTTAGGCTTTCTTTTTCTTGTGCAAATTACGTTTAGAAGGCTTGTTTGCCTACTAGGGGTACGTGCACACACTCACCTTTGTTTGTGTCCAAAACGTTTTTGTAAGAAAAGTAGAAAAGGCTTAGTGATTTTTACTTGATAAGGCTTGGTTATTAAGTGATTCATTGTAGTCCACCTCCCTTTGATAGTTCACTTTGTGCACTTAGGCCTTTCCTATCTATCTTGCACCCTTGAAAACTTTTTGTGAAAACCTTTTTGTGTCACTCATTCTTTGTGAAAACCTTTTTCAAACCTTTTCAAAAAAACCTTTGTGAAAACCTTTTGATCAAAGATGAGTGAACAATCTAGTGTACAAGGTCATAACTCTCATAGCACTAGGTCTAGTGTTAGAGATGAACTTAGGCAACTTAAAGAGTACCTAAGGAGAAAAGAAGAAGAAAATATAAAAAGAGAAGAAGAATTGAAAAGAAAAGAGAAAGAGATGGAAAAGAATAATGAGGAAATAAAGAGACTATTAGAAAGATTAGTTGTGGGAGGAGAGGCTAGTGGCTCAAAACCAAAAGTCACTTCTCCTCAACCTTCTAGAGGTAGGGGGCATATGCATTCTAGCATTCATGAGGAGGAAGGGCATCATACCCAACCTCCAAGTGACATCTTAGTTAGTAGTCATCACAATGATGATTACTACCAAAGATCCCCAAGACGCCATAGACATAGGGAGTCTTCCAATAAGGAACCTCACCTCAATCTTCCCCCATTTCATGGCAAAGACAATGTTGAAACCTATTTAGATTGGGAAATGAAAGTTGAACAACTTTTCTCTTGCCATGGAATAAGTGAAGATAGGAAGGTCTCTTTAGCAACCCTTAGCTTCCAAGGGCATGCTATGTATTGGTGGACCTCCTTAGAAAAAGAAAGGAGAATAAATCATGAGCCCCCAATCCAATATTGGAATGAGCTCCGTAGTGCCTTAAGAAGGAGGCATATTCCTCCATACTATGACCGAGAGCTTATGGATAAGCTTCAAAGGTTAAAACAAGGGTCCTCTAGTGTGGAAGAATATAGGCAATCTATGGAGTTACTCATGATGAGGGCTGGGATTAGGGAGGAAGAGAGGACCACAATCTCAAGATTTCAAAGTGGTTTAAACCTTGAAATAAGAGACAAAGTTGAACTTTTACCTTATAGAGATTTAAATGAACTAGTTCAACTTTGTTCAAGAGTGGAGCATCAACTTAAAAGAAAAACTTTTCGAAAAGACTCCACTCCATCTTATTCCAAGACTTTCAAGAAGGAGGGTTCCTCTTCCACTCTTTTCCCTAAAGAAAAAGGAAAAGAAACCTCTCAAAAGACAACTTCTAAAGACACTAGGACAAGTGACATCAAGTGCTTTAAGTGCCTTGGTCGAGGGCACATTGCCTCTCAATGCCCAACAAAGAAAACCATGATTTTAAGGGGCCAAGACCACTATAGTAGCCTTGATGAAGCTTCTTCTTCTTCAAGTGAGGAAGAGAACCTAGAGTCCGAGGAAGAAATTCACCCTTGTGAAGGAGACTTGTTAATGGTTAGAAGGCTTCTTGGAAACCAATCTAGTACTCTAGACCAATCCCAAAGAGAGAACTTGTTTCACACAAGATGCAAAGTTTTAGAAAACACTTGTTCTCTTATTGTGGATAGTGGATCTAGTTGCAATTGTTGTAGTACTAGGTTAGTGGATAAGTTAGCCTTAACTACTATACCTCACCCAAAACCTTACAAATTACAATGGATTAATGAGGAGGGAGGTATTGTAGTTAATCAACAAGTGAATATACCTATCTCCATTGGCAAATACCAAGATGAAATTTTATGTGATATAGTGCCATTGGATGCTAGTCATATTCTACTTGGAAGGCCATGGCAATTTGATAAAAAGACTATTCATGATGGCCTAACCAACAAAATAAGTTTCCATCACTTAGGTAGAAAAATTGTGTTGTGTCCTCTATCACCTTCCCAAGTGAGTGAAGACCAACACAAAATGAAAGTCAAGAGAGAGGGAGAAGAAAAAAAAAATAGAAAGTTAAAAAAAGAAAAAAAAGACCTTTCCCCTAAAGAAGGGGAAGAGGAGGTACCAAGTTTAGAGGCAAGTGTCCCCTCTAAAGAAGTTGTCCACAAAAGTGTTTTATCCCTTAAAAATGCTATCAAAAACACACTTTTGATTGAACAACCTTTGTACCTTCTCTATTTCAAAGAGACACTTGCTGCCACTAGTCATGAACTTGAGTCTCTACCTCATGAGGTTCAAAAACTTTTAAAGGAATTTGATGATCTATTTCCTCAAGAAGTTCCAAGTGGACTTCCACCTTTAAGAGGAATAGAACATCAAATAGACCTCATACCGGGTTCTAGTCTTCCTAATAGGCCTGCCTATAGGACTAACCCGCAAGAAACCAAAGAGATAGAAGCCCAAGTTGATGACTTGTTGAAGAAGGGTTGGGTTCAAAAGAGCCTTAGCCCTTGTGCTGTCCCCGTTCTTTTGGTGCCTAAGAAGGATGGCAAATGGAGGATGTGCACAGATTGTAGAGCCATCAATAACATTACAATAAAATATAGGCACCCAATCCCTAGGTTAGATGATATGTTAGATGAATTACATGGGGCCATTATCTTTTCCAAGATTGATCTTAAAAGTGGTTATCACCAAATTCGAATTAGAGAAGGTGATGAGTGGAAAACTGCTTTTAAGACCAAATTTGGTTTATATGAGTGGTTAGTGATGCCTTTTGGCCTCACTAATGCCCCTAGTACTTTCATGCGCCTAATGAATCATGTTCTTAGGGATTGCATAGGAAAGTTTGTGGTTGTCTACTTTGATGACATCCTTGTGTATAGTAAGACCTTAGATGAACATCTTGGACATCTAAGGCAAGTCCTAATAATTCTTAGAATCAACCACCTCTATGCCAACCTTGAAAAATGTACTTTTTGCCAAGAACAAGTAAAATTTTTAGGTTTCATTGTTGGCAAAGAGGGAGTGCAAGTTGATTCCGAGAAAATAAAGGCCATTCAAGAATGGCCCACCCCAAAGAATGTTGGAGAAGTTAGAAGTTTTCATGGTCTAGCTAGCTTCTATAGGAGGTTTGTCAAAGACTTCTCCACACTTGCATCTCCTCTTAACGAACTCGTTAAGAAGGATGTACCTTTCCTTTGGGGTGACACACAAGAAAAAGCCTTCAAAATCCTAAAAGAGAAACTCACCAATGCACCTATTCTAGCTCTACCAAATTTTGATCAAACTTTTGAGCTAGAATGTGATGCATCCGGTTTAGGCATAGGTGCTGTGTTACTTCAAGGAGGCCATCCCATTGCTTACTTTAGTGAAAAACTTCATGGGGCCACCTTGAATTATCCCACCTATGATAAAGAACTCTATGCCCTCATAAGAGCTCTCCAAGTTTGGGAGCATTACTTGGTGACTAAAGAATTTGTTATTCACACCGACCATGAGTCACTCAAGTATCTTAGAGGGCAAGGGAAGTTGAATAAAAGGCATGCAAAGTGGGTGGAATATCTTGAACAATTCCCCTACATCATCAAATATAAGAAGGGAAAGAGCAATGTGGTAGCTGATGCTCTTTCAAGGAGGCACACCTTGCTCTCCACCTTAGGAACCCAAATACTTGGCTTTGATGATGTAAAGGAATTGTATGAGCTTGATTTAGATTTCCAAGCCACTTATGCCAAGTGTCTCCAAAAGCCTTTTGATGGATTCTATCTTCTTGAGGGGTACCTTTTTAGAATGGGCAAACTTTGTATACCTCAAGGATCCATTAGAAAGCTTTTGGTTCAAGAAAGTCATGAAGGAGGACTCATGGGCCATTTTGGGGTTGATAAAACCCTAAGTTTCTTAAAAGATAAATTTTATTGGCCACACATGAGAATAGATGTCCAAAGGCATTGCTCCAAATGCATTACTTGTTTAAAGGCTAAATCAAGAGTAATGCCTCATGGACTCTATACCCCCCTTCCTATAGCTAGCTCCCCTTGGGTAGATATTAGCATGGACTTTGTGCTTGGGCTTCCAAGGACTCAAAGGGGATTTGATTCCATCTTTGTGGTAGTGGACCGTTTTAGCAAAATGGCTCATTTTATACCATGCCACAAAGTGGATGATGCTAGCTATATAGCTAAGCTTTTCTTTAGGGAAGTGGTCCGTTTGCATGGTCTACCTAAAACAATTGTGTCCGATAGGGATGCTAAGTTCCTTAGTCACTTTTGGAAAGTTTTATGGGAAAAACTAGGAACTAAGCTCCTCTATTCTACTACTTGTCATCCTCAAACCGATGGCCAAACTGAAGTAGTAAATAGATCCCTATCCACTTTGTTAAGGGTACTCCTCAAAGGGAATAAGAAAACTTGGGATGATTGCCTCCCCCATTTAGAATTTGCATATAATAGAGTAGTCCATAAGACTACCAATCTTTCTCCCTTTGAAGTTGTATATGGCTTTAATCCAATAACGCCTCTTGATCTTTTACCTCTCCCTAATACACCTTCCTTGTTTCACAAAGAAGGAGTATCTAGGGCAGATTTTATTAAGAAATACCATGAAAAGATCAAAAGTCAAATTGAAAAACAAACACAAAAATATGCCAAATACAACAACAAGGGAAGAAAGAAACTCATTTTTGAAGTTGGGGATTGGGTTTGGCTTCATTTGAGAAAGGATAGATTTCCCACTCAAAGGATGTCTAAACTTAACCCTAGGGGAGATGGACCATTCCAAGTCCTTCAAAAAATAAATGACAATGCATATATATTAGACCTTCCTTCTGAATATGGCACTAGCTCATCTTTTAATGTTTGTGATCTCACACCGTTTTTAGGAGCTGAGGATTTAAATGAAGAATCCAATCTGAGGACAGATGCTTTTCAAGAAGGAGGGGATGATGGAGGACCATCCTTGAAGACACCTGTGGGCCCCATTACTAGGTCCATGGCTAGGAGAGTTGAAGAGGAGGAGGGTGTTCACACACCAAGAGACACCCTTCTCATGGTTATCATGTATTAGTACTCTCCTAAGTCTTCATTAGTTTAGGATTAATTTGTTTTCCATTTTTACCCTTGTATTTTGGGGTATTTTAGTCATAGGATTTATTTTCTTTGTATTTCCTATTTTGCCCTTGTATTATGGGGTACTTTAGTTAATTAGGGCTTTTAATTTTGGGCTAGGGTATTTAGAGAAGGTGACGCCACTTTGGTAGCCAATTTTTGGACCATTTTTGGTATTAGAAAGGCTTAGGCCCAATGGTGGGCAAAGGTTGCATGGACTTGTCATGCACCTTGTTTTAGCCAATCTAATCCCATAGATTCCAAACTTGGCCACCAAGTTGCATCTAGGGTTAATTTAGCATTGCATTTGGAGTGCATTTGGCTTAGCATTCACGGCCATGCAACCCTAAATGCAACCCTAAATGCAACTTCTCCTATAAATACCCCACACCCCACCACTTGTAAATACTTTGGAATATATGAATTTGAGTGAGCCTTTTTGTGCCTCAAATTTCCTCCTTAGTCACTAGGTTGCTTCGGCTAGCCTCCTTCATTCTCCTCCCTTGGAGAGTGAAACCTAGAGTGGCCTCCACCTACCTTGGAGTGAGCCAACTTAAACCATCCAAACACCTTCACCTAAAAGCTTCCGCCAACACCTCCTTCACTTTTACATCAACCCCCCTTTCTTCACCATAAAGTGTGCTTGTCTCCTTGTTGAACCTAGATCAAGGGCTAGAGGACTTCTTCTCCTTCATCACAACGCATACCATGGAGAGGAAACCCATCAATAGCTCTAATATCATCTTAGAATAGTAAATTTAAACTTAACTCAAACCTACAAAACTGGCTTGTAAGGTGAGGGTTATTTTCTACTTATATACTATTTAATAGCTTAACCTCTAGTCTATGTGGGACTTGGATTTCTTCCAATACACCCTCTCATGTCCAACACTATTGGGTTTGATATATAGATAAATAAATAGCAGGTAGTCCATTTTTAATGATCTAGGATAAAGACCAAATTAAATGCACATTATTTCATGATATGCTTAGTGTCTATTACAACATTCATATCTCTTTCCTTATAAATTGAAATTCTTCTATAAAATTTTCTGTTTGTTATGTAAACCTTTAAAAGGTTAGAATAGCATGACCTTCCACATACAAACATTTTTCTAATACACACACGATTCATTCTTTTTGTAAAATAAATTAAATAAAGACAGGAAAAAGAACCACTTAATTTTATTCAGATTTCTTAATCCAAATTAAATGCAAAATAGTACACCATTAAATTAAAAAAAAAAAAAAACCAAGTCCTTACATATTTCCCACTCCCAATGCATTTTATTGTACATGCATGTTGAATACACATCTCTTAACACAAACTAAAGGATAAATTATTAAATAGATTGAAATTTTATTTTATATATGGTCTATTAATCTTTATATGTAGTCAAATTTTTTTAATCTATAAGCAAAAATTAACAAAATTCGATTACTTGTCACGTAAAGATTAATCAGAACCATATACACATGCATCACAGAACCACTTCCATCAAATTGATTCTCTTTTTGTTATCCTAACTTTCAAACCATCTTTCATGAGAAGGACAATTGAATGGCTTGGAGCAGCAACATGACCTTCCACCACTTGGAAACGATACTTGAGTAAAATAGCAGCAGCTACCATCTTCATTTGAACAAAGGCCAAGTCCTTTCCCAAGCATGTTCTTGGTCCCGCATTAAAAGCAATGAATTTGTAAGATGGTGCATAAACAACCTCTCCTCTATATATCCATCTTTCTGGCTTAAACTCCAAGCAATCTTTTCCCCATATCTCTTCAAACCTCCCCATTGCATACAAAGAAAACAATATCATCGTATTTGGATTCACATGGTGACCACTAGGAAGTGTGTCAGCCTTAATTGCTTGCTTGCGTTCAATAGGTATGGGAGGGAAAAGTCTTAGGGCTTCACACAAAGCACCATGAAGATAAACTAGCTTTTTCACCTCCTCCATGCCTAAAACCCCCTCATTGTCATAAAAATTATCTTTGATCTCTTCAAGAATCTGTGCTTCCACTAAAGGGTCTTTAGTAACAAGCCAGAAGAACCACGTGAGAGCTGAAGTCATGGTTTCTCTCCCCGCTACAAAGAAGTTAAACGCAGCATCCCTTAGAAACTTGTCACTATGCACACGTTTTTCTCCTTTTTCCGCTGTGATTAAAGCTGTTAGCAAGTCAAATGGAGCTTCATCTATTTCTTCTTTGCTACACTTGCTTAATTTTTCTCGCTTGGACGTTATGCATGAATATATGAACTCATCAAACGTTTTGATTGCTTCAGTCATCTTCTTCTCTTGACCTATTTGGAGCCATTTCTGAAACTTCCAAACACTCATTGGCACTGTGTGTCTGTAGAATATGGACTCTTCTGACTCATTGAAAGCCCTTTCAATTGCAACTTCGGGGAAGTCGATGGAAAGACACATAGGATCACACCCTACAACTGTGGAGCATATGTTGTCGAATGTGAACCTATTGAACACGTCTTGAAGATCCACCACCTTCCCTTGTTGTTGCAGATGGTCAAGTATTGGAAGCAAGCATGCGTGAACCTTGTTTTGAACGGTTTGGTCGACAAACGCTTCGAACCTCCTTTGTTTGACCAAGGAATGAAGGAGGGTTCTAACGTACTTCCATGTTTCTGAATCGGCAGTGACAACACCATCTCCGAAGGGTTCGAAAATCTCACGAAACTCGGGTCCCTTCATGTAGTTATCGAAGCACTTGCACAACATGTGTTGCACGTTGAGGGAGTCACAAGTGACCAAATAGTTCATTTTGGTGAACCATGGTCCTTTGAACTCACCAGAGCCACCATGTTTTGTGAGAATATCAGTGAAAAAATCATGGATCCGCCACAAGTTGAAGAGAACGGGTGGTAACATGCCAAGGATAGGGTAGTCACTCAAGAGGGGGTGTTTGCAGCTTCTTCTACGGTTGAAGAAGTATAATAAGGAGAAGAAGAATATGGCTGCGTAGAGAAGCAAAGCCATGTCAGAAATTATCAAAAGTGTTTCTCCTTTTGAGTTTTGAGAGGGTTCTTAATGTGGATATATGGCTTGACATTTTTCTGTGAGATATCGTCACTTTATATAGAGAAATAAACGACATGCTATGAGACATGATTAATGATCACTATTACTATAAACATAATTCTAACACATTCATCTCCATAGTCTTTTTAATCAGTTAAAATTTATTAAAAATCATAAAATTAAGAGAATAAAAATTAAATACATTATGAAATCCACCAACCCTTATATTTTCTATTAAATTTTATCAAATTAGAAAAAGAAGTATTCAAAAATATATTTAAGATAGTATCTTGTTAGTATTTCTCATCAGATGTATATTTCGTTTTTCTTCTTCGATATATTTGCTTTTCATAAAGACGTTCTTAAATACTACTATTTTTGCGAGTTGGCCCAAACAGCTATGATCAGAGGGCGATATCAGATATAAAGTCACTTTGTTGAGATAAATGTCAAAAAGCATATTTAGTAAAATTTACTTCTCTACGTATATTAGGCCGTGGAATTACTTGGACAGAAGAAACTTTGTAGTGACTTTAATTCACTATTCACTACAACAAAATAGACTTTTAATAACATTTAATATGACTTTTAGTAGCAATAAAAATTGTTACAAAATTTTTTATTGGCATTTTCACATTAGCTATTGTATACAGTGTCGCTAAAACATTTAGCGGCAATTATTCAAAATACTGGTAAAAACCCTTATAATGGTCGGAAAAAGTGTATATCTTTTTGTGACATTTTTTACTTTCTAATCGATGTGGGACTTGTAAGATGAGTACAAATAAATAATTACTTTATCTCTAGTTGATGTGGGACTTGTAAGTTGAGAGTTGTTTTTCTACTTATATATTCTTTTTAATTACCTTATTTCTAGTTGATGTGAGACTTTAAGATAAAGGTTGTCTTCTAATTATATATATATATATATATATATATATATATATTATTATTCTTTTCAATAGTCGACCCCCTTAAGTTTAAGGATTATTGAGTTTGATAATAGTGAGTAATCTCATACTAATTTAGAATAATAAGTTATAGGTCTAACTCAATCCTACATAACAAACTTGTAAGGTGAGAGTTATTATTCATTTATATACTCTTTAATTATCTTATTTCTAGTCGATGTGGGACTAAAGTTTTTCTTAATAAATAATTGTCGCTTATATAGTAAATTTTGGTGACAATTATATATTAGTCACTAATACTTTTATTAAATAATAAAATAAAGACAATTAATTTATTGTCGATAAATAATTGTCGGTAAAAATGAATTTTGTTGTAGTGATTTAAGCTCAAATAATACCTAGGTTAAGTAGTAGTAGTTTCTTAGACGAACTCACTACCTTATCCAAAGAAAAGTATATAATTGTTTATAATTTTCACTATAAAAAAATTATACACACTTGTAAGAACACAATATTTATTGTTAAAAATTATTTTTATTTACACTATATATATAATATATATTAATATATGAGTTAATCATCAATATACTGCTAGTGTAAAGTTTTTTACACTAACAACTAATCATATCTTTTAAAATTATTTATTTTATTATTATTTCATTAAATAAGTAACTAACATGACACTATTAAAAGATATGATTGGTTGCCAGTGTAAAAAAGTTTTACACTGATAATGTATAGATAATTAACTCTTAATATATTATTAAAAAATATAAATATAAGTTATAGTGATATATAATATATATTATTTAATCATATTTATAATTAATATATAATTGAGATAGCATGCATATTCTAACCTAAAATTTAGATGACGACTACATATTCTAACCTAAAACTTTATCGCGTACGTTAAAATATTATGTATCAGCTCGTATTGTCTCAACTTTAATATTACCCGTGGATGGCATGCATACTCACTGTATATTGAGAACGACAGTGAGATTTTCTTTTTTTTGGTTTCAATATAACGTATGTGTAATGAATAATTTAAAAAAAAAAAAATATATATATATATATATATAATTATTAATATATCATTAAAAATATCATGAATTATTAAAAAATTTAATATTAATTAATTATATTTTACTAGCGGTTAATATATAGTACCATCAGATTATTGATCAATACACGTGATTAACTAAATATGAATATGGTTGTAAAAGAAAAAGAATATATATATATATATATATATATATATATATATAATTTTACTATATATACAAGTGATTAAGATTTAAGAATAATAAATATATATATATATATATAAGTGTCAAAAAAAAATTGTTAATATATATGTTGTTAAAAATGACATGAAATTATTGAAATGTATAATAGTAGTTAATTTTAGTGTCATGAGTCCGTAAAATACCTAAATATAATTAATATTATCACACAAGTAGTTAATATTTACCACAATAATACTTATATAGAACTGCATTCATTATTATTAATCATTTGTACAGTAAATATATTAATCATATTTAATGTAGTTAACCATGTATCATCCGGATGGATATATAGGAGACATATTTCAATAATAAGTTGAGCTTTTCCTTTTTTTTTTCATCAGTATGATAATACATATTTGCTTTTCTTAGGTTATCTCTAATAGAGTTGCTTATAAGCAACTTCACTTGTTACATTAACTTCATTTTTTACTTTTTCTTAAGAACTGGTGTTTATATAAACAATTTTAGTCAATTTTAAGTAACTCACTTGTTCTTTTTCATACTGATGTGATAAATAGGATTACTTATATATATGTTTAATAAATTTCTGTACGTATTTATGAGATTTCTTTTTTTTTTTTTAGAATAGAGTACGAGGTTGGTTTCTTTTTAAGTTTTAATTTGGGTTTTAATTATCTAATTAAATAAAAAAAATAATGGTTAAAAATATTTTATTGAGCAGACTAATTCAATTGACTCGATTCAAATTAGTCGAGACTTATAACATGATTTGTTATACCGACATTCTTGAGAAAGTAAGAAGAAAACAAAAACAAAAACAGCTGTCATATTTACTAGCTTAGTCGACAAATTGCATTGAAGCAGAAAAAGATAATACATCAACTTTAATAAGAGATCCCATTCGTGTCATGTGCGATTTATGAAAGTGGCCCACAAGTGTTACAATTAAGCTCCAATAGTAAATTTGGTATGTATTTTTTACCATTAATTTATTTCGTCAATTGTAGCTTTTACGTACATGCTATACTATTTTTATGTTGCTTTTGGATATATATAAGTTTATCGATTTTGTAGTGGCTTTCTACTGGTTAGATTTTAGCCAATATATGATATTTCTTGATTTTTCGTATTTTAAAAATTAAAGTAAATTATCAATTTGGTCATTCAAAATTACATGTGCCACCACTCACCACAAAAAGTCATCCGAATATTTTCATCAAATTAAAGACTTTGTTTTATTACCACTTTAGATATTTAAATATTTTGTTACCACATTAATCTCTCATACATTTGTCAATCTTTTATTCGTGAAAATATAAAATAAAAATATTTATTTAATTGTTTATTAGAAAGTTATGCAAAATAATAATAATAATAATAATAATAATAATAATAACTTCAAGTATACCTTTTATTCTTAGTAAGATTATATTATCGTGTTTTAAAATATTTTATTTTCATGATGAAGAAATGAAAAAGAGATTCTCGTAGAAATATGAGAATTATTTTATTTTTATTTAAATTATTTGGAATTCCGTAAAGAAAATTTCATGCAAATCCAGCAGTTAGTAGATTCTTCCTTAATTTAGTTTCATAATACTTATTTTCCGGAACAAAAAAAAAAGACTTTTCTCATTCAACCTAGTCCTCCACCACCTAAACCTGTCCATGCCTCCCTTAAACTGCACATTTGTTATTAAAGATTCATATACAACGTTAACATATTATACCTAGTTTTGACTTTCTTTCCCTATCCATTTATCATTCCAAACCTCATTACTTTCTCATTTCCAATTTTTTGAGCAATATTTCTTTTTCTTTAAAACCAACTTTGGTGGTCTTCACTATCATACACCTCCACCACATTAACCCTTTTCAAAGCCCTAACTCCAAACTCCAACCAACACACAGTCTCTTTTCAAAAGCCCTAAAAAGTTAATTTGATTTTTTGTGGGTAGACAGATTTCTATAATCTTTTACTTATCTTATGTATATATATGGACTTTGGTACCCCTTATATCGGTATATATAATAATATAAATATTTGTTGGCTGATAAAAAAAACAGTCTCTTTTCATTAATTCTATTTTGATTTACTTTTAACTTGTTGGCTTCTTCGATTTTGTATAATAGAGATTGAAGCAAAATAACTATTAAATAATTATTTTAGTTTACTAGACATCAACATATGTTTTTTAGCTCAACGGAAATTTTATTTTTTTCTTAAAGATTATTTTCATTATTTTTTAAATCCTATTTTTATACTCTCATCTTTATCTTTCTTTTTAAACTTTATTTTTCACATCTTTTTGTCATTTTAATTTTAAGCCATTTACATCTATTTGTCCCTTTTTTCTATACAAATTAATAGAATTTTACTATAATTTTATCCCCCTATTGTGAATACAAGGTGTAAATTAATGCATTATATTATGTTTTCGTGCTTTATTTAATACAACTTTTAACTTTATGTAACAATGGATAGACATCTTTTTTTCATTAGCCATATAAAAAAAAAATTGTAAATTTTATTTGAGACAATCATCATTTTTTTTCCGAGGTTTGATTGTTCATGCGATGATGACTGAACTTGTGTTTTTTTTTAAAAAAAAATTACTGAAAATTATTTTTCAGAATAAATATATACTATTAAAAATGATTTTTTTATTAGAACAAACATGTACTGTTCTTAAAAATAATATTTGAAATATATGTGTAGTTTTTGTTAAAATGTTGTCAATTTTTTTTGTTTAAATTAGTACATGTTTATTTGATGAAGTAATTTTTGAAAGTGAAAATGCGGAAGAATAGAGAGCTAAAAGATTATATGAGGGAAAAAAGGAGTTAATGGAAAAAAGTATTTAAGTAATTTTTTAAAATAAAAAAGGGGTGATGGATATATTTAGTAAACAAAAGAGATGTAAATAATAAAAGCCTAAAATCGGATTGTAAGATTAGAATCTCCACTTATATATATATACTATTTGATTAAATTACTGCTCGACGTTGAATCTCTAAAATGAGAAATATAACTTTTAAATATTTTATGAATGATGCTTAATGTAATTAATAACTTTATGGATAAAAATATTAATTAATAACTTTCAAAAATATCCATGAAGAAAGAAATAAAACCTATTTTATATAATAATTACATCGACTTTAAAGCAAGGATCTTAACCCCCTCTTTCAAAAAAATAATAAAATCAACGTATACATATATAAAATTATTTTATATTTTATTTATATCATATTATATTATAGTATAAATATAATATATTACATGTTTACATAAAATTAACTCAAAAAACAAGATGGAAGACGAATTTCTAACTGATTGTTTGATTCCTTACATTGAAAGAAGGATTGGCGAGAAGTTTAACACAGATTCTATCATTGATGAATTTTATGATATGAAAGAATGACGTGCACGACTTAAATAAGAGGTACGATATATTTATTATTTTGTAATTTAATTTTTATTTAATACGAAAGATGTCTCCATGGGTACTATAAGACATTGGTCCACAAGTATTATGAGTTCATACAGCAAGTTTCCTAGATTGTTATTTCATTCAAAGTCGTGCTATTTACGTAATAATAATTTATCACATTTTTTTATGTTTATTTCTTTACATAATAATATTGACGGGGACTATACTGTGAACAACTAGTTCATATATAGTTTATTGTGGATATTGAGTATTTTGTTTTTGGAACTATAACAACTTCAACAAAATCAAACCTAACACTATTGTTAAATAGAAGGAGGGAAAAAATGGAAGGAGAAAATGATGAAGAAAAACAAAACCAAATGTTTTTTTTTTATTATTTTTTTTAAACTTATGTGGTTAAAAATTAATATATCTTATAGGAATGAAATCTTGTTGCAGGGTGGAACATATATTCACCTTCCCCGCAAGAATTCGACATATTATTTATTATATTTTAAATTATAAAATTAATTTATTATATTTTTGTAAAAATGACATTTTTATTTAAATTATTTGTTATTTTTTTATGAATATAATTCATATAATATTTCAAAATTAATAAATATTTACAGACATGATTTTACTAATTACATATTATTTTAACGTAAATAAAAATCAAACTCGAGATCGTTGGTATTTAAATTATTTAATAACTTTATTTTGTATATGAACATAACATATACAATTAGGCATGGTAATGGGACACGGTGAGGGCGGGTTTTACGTTTCCTACTCCTGTCCCTGTAAATTTAAATCGTCCATGCTCCTGCTTCCGATACTCGCCAGGAGTAAAATTTGGGTCTCTATTCCCGTCCTTGGTGGGGTTCGAGTTTCCCCGCCCTGCCCTCATCCCCGCCTCTATTTTTTTTTTCTTTTAAATAAATATGAACAATTTAAAAAAAATTAATAAAAAAAGAGTAAAATAATATAAATTTTTACATATAAATATTTTTAATTTTAGTTTATATATACTAATTTTTTAATTATATTATTAAGCAGGATGGGGGCAGAGGCGGGTATGGGGACGGGGGCGGGTGGGTATTAACATCCTTGTCTCGCCCCCGATTTTATCAATTGAGAAAAATCTGAACCCGAACTCGAACTTAATAAATATGAGTTTTTCTCGTCCAAATTAAAACGGGTTCAGGCAAGTAACTACGAGGGTGTGTTAGATTGTCATGCCTATATACGATGCCCCCATAATCAATGACTCATGTAAGAAATGGCACTGGAAATCCTTTATTTAAGGAATTAGCTGGAGTACGAAGTAGATATACCCGACTGTGGAAGCTTTTACTTCAGGGGCTCCATCTAAGTGATTGATCGAATTTGTAATAATATTATTAAGAATATAATAATATTATTTATTTTTTATTTGACAAAATATTTTATTATCTTTTATATTTTTTATTATAAATAATTTTATAGGGAAATATTTTTTTTTCTTTTTATGATCTTAGATCTTCTATTTTAAGCAAATTATTAACTAACATAAATTAATTTTTTATCTTTTTCTTTTCGTTATATAATTTTTCTAACGATTTTAAAGTTATAAATAATGGCATTTGAAATAAAATGAATTTATTTTCATTCTTTTAGATGAATTTGATTATAAATTGATTTGAGAATCAAGAATTATTATTAATATTTGTTGATAAGTAAAACATTTGTACATTATATAAGAGATTGACATATTAAATTCTAAGTAACATTAATCAATTTTTTTTTATATTTACGACAATTTTTCTTATATATTTTTTTTCATCTCTTTGTGACTAAATATAATATTTTATTATTTTTAATTTTCATTGACTATTATTTCCTTGATAAATAATTTAGTGAAAATTTTATTTTTATTGACAATTATTGACTATTATTATCCAAAATAATTGTTAAGTAACATAATTTATTTTAATTTAATATATTTTTATAACAAAATTAAAATACTTATTTATTATTAAACATATCCTCTAAAAATATTTGTGAAAATTTTTGAAAATAAACAATTATAAATATTTTATATAAAATTTTGATATTTATATATTTATTAAATAATTTTTTTATATTTGACCCTTGTTGTAATTCAATTCAAACTTCATGCTATCCATAAAATTAATTTGGCTCCTTATTATTGAAAAAAAAAACTAATCTAAACTCGTGCAGAATATGAATATATGACTTTTATTAGGTAAACATCATTTTAATGCATACAAAAATCAAACATTAAAACATCATGTCAAGTTGTATATGTTTGGACTAAAATTTATAATTATAATATACTTTTATTATATTTTTAAAATACTTTATTTATTTGATTATATTTTTTTTTTATTTGTCTCTTTCAATTAGTATGTCCTTCCATATTCAATTAATTGAACATGAATTATTTTGTACGAGACAAGGCCCACTTGTTATCAAGTTGACAGGATTCACATGAGGAAAGTATAACCTAAACGGTATATATTTTCTTAAATTAGGAATTAATTCCCGATAAAGTGCAGTGAATTTGAAATCATTAGTGTTTTGGATTCAATAATTAAAGTGTGGTTGTACTTTTGGTTTAGTTCTTAGATACAGGTGGTTTTTTTCTTTTCTAAGGAGCTAGGGAAGCAAAGGTCAGCTTGGTAACTTTTTGAAAATATATACTATGATATAAATATATTTATTATCTTAAATATATAATTATTTAGAAAATATTTAACTTATTACTTGACTAATTCTTCTTATTTCAATTGTTATATGAATTGAAAAAATTACTTTTAGCTATATAGATGATAAAAATAAACTTAGGAAAAAAGTTAACAAAAAAATAGATTTTTCACTACATATTTAATTTTATATTAAGAGATTAGTTAAAAGTTTATACATATTTTATATTTTAAAAATGATATTCATAAGTTACATAAGCGATATGATATATTTAATAATTATTTAAATTTATTATTAAAAAATTGGCCTCCTCTTTTACATACTTTGAATCTGTCCTATACATCGATGTTGAAGTGTATCCTGTATTATTGTTATAAAAAAAAAAGTGTATCTTGTATTTAATGATAATAAACATTTTTCTTATTAAAAAACAATTAATTCTTCATAGGGAAAAACAAATAAGTTATATGATAGGGAAAAAATTAGAAAATAAAAGAGAAAAACGGTGGAAGAGAAGGAAATGGAAGAGGCATTGCCTTTTTTTATTCTTTTCCTTTTTCTCTTGTTTGTCCTTTGTTACTAAATAAAAATAAAAATGAGTGAGAAGGAAATGGGTGAAAAGAGAATTTGGAGTGAATTTTGTCTTTTTGATATTTATTTTTTTGTATGGATTTCATTACTTCATTTATGCTCTCTTTTTAATTGTTATATATGAATGAATGTTAGCTTTTTGTGTATTACTTTTTTCTTATACCTCACTTTCATATATTTCCTTATGACTGCTGTTAACCAGAAGAAAACTCATTTTTTATTTTTGAATGAGTTGATAGTTGAGTTATTATGATAAATACTATGATTTTGTTGTGATGAATTATTGATTACTAGGATTAGAGGAGAAGTTTTCGAAGTTGTTCATTCCATTGCGCGGATTGAGACAGTTGTGGTGCTCTAAGAGCCTAATTTGTTTAAAAACCCTTCCTGGAAAGTTGTTCCTTGGAGTGGATGATGTGTTGTTCTCCTCTAGGACTTGGTTGGTCTCGTGTGTGGGCAAGGTCGAGGCACACGTGTATGAAGCGACCACGGTATAGGAGTCAGGCCGAGCTATACCGATTACAAGCGGCCAATTTGAATAAAGTGCGATGTGTTGAAAATGTTGTTGCTAGCGGATGATGTTGTGTATCTATTGTTGTAGATGTTGTGTTACTTTAAGTTGTAAGTTGAAAGTAGAATTCTATTGTTGTTTATTATATGTTGATGCGATTTTTTTATGTTTATTGTTGTGAGCTTACCCTAGCGTGTTTTCCCTATGTGGTTGGGACTGTGATGACCATACCTTGGTATGCGAGCAGATCAGGAGTAGGTGCTCTGCTGGACTGAGTGAGCTTCTTTTTGGTTGGGACTCAAGAAGAGGGCTGACGTTGTATTTAGTTGATTGGTAGCTTTTGACTACCTAGTTGTTGTATAGGATATTATTTCCCTACTTTCAGTTATATATATTACAAAATTTTTTAGTTGTGTATTCTCAATATATATATATATATATATATATATATATATATATATATAATTGTTTAGTAGTGATATTTTATTTTATACTTGTATTTGGACGCTATAGACAGTGTGAGACCTGGCGGGTCGTTACACTTTTATGATATCAGAGTCAGGTTGAGCCTAGTGGAAACTCGGTGGGGGTGATCTCATTAGCCTTCTATTGTGCAGTTCTTTGTGTTGTACGTGTTTATCAGTTGTTGAGTGATGTGTTGGTTGTTCATTGGAGTTGGGTGATAGAAAGTATAAGGTAAATTTGATATATTTACCTTTAGTCGATATTGACATGATCTTAGGGATGGAATCAGATTCTTATAGATTGTGCCAATAGGGAGTTGGTATTTCCTCAGTTACAGGATGAATTGTTGGTGTGAGCTAGTTAAGTTGAAGTTTTGTTGAAGGATGGAGCAAAGTGTTGTATGTCGTTTATTGTTGGGAATGTGGAAAACGAGAAGATTATTGGTGAAATTGAAGTGGTAAGGAAAGCTAGATTGTATGTTGTTTGGTTATATGTGAGTTTAGGAACTCATATGGAGTAAGAATGTTGAGAATCCATAGTTGGATTGGAGAAATTGTTCATTTGGAGTTTTGATGATTTCGATGCGTTTGATGAATGCATGTTGAATTTGACTTTGTTTTTTAGTTGAGTTGTAGTGAGCCTATGCAGTGTTTTTTCTTCTTTGTTGCATGTGGCTGGTCTTACCTGATTTTCAGGTTTCACTACTAGAATTTGTCTTATTACATGCGACTTTTCCTGCGAATTTTTCATACAATTTCGCAAGAAACGTTGTTCCTGCAAATTTTTCTGCGAAATTTTATCTGCAGGTAATACCTTTGTGGATAATATTTTTTTGCGAATTTTAAAATTTGTAGGAGATTTTCCTGCGAAATTTCTTGCGAAAAAAATTCGCAGGAAACTTTCCTGCAAAAAAAAATTTGCAGGAAAGTTTCCTGCAAAAAAAATTCGTAGGAAAATTCGCAGGAAAGTTTCTTGCAAATTTTTTCGCAAGAAATTTTGCAGGAATAATTTTTATGAAAAAAATTAAAAAAATTACTATAAATTTTATCAATAATTTTTCAACTTTCAAATGCCCACAATGAATTCATCCAAAGAATTTGTTTCCATGCGTCCAACATGTGAATGTGATACATAATCTTTTAAATTCTAATATTGTAGATTATAAGCCTAACACTCAACCATATAAATCAACTTGTAAGGTAAGTGTTCCCCCAACTTATATACTCTTTAATTGCTTTATTTTCAATCGATGTGGGACTTGAAGTTTTTTTAAAATATTAAAATTATAAATTTAAATATATTTTTTTAATTTTTCCTGCGGATTAAAATTTGCAGGAAAATTTGCAGGAAAAGTTACCTGCAAAATTTTTCTACTATTTAGTAAACATTACTTGCAAATTTATTTTTGCAAGAAAATTTGCAAGAAACAAAATAAAATTCTTACAATATTTTCTGCAAATTTTTACCATGGAAAAAAATTTCTGATTATTAAAATTGTAGCAAAATTTGTAAGAAATATCTGTAAATTATTTTTCGCAAATAAATTCGCAAAAAGTTTCTGTGAATATTTTTTTACAAGAAAATTCGCAAAAAAATTTCTAAAAATATTTTTTTGCAAGAAAATTCAAAAAAATTTCTGCGAATATATTTTTGCAAGAAAATTTGCAAGAAAATGACACTTTTCTAGTAGTGTTTGGAGTACGTCGGGCACAAGGTGGGTGCTCTAGGCGTGGAGACTCTTATGAGTTTCTGTTCCAAGGACGTCGAGCGCGAGCTGAGCGCACCGAGCGTAAATGAGTTTTAGAACTCTCGGGTTGGGATTAGGCCGGACGCACTCAGGCTGTGCCGGACATGAACATGTTTATTTATGATAGTTGAAAAGATGCTTAGGCATGTATTGAAAGTTGAAGATTTGATCATGTATGTATGATATATGATGTGTGGTGATGCCTGATTCATGTATATGCTTGGTAATGATATGTATGAATGTTTAAATACGATATGACATGTGTATATGTTCATATGAGGATGATTATCGATCATAATGGTGGATAGACCATGTATGATGTGTGATGCATAATTGCATGTGATGCTTTATGGCATGAGTCTAGCCTAGGACTTAAGGAGATGGAAAATGTTTTCGAACTAGAAGAGCTCACATAGAGTCTCATGAGAGTGGTGCTTAGATAGGCCACTGGATTTGGATGAGAGTGGTGCTCAGGTAGGCCACTAGGTTGGGTGAGTCTCCTCTAAGTCCTTAGCTAGTGTTAGAGCAGAGTTTGAGGTCGAGTGTATCTCCATGGGATGCTCCTGTGTTATTGGTGGAAACAAAGATGGAGGTAGCCGGTTGTGTGTAGATTGTAGACAGTTGAATAAACTGACTATCAAGAACAGATATCTGTTTCCTAGAATAGATGACTTGATGGATCAGCTTAAAGGAGCATCGGTATTTTTGAAGATTGACTTAAGGTTAGGATATCACCAGATCAGGGTGAAGGAGGGTGACATACCTAAGAGTGCATTTAGGATTAGGTATGGTCACTATGAGTACATTGTGATGCCGTGTGGGGTGACCAATGTCTGGGCAGTGTTCATGGATTACATGAATAGAATCTTCCGGCCTTTCTTGGATAAATTTGTGGTGGTGTTCATTGACGACATCTTTATTTATTGAAGAACCCTGGAGGAACATGGAGAGCACTTGAGGTTGGTGTTGGAAATTTTGAAGGAAAAATAGTTGTATGCAAAGTTGTCAAAATGTGAATTCTAGTTGGAAGAGGTGAAGTTCTTGGGTCATGTTATTTCAGCAGAAGGAATTACAGTTGATCTGGCTAAGATGGAGTCGGTGTTACAGTGGGAATGCCCAAGAACTGTCACGGATATTCGAAGCTTTATGAGTTTAGCGGGTTACTATAGGAAGTTCATTGAGGGATTCTCCAAGATAGTAATGCCTCTAACCTAGTTGACTAGGAAGGATCAGTCTTTCATATGGATAGAGTCGTGTGAGCAGAGTTTCGAGGAGTTCAAAAAGAGGTTGACTACTTCTCCTGTGTTGGTGTTGCTCGATTCCAGTGAGCCTTTTGAGTTGTATTGTAATGCTTTTCACCAGGGATTGGGGTGTGTGTTGATGCAAAACAGGAGAGTAGTGGCATATGCTTTAAAGCATTTGAAAAAAAATCATCATGAGAGGAATTATCCCACTCATGACTTGGAGTTAATAGCTATTGTTTTTGCCTTGAAGGTATGAGGACATTATTTATATGGTGTTAGGTTCAGCGTCTTCAATGATCACAAGAGTTTGAAGTACTCTTTTGATCAGAAGGGGCTGAACATGAGATAGAGTTGATGGATGGAATTTTTAAGTATTTTGATTTTTAATTGATGTAACACTCGGGGAAGGCCAATGTTGTGGCGGACGCCTTGAGTAGGAAATCCATCCATATCTCTATGTTGATGGTGAAGGAGTTGGAGCTAGTGGATAAATTCAGAGATTTGAATCTCTATGTAGAGTTGGCTCAAGACCACAATAGATGCGGAATGACTACCATTGCTAGTGAGTTCTTGTAGCAAGTTGGTATGAAGTAGTTGTAGCGTTCGAAAGTTGTGAAGGTTCTTAATTTGTGGGATACAGAGAAAGCAGTTGGCTTTGAGATGGGTGAAAATGGGATTTGAGGTTTAAGGGCAGAATTTGCCTACCTCAAGATTCTAAGTGAAGAGAGACATTGTTGAATATATGGAGGCCTGTCTGACCTGTCAGAAGGCTAAGGTTGGACACCAGAAGTCTAGTGGTTTAATTGTAAATGATGGAGATCCTATAGTGAAAGTTGGATAGTATCACTATGGATTTCATTGATGGGTTGCCTAAGTCAACTAAGAATAGTGATGCTATTTGAGTTGTGGTTGACAGATTGACCAAGTGTGCACATTTCTTGCCTGTCAATATCAAGTGATCATTGGAGAAGTTGGCACAGCTGTAGGTGAAGGAAATAGTGCGATTGCACGGGGTGCCCTCCAGTATTATTCCAGATAGGGATCCGAGGTTCACTTCTAGATTTTTGGCAGAGTCTACACCAAGTCTTAGGCACGAGATTGAGATTGAGTTCTTCTTATCATCCACAGACAGATGGTCAGTCATAGATGACAATTCAGTCCTTGGAGGATTTGTTGAGGGCTTGTGTGCTAGACTACTTGGGGAGTTGGGAGGAAGCCTTACTACTGGTAGAGTTTATGTATAACAATAGCTTTCATGCTAGTATTGAGATTGAAGCATTGCATGGTAGGAAATGTGGGACTCCTTTGTGTTGGTATCAAAGATGGTGAGTTGGTAGTTGCGGAGCTAGAGTTAATTTTACAAACCATTGAGGAGGTGAAGTTGATTCAAGAAAGGATGAGGTTTGTCTATAGTAGGTAGAAATCGTAAGTTGATAGAAGGCAAAGAAGCCTTTGGGATTTTTTGAGATGGAACACGTGTTTCATGTTTCAAAGTTAAGGAAGTACATTAGAGACCCGAGTCACGTGGTGGAGATGGATGAGGTGCAAGTTAGAGAGAACTTGACCTATGAGAAGAGACCGATAGTTGTGGTTGGGCACAAGTTGAAGGAGCTTCGTGGCAAGTTCATCAGCTTGGTGAAGATTCTTTGGGATGCAGCTACTGGTGAGGTGACCTGGGAGGTGGAGAGTCAATTCAAGGAACGGTATCCATTCCTCTTTCTAGGTAAGCCTATTTTCGGGGACGAAAATTCCTGTTTTTTGGGAGGTATTGTAATGTAGTTAGTAGCCTAGAATGGGCCGTTCCAAAATTGGAACGGCCACTAAATTGGCTTAAAAACACTAGTTGAGAACGAGATGTTCCAAATTGGTTGTTATGGGTAAAAATGCAACCCCAAAACGGGCCGTTCTAGTTTGAGAACGGGTCGTTCTGGACGTAAATTTTACACATGAAGTTTGAGTTCAGAGCGGGCCATTCTGGATTTGAAACGGGCCGTTCTGGCCACTCCTGAATTTCTATAAATAGGACCTATGTGCAGTTGAGGAGGCGAGGTTTTAGAGAGAGGTTCTAGAGAGAAGGACTCTGGGTCTGTGAGCTCGTTTCTCTCTCAACTTTCTCTGTATAATTCTTCTTCTCCTCTAGGTCACTAATTCTTCTGTCTTCCTTGAATTTCAGACTAGAAAGCTTACTTTTGGGAGGATTGATGTTCAAGAGTCGAGCTCAGATATTTCTTCTTCTTCTTCCTCTCAGATTCTTGGCTTTTAGAGCCAATCTTCAGGTTAGGGAAGCTTCATGTATTATTTTCCTTGAAAATGGTTAAGTTGTTGAGTGCAGATTGAGTTAAAAAGTTTGGTTTTGTTGTTTGAAAGAAAAGAGATAATTTATTTAAATTAATGGTTGATTTTTAATTTGTGTCAAATATGTTGTATATTGTTGAAGTTATTTATAAGGTTGTAAAGTTGCTAAGTTGCCTGATGAAAATGAGTTGAGTAGTTGTTGGCTTAAGTTTTTCATATGTTGTGTGTTGATAATATGTGATATATTGTGAAAGTTGTTATACATTATGTATTTGGTGAAACTAAGTTATTTTTATGTTGTTTATTGTTGAATTATTAATAAGTTGAGATGTATAAGTGAAGTAGTTATTGTTGTAAAAGTTGTTTAAAGTTGTATAAGTTGCCTATTGCTGTAAAGTTGTATAAGTTGCCTATTGTTATATTGCTGTAAGTTGCCTATTGTTATAAGATGTCTATTGTTGTATTGCTATAAGTTGCCTATTGTTGTAAGATGCCTATTGTCACATTATTTTAAATTTGAAAAGTTGGGGACATATGCTGAAGATATATGTCCTATGTTGAGATACATAGTACTAAGGTGATAAGTTGAAAGTTGTTTTAAAGTTGAATCCCTTAGTACTGTGTGGGTGACATGGAAGTACTCGATGCATGTCATGGTTGAATGACCAATTTGAGTAAGGTATCTAGTTAGAGATGTAGTCTTTGACTAGGTCCTGGAGGGTGCATGGTACTTGGAGGACAGTGGGTGGGCTAATTCCATATGTGGATTGGTGATGCTAGCCAAGGCCGTGGTAGGCTCATACCCAAACCTTTCTGTCCTGACAGTAGTACTGGACCTCCAAGTCTAAGTGGCACACCTGAGAAATCGCCTATTGTTGTCTATACCTGGTTCTCTTCGGAGTTCCTAACAATGTTCTATACCTGACCTGGTTAAGATAGGTCAAATGTTGGATTCGATAGGGTTTATGCCACCTAGACTGCTCAACCTCAGTTGTTGGAGATCTCCTAGTTGTATATGCGTGACGACGCATTAGTAGATGTTGCATGGGTTGTTGTATTCAAATTGTATATAATGTTGTATGAATGAGTTGATAGTTGAGCTATTGTGATAAATACTATGATTGTGTTGTGATGAATTATTGATCACTAAGACTAGAGGAGAAGTTTTCGAAGTTGTTCATCCCATTGCGCGGATTGACACAGTTGTGGTGCTCTAAGAGCCTAATTTGTTTAAAAACCCTCCCTGGAAAGTTGTTCCTTGGAGTGGATGATGTGTTGTTCTCCTCTAGGACTTGGTTGGTCCCGTATGTGGGTAAGGTCGAGGCACACGTGTATGAAGCGACCACGGTATAGGGGTCAGGCCGAGCTATACTGATTACAAGCGACCAATTTGAATAAAGTGCGATGTGTTGAAAATGTTGTTGTTAGCGGATGATATTGTGTATCATTGTTGTAGATGTTGTGTTGCTTTAAGTTGTAAGTTGAAAGTAGAATTTTATTGCTGTTTATTATATGTTGATGCAATTTTTTTATGTTTATTTTTGTGAGCTTACCCTAGCGTGTTTTCCCTATGTGGTTGGGACTGTGATGATACCTTGGTATGCGAGCAGATCAGGAGTAGGTGCTCTGCTGGACTGAGTGAGCTTCTTTTTGGTTGGGACTCAGGAGGAGGGCTGACGTTGTATTTAGTTGATTGGTAACTTTTGACTACCTAGTTGTTGTATAGGATATTATTTCCCTACTTTCAGTTATATATATTACGAAATTTTTTAGTTGTGTATTCTCAATATATATATATAATTGTTTAGTAGTGAGATTTTAATTTTGTACTTGTATTTGGATGCTATAGACAGTGTGAGACCTGGCGGGTCGTTACATTTGACGTCTTCAAAATAAATTAAGGTTAATTAGTTGTTTCTCAAGCCTATGGTAAAATATCTTCTTAGAAGGAATTGAGAGTTTCAATTAATTATACCTTTAAAAATTTGAGAAGAAAGGGAGGCAAGTGTGCCCCAATTAAAGATGGAATTAATATCAAGGGATCTATGTCCCTAATTAAAGCTTCTAATTATGACATTCTTTTTTATACATGATCGTGGTTAATTAACATTATGTATAGTTTAATAATGAACTAAATAATTAAGAGATAAAGATTAAATAAAATTAATATTATATACTTATTTTTTGATTAAAATTTATTAAATGACTAAGAAAAAATTAATAATTAAAAGATAAAGATTAAATAAAATTCTAATTTTATAAATTTTTTTAAAATTAGTTAAATTTTATATATTGTAAACACCAATTTTCATCCATTAATTTTTCTATTAATTTCTTTCTCAAAATTTCTAAATCAATGATTCAAGAATAAAAATAATTTACAAACCAAATTTAAACTCAAAAAAAAAAAATGCAATAATCATAAATAAATTTAAAAAATCAGGAAACAAAACAAGGAAAAAAAAATATCTTCCACTGTACCCAAAATCTTTGTCATTCTACACTTTACTGTTGCTCTTGAATCTCTTCCAACAAGCTTTGTTGAGTTTCTCTGCCATAGTCACCAACATGTCCTTGAGATCACGCTTCTGCCATATATGCTTCCAAAAGTATGAACTTGGCATCGGATGCCAAAGTAGGATTAAAATGATAGTGAGTCTATAATTATTGTAACATAACATGAACAAAAAAAGAAAACTAAACAAAGAGAACCAAGGATAATAATTAATGATCAAGAGTAAGTGAGCTCTAGTAGGAAGCAAGAAGAACGAGAAAGAAGTAAAGGCAATGTGAAATCAAATTTGGGTATCAATATTCTATCTAATCTTGTTTTGTATGTTGGTCATTTTCCCTTTTTTGAAATAACATATATGCAAATCAATATTTAATCACATTGTAAATCAATCTTTTCCCCCCTTTAAATCAACTGAAACCTTTAACCAAGGATTTTCTACCCAATAAATAAAAGCCCAGAAACAATAGGAAAAGAGATGAAAACAAAATAAAAAAGAGAAAGTGAACAGTACCAGGGGAATGCAATAGTGGTTCCCATGAATGTCGCTGTGCACCACCATGCATCGCTGTCGAAGGTGATTTTCGGCAACAGTATTGCTCGCCTTCTTATTTTTCCTCGTAACTGTGACGAGTCACCAAGCCACCGTGAGTGTCGTTGTGCACCGCCATGCATCATCGTTGGAGGCAATTTTCGATGGCAGCAACGTCGACCTTTAGCTTCTTCCATAGACCCTTACCGTGCACAGCCGTGATGAACCATCATGCATTGTCGTCGAAGGGGATTTTCGGCAACAACCCTCTTATTTCCTTCATCTCTCTTTAATCATCGCCTTCTGTTAAGTCTCAATTATACTTTTTTTTGGACAAGACTTATTGAAGAATTCCACTCATCCTTTGCACCATTGCAAGATAATAGTTCTCATTTTGATTCATTTTTTGTGCAGATATAGCTAACCCAGAATTTAGCTAACAATACCTTAATACACCTCATTTTTTGTGCAGGTATTGAGCTAGAGAATTGAGGATAGAAAATCCATAGGATTGGAAAATTAAGGAGCTAAGGAGCAGGGAGGAGTGACTGCGCCGGGCGCAAGACTACCCGCGTCGGGCTTGAGCAAAACAGAGTGTCTCACCTCTGCAAGTCATAGCTGCGCCGGGTGATAAGTGTCTAATCAGTTTGATGAAATTTAAATTTGAGACACTTATCTAGCACACTTTTTGTATATATTGATATAATTTTTGCAAATACATTAAGAATCAAAGAGGGGCTCTTAATTTACATTATTACATGGAGTGATGAGTTTTTGATCAGATTTTCCTCTTATTTTGTAGTTTTTGAAATATGGAGGCAAACGGCTGAGCGCCTTGAAACGGCTGAGCGCCTTCAAGCCAGAGAGCTCAACAAATGCAGCAAAGGAGAGGCGCTGAGCGGATTTGGCCTGGAAGAATGAGTGTTCCCTGCCTCCTAGGCGCTCAGCGGATATGAAGCGCCCAACCTCTTGTGCTTGCTTAACAATGAAGAATCTCTCAAGCGCTCAGCGGATTTGAACGGCTCAGCCCTTCAGATTACTTCATGGTGAAGAATTCTTCAAACCGCTCAGCCATTTCAAGGCGCTGAGCGGATTCTTCTCTTTCCTGCCTACTCTGTTTTAATTCTAGCACTTATAAAAGGGTAGAGGAGAGAGAAAAGGTGGTATCACAAGCTGTACGAAGTGAAGAACAGAGAGGAACGAGGAAACAGAGCACTTTGGAGCTCGTGGGGACGCGATTCTTCAGAGGATCTCTTTCTTCTACCTTTCATCTTGTTGTTTTGTGATTCCTTGTACCATGGAGAGCTAAAGCTCTAGGTTTGGGATTAATGTAGTCATCAAACTCCTGTGCATTCCTCTTTGATTTATATATATACATCTCATTTATTACTCAATGTCAGTGATTTGTATTCTATTCTTAATGCTTTGATAAAATGATCATTTAACTTTGATTTTGGATTTAGAATTTGGTTGGAAAATGTTTTCTGAATCAGGACTTGTTGGAACGAATCACCTATTAGTTTTGAGAGCCAGGGATGGTCTTGAAATTAATAGTTGCAACAAGTTCTGATTCTTAGTGCGGGATATTGAACTGAATGAAGTGAGGAATCATTCATTGAGTTAGATATCTCAGAATTTCTTATGCCAAGGGATTGGGTTTGAATGAAAATAGAGAACTCAATGGCAAAGAGTAATGAAATCATTTGATAGAATCATTAGGAATACATAGGAGGGAGATTGATGAATTTAATCCCAAACTGTTTCTCGTATCTGTTTATTAAATCTAATATTTTGGTTACTTAAGTTTGAATTATCATTCACATCAAATTTGACCATGTGTAATTACTCAAGTTTTAAATTTACAAGTATCAATTAGTATAATAGAAATCATAGCTTACTTCACAAGTCCCTGAGGTTCGACAACCTTTTAAATTATACTACAGAGACTTGGGTGCGCTTGCCTAGAACACCAACAAGTACTTGGCGCCGTTGCCGGGGACTTGTGTCAAGACAATTTGTGATTTCTATTGTTCTAGTTGTAGCTTGTTGTATATATTGTTTTGTTTTTATTTTTGTTAAATATATTCTTTACCTGGTTGTTCTAACCTTTCTGTTTAAGTCAGTCTTTGTAGCTTACTGTTTAAGGCAGGAACAGGAAGGTACTTCCACCTGAGTTTCAGCTCAACACTCTACTCCTGAATCAATGGCTGAAGAAGGACCGGGTGGTGATAGACCTCATCATCCTCCAAGGAGACTCCTATGAGAATACAATCATCAGTTGGGTCCTAGGAACTTCTCCAATATAGCCAGACCAACCAAGGGGGTGGAAATGAAACCGGCACTATTATCTCTCATAACTGCCAATCAATTTGCAGGGATGGACCATGAAGATCCCTACACACACCTATCTTATTTCTATGAGCTTATTGGCACTATGGGCGTTCCTGGAGAAGATGAAGAAGCGGTATATCTACGATTATTTCCTTTCTCTTTGACAGGTAAGGCCAAGACATGGCTGCAGGCCCACCCAAATCAAAGTTTGACCAGATGGGAGGATGTAGAGCGGAAGTTCTTGGCTAGATTCTTTCCTCCTTCCAGATACATAAGTGCTAAATCAACAATTGCAACATTCTCTCAAGGTGCTGATGAACCTTTGTGTGAAGCTTGGGAGAGATATAAATCCTTACTAAGAAAATGCCCAAATCATGGGTTTGATGATGTTGCACAGCTTAACATGTTTTGTAATGGGTTAAGGCCGCAAACAAAGATGTTATTGGATGCTTCTGCAGGTGGTTCTATGATGATGAAGGATTCTGAGGAAGCAATCACTATTATTGATGATTTGGCAGCCAGTGATTACCAAGCTCACCATGATAGGAGCCAGCCCATAAAAAGGGGAATTCTGGAACTGGATACTCAAAATGAAATTCTAGCTTAGAATAAACTCCTTTCTCAGCAGATGGAAGAGTTAAAGAAACAGATGTCCAAACTTCAAGTAGGATCATCTTCACGTCCTCAACGGGTAATGAGATGTGATTTTTGTGCAGGTGATCATCCAAATGGACATTGCACCATCTCTGAACCAGATCAGGAGGAGGAAGTGAATTACATGAAAAATCCAGGAAGGCAAGGGAATTTCTCTGGCAATTATAATCAGAATCAAGGCTGGAGAAATAATCAAAATCAGTATTCTGGGTGGAAGCAAGAAGTAGGGCCATCACCAAGGCAACCTCCACAAAAGCCATATCAAAATCAACCTTCTTATCAACCGGATAGGCTATCAAAAATGGAGGAAGCTCTTATGTAGTTTATGCAGGTTTCCACAACCAATCAGAAAAATACTGAAGCTTCTATCAGAAATCTGGAAGTGCAAATAGGGTAGTTGGCTAAGCAATTGGCAGAGCAGAAAAGCAATAATTTTTCAGCCAATACACAGGTCAATCCTAAAGAGTATTGTCAGTCAATCACAACCAGGAGAGGCACTGTGATAGGAAAGGGGATTGGTGATAATTTGAGAGAAAATAAAGATGAAGTGGATGAAGATAAGAGTGAAGTTGAGTTGAAAAGTGAGAAAGAGGTGGAGGTGAATAAAGAGGCAGAAAAAAAATGAGAAAAATAAAAAAGAGAGTGAAAATGATGGAAGGAAAAATGGAGTTGTGAGGGAGGAGAGTAAGCAAAAAGGGAAAGAAGTTGCTAGGCCACCTCCTGTGAAGAATCTACCTTACCCACATGCTCCATCAAAGAAAGACAAGGAACGTCAGTTTGCAAGGTTCCTTGATATAATCAAGAGGTTACATATCAACATACCCTTTGCAGAGGCCTTGGAACAGATGCCATCTTATGCAAGATTTATGAAGGAGCTTCTGACAAAGAAGAGAAAATTGAGTGAGGATGGAACAGTGGAGTTAGAGGCAGGTTGCAGTGCTATAATTCAAAAATCACTTCCACAAAAATCTAGAGACCCAGGGAGTTTCACTTTGCCAGTCACCATTGGTAATCTTTCTGTGGGCAAGGCATTATTGGATTTAGGGTCTAGTATCAACCTTATGCCCTTATCTATGTTACAGATGATAGGAGATGTGGAGGTGAGACCTACCAGGATGACTCTGCATCTAGCTGACAAATCTATTAAGTATCCTCATGGTATTGTTGAAGATCTCTTGGTTAAGGTTGATAAATTTTTCTTTCTAGTTGATTTTGTTGTCATGGACATGGAAGAGGATTCTAAGGTTCCTCTCATTCTGAGTCGGCCATTCATGAAGACAGCTAAGGTCATTATAGATGTTGATGATGGAAAACTCAAGGTCAGGGTGCATGGTGATGAGGTGAATTTTAATATTTTTGAAGTTATGAAACACCCAAATGACAAGAAAGATTGTTTTAGAGTGGATGTGATGGATGAAGTGTGTTTGGAAGCTGGAAGAAAATTCTCATTGGACACACCAGTAGAGAAGGCATTAAATTTTGATATGAAAGCTGTAGGTGAAAAGAGGAAGTTGCAACTTCATGAACTTGAAGAAATGTGTTTGCAGGCTTATGAATCCTCAAAAACTTACAAGAATAAAGGGAAGTCCTATCATGGTAGGAAAATTGTGTGGAGAAACTTCCAACCAGGCCAACAAGTATTATTGTTCAATTCTAGGCTGAGATTATTCCCTGGAAAGCTCAAGTCCAAATGGTCAGGTCCCTTGGTGATTAAATCATCTAAACCTTCTGGGGCAGTGGAGTTGGAAGAACCAAATTCTAGAAGATCTGGGATGATGAATGGTCAGAGAATTATGCCATATCTAGGTGGTGAGGTTGAGAAACTTACCACTGTCATTCATCTCAATGATCCATGACTGAGTGAAGTGTCAAGCTAATGATAATAAAGAAGCGCTTACTAGGAGGCAACCCAGCCATTTTGGTTTGAATTCTCATTTTCATTTTAGTTTAATCCTTTACATATTGTCGCCACCGGCCCAAACGGGCCTCGGCGGTCGCGAAGACGGTCGAGCTCGCTTTTTATTTTGGTTTTGAAAATGTATTGGATTATTAGAACGATTTATTCTCAAACTGAGACCTTGTCGATCTTATCCAATTTATTTATTAAAAGTCTCACCAATCCATATTAATCCCAAGCGGGACCCTCCATGGATTAATGGTTTTCGCAAAAGGAGGGTTCGTGGAGTCGCCACCAATGTTTTACTCAAAACATTGGAAAAAGGGATAAGGCAATCGATTCAAAAATCGACTTCGGCCATTACAACCAGAGTCGGGTAAGGGAGTCGGTTACGCGTGGGGAAGGTGTTAGCACCCCACAGCGCCCCTTTCGGGTTCCCTATGACAGATTATTTCTAAAATAACAATATAAAATTACTAAATTACCCCTATTTATTCTAAGCAATTATAAATTAACTATCTACATGATGACAGTTAAATATGCACACAGAAAGCAGTAAAAGAAGGGATTTTTAGAAAAGAAACCTCTTGAAGCGTGCTTTTTATATATCAAGTAAAACTGGGAAGCTTTTTGGCGTTCCCTCGCTCTACAAGCCCGCTCACTCCTTCCTAAAAATAATTTTTGACTTGGAAATCCGGAGGATTTCCCTTCGACTAGGTTCGATCCTCAAGCAAAATGGCTCGAGGCTCAAGAACTTCGTCGGATCAACTCTCCAAGTGATTTCTAGGGAGAGCACTGCTCAAAAAACCCCAGAATACTCAAGGAGAGGGTTAAAACTGTGTGTGGAAGTGTCAAATGACGTCCAATTGACGTCATATTTATAGGGAATAGGCGCAGTACGGCCCCTGGGATCAATACGGCCCGTATTGAAGTTTTTGAACTTCAATACGGCCGTATTGAGTTCGCTGCGGCCGTATTGAAGTTTCAAGACTTCAATACGGCCGTATTGAGTTCGCTGCGGCCGTATTGTAGTTCAAAATACTCAATACGGCCGTAGTGAACCCCTGAGAGGCCGTATTGAAGTTTCAAGACTTCAATACGGCCGTATTGAGTTCGCCGCGGCCGTATTGTAGTTCAAAATACTCGATACGACCGTAGTGAACCCCTGAGAGGCCGTATTGACTTCATTCCTCCCACTTTTCTTATTTTTGGCTATCCTAAGACCTCTAGACCTATAGAGAACCCCCCTTGGGCCTTCTAGGAGTCCTTCTGGATGATCTTCCTTCAGTCTTCGAGGGTCTTCAAGCTTTATTTCCGACCCGGACAATTTTAGGGGTCTACAGCTGCCCCCCCTTTACTTAGTCGGACGGCCTTTTGGTGTACCGGCTGACAAGTAAAGGAGTTGACCCAATTGTCCGGGTGATGTGCCAACCTTCTGACTTGTAGTGTCTTCCGGTGGAAAATTGTCGAGTAGCCTCTCCAGGTTTTGCTTTGCTTGCTGCCCAAGCTGGAAGCTGTGAGTGCTGTCTCTCCAGGCTTAGCTTCACTCTTTGTTCGAGCCGGAAGCTAAGTACCCTTGTGACAACGGTAGCAGTGTGAGTTTCGCCTCTCCAGGCTTAGTCTCGCTCTTTGTTCGAGCCGGAAACTAAGCACCTTTGCGACGACGGTGAGCAGTGTGAGTTTCGCCTTTCCAGGCTTAGTCTCGCTCTTTGTTCGAGCCGGAAACTAAGCACCTTTGCGACGACGGTGAGCAGTGTGAGTTTCGCCTTTCCAGGCTTAGTCTCGCTCTTTGTTCGAGCCGGAAACTAAGCACCTTTGCGACGACGGTGAGCAGTGTGAGTTTCGCCTTTCCAGGCTTAGTCTCGCTCTTTGTTCGAGCCGGAAACTAAGCACCTTTGCGACGACGGTGAGCAGTGTGAGTTTCGCCTCTCCAGGCTTTGCTTTGCTTGTTGCCCAAGCTGGAAGCTGTGAGTACCGCCTCTCCAGGCTTAGCTTCACTCTTTGTTCGAGCCGGAAGCTAAGTACCCTTGCGACGACGGTAGCAGTGAGTACCTCCTTTCTAGAGATAGCTTCGCTCATTGCTCGAGTCGGAAGCTGCATACCTCCGTGTTTGTGACAACGGGGTAGCGTGAATATCTCCTTTCCAGGGATTTGTGATGATTTTGTCTCCACAGTCCACGATGCTGCTTCGACGGTTGTTTTTGATTTTTGTGCCACTGAGGGCTGGATAACGCAGGGATCCGTCTAGGGGATGTGCAGTTACTCATAGGTTCTTGTGTCCCAACTTTCCATTGCGTAGTTGGTGCCCACTGGGGAATTTCTGATTCCTTTGGGGTGCAGACACAAAGATGCTCTTTCTGATGTGAGCGGTGCCTTATGATTGGCTGACGTCCTTTCGACGTTGGTGGAGTATCCCGGTTATCCTTGTTCGGGTATCTCTTTTTGATTTTCTGATTTTTGCTGCCTCCGTGTAGGCTGTTATCCGCTGGGGATTCTGGATGTTGATTTTGATTAGCCTCTTCTGTTAGGCGTATCACCTTGATGTTTAATGATTGGCTGAGAGCCAGATTCCACTTGGGGAATGATTATTGATCTTTTTATGTTTTTTCCTTTTGAAGGAGTGCCTCTTATGTAGGCGACTGGGGATTTGAAGTTCAGTGTTCGGCTGAGTGCCAGATTCCGCTTGGGGAATACTTATTAATATTTTTGATTTTTTTCTCTTTTTGCAGGGATGCCTCTGAGTAGGCGATTGGGGAATGAGGGATCTTATGTATCCCAGAGTATTATTTAGGAAGCCTCTGCAGGCTTAGCCTCACTCAACACTTGAGTTGGAGAGCTATCTTCACTGAGGAAGTTTTAGTCCTTTGACTTGGATATTCTGCTCGGGAGATCGTACTTCCATTGGGAATTTTGTCGATTTTGCTTTGATAGTTCTCGCTGGGGATTTGTTTTGAGCGCGAGCTGAGGTTTCTCTGGGGGAGTATTATTTCTGCGAGCCTCTCCAGGCTCATTTATTCTGTACAGTTGGGGAGTATTATTTCTGCAAGCCTCTCCAGGCTTTAGTTATTCTGAGGGAGTATTATTTCTGCAAGCCTCTCCAGGCTCAATTATTTTAAGAGAGTATTATTTCGGCGAGCCTCTCCAGGCTCAATTATTCTGTATGGTCAGAGAGTATTGTTTCGGCGAGCCTCTCCAGGCTCAGTTATTCTTTGATGTGGAGGATGAGGAGTATTTTGGTAAGCCTCTCCAGGCTCAGTTATTCTGTACAAACTGTTGAGTATTGTTTCGGCAAGCCTCTCCAGGCTCGGTTATTCTGCGGGAGTATTATTTCGGCAAGCCTCTCCAGGCTCAGTTATTCTGTGCAATCTTTTTGTTGGATTTTCTATACCCTTGCCTTTTTCATTTTCGGCTTTTTCTGTATTTTGCCTTTTCTTCTGATTTGGCTTTTTCTGTATTTTGCCTTTTTATGTTTTTGGCTTTTGCTGTACAGAATTTAAATTGCTAGAGAATTTAAAATCAAACAGTGGAAATTTTCATTAAATAGAAAATAAGTTTGTACGAGAGAAATCAAAAGAAATCAAAAGATGGGACACAGCCCAAACAAACTAAATACATAAAAATTAAAGGAAGCAATCCGGTCTTCAGTCATCGGCCGGCGGATCCTGAGGAGGAGTGGGGTAGTGGCTATGGAGCCAGACTGAGAGGTTGTCGAAACCCTGCACCAAGCTGTCTAGTCGAGTATCGGCACTCTGCTGCCATGTACCGACACTATGCTGAAAAGCATCGAATCGCGTGTCGATGCTATGCTGAAAAGCATCGAATCGCGTGTTAATGCTTTGCTGCAGTGTGTCGAAGCGGGCGTCAAAGTATCCCCTGTCCGACCGTGATGTGCTAGCCTCTGGCTGCGGGGCGTCGCCTCCCTCAAAGTCGAGGTTGTTGAGGAGGTCGTTGAAGGTCTCGAGGCCATCTACTCGCACAAACCCCCCTCCTGGCGATCTAGCGATGATCTTCATGTTAATCAGGGTAGAGGCACCAATCAGCTTCGGCGCCAATGCCCCTGGCTCTGCACCATCGGGACATCCCCATGTCTCCGCCAGCTGCGAGAGGAGTGGGGCAACCAAGATGTACCCCTGTCTGGACTCTCCTCCCTCTCGTACCCCAAGCTTCTTCACGTGCTCGAGGAAGAAATATCCAGGATTGGCCTTCCGGCCGGTGGCCATGCAATATAAGGCCAGCAGATCCGGCCGTGTAATCGACTCCGGACTCTTGGACCTGCCATGAATAGTACTGGTGAGGATCTTGTGACAGATCCTAAGAGCAGTCGGGAGCCGGGAGCCCTTCACCCCTGAATGATAATCCCGTCGGCCAGTGAGCAAACTCCACATCTCAACCGGAGTCCACTGATCAGGCCACTCGCATATGGCATCTCGGAATGCCAGCTGATCAGTGCGGCTGAAAAACCCTGCCTGGACGTTGAATTCGTCCAACGTCAGCGAGCGGTATCCTTCATTCATCCAGAAGTCCACCGCGCAAACATCCTCCCCATAGCTGTTAGTCGACTCCGTGACGCCGACTGTAGCCAAGAACTCCTTCGTGGCCGTCAAATATAGCTGGGATGGTGGATTAAGGACAAATCCCCATCCTATGGCGTCGAAGTAGCTCCTGACATCGTTCTCCAAGCCCACTGCTCGGAGAAGCTCAAAGTCGAGCACCCTTGACGGCTCGATGGTGAACGTCTCTATGAGCTCCAGTCGTTGTCTGTGTCGATCTGTCAACTCACGTCTAGGTGGGGCTCTCTGCCTTTTCCTGGATGACTCTGCCATTTTTCTGAAGAGATTTTGGGAGTACACTCACAAGCAAGGATGCAGAGAATGAAGATTGGATGCAAAAAATGAGAGGGGGGAAGGCTTATTTATAGGCAAATTTTCGCCAATACGGCCCGCATTGGATTCAATACGGCCGTATTGGCTTTTCTGTTAGTGTACAAAAATTGCTACCAATACGGACCGTATTGAACTTAATACGGTCGTATTAGCCTTGAATACGGGCGTATTGGATTTTAATACGCCCGTATTGAAGTTAAAACGTTGTGCTTAACGTTAACTTCAATACGGCCGTATCTATACCAATACGGGCGTATTGGACCCCTTTTTTTTTTTTTTTTTTTTTTTTTTTTTTTTGAATAAACAGAGAATAAGTGATCTTCTAGTACACCTATCATCTGTATGCATGTATGCAAATATGATGCACCTAATTCTATTTGATTCGTTTTTCAAAAGAATTAATCGATGCGTTCTTTGTTTGGATTTTGCCATTCCTTCTGGACAAACTGTGCTTTGCCGATTTCTGTAACCGAGGAATGATGCGTATTTTGATTTTGGTGTCATCAACCAAATGATTCTTCCCTTCCTTTAGAAGATGTGTCAACCCTCCTATTGACCACTATATCTCCATGTTTCCACTAGATTATTAAAAAATCGTTGGGACAAGAGAGAAAAGAAGGAAAGGATATATATTTTCAAAAGTTTGTGTTTTAGAAGGGATTATTTATTTTTGAAAAAAATTGGATTTTGAAAGAATGGCTGGCCAATGGTAGGCTCAAATGTTTAGGTTAGTTTGATTAAACACTTATGAGGTTAAGCACATCTTTGTTATTAATGATTGTATTTTGACAACTTGGATAGCTCTTCTTGAGCCCCTTGTTGAATTCCATTGATGGTACCATCATGGATTTATTTTGTTTTTTTTCTTTTTGATGGCCCTTACTTTTGCCTAAAACACCCATTTGTGGTGTCTTAGCGGGCTTTTGTTTTTGTTCATTATTTTGTAACCCTAATTTTTGCCTAGGTCACCCTTTTGTGGGATTCCTAGCGGGTCTTATGCTCTTATTTTTGCGCAGCCCTCTTTTTGGGTTTCCTGCCGAGCTTCTTTTATATTTTTAGGATTTCTTTTTATCCACGATGGCACTTATTGAAGCCAAGAAAAGGTGCTCCAAGTTGTCGTGCACACTTCCACGCAAAATGATGTGGGTTTTTTGATTATTAAGACGATTTTAACCTCTCTTATGTTCATTCAAACAGGGTTAAATAATGTGGTTTAGAATTTTATTGCAAGCAAGAAAAGAAGCAATAAGAAATAATGAAGAATGATTTTATTATAATCATAGTGGAAACATGTGCCCTATCGAGGCTCGGGGGTCGGGCTGTCCCCGAGGAGTGATCTCTAATAGTCACTGAATTTACACATCCCTATTAGAAGGAAAAGGACACTTGATGACGACAGCTGGCCTTGACGTTTGTGAACCAGCCTTCCTAAAGATCTGGCTTAAAGAACATTGAGAAGGATCTTGATTCCTCTTCGTTCTTTGATCTTTGCTAGGGTTGTATCCTAACCCTTGTTTCCCCGGATTGTCCTTGATAATGGGTAGCTCCGGGATTCCTTGGGAGTCCTTGCCTAATCCTTGTCCTGGCAAGTATCCGTTCTTTGTGAGCATATGAGCTATCTTCTTCATTTCTCGGGGAAATGTCTCAACATTGGCGATTTCCAATGCTTGGAAGGCGGTTTCCAAAGCTTCCTCTGCTGCATCCACATAAGGTATGTTGGATGGCTTGCTGATGAGTATATCATCTTCAGCTTGCACGGTCACCAGTTTGTCCCCCACTATGAACTTGACTTTCTGGTGGAGCGTAGAGGGTACAGCTTTCGCATCATGAATCCAAGGTCGGCCGAGGAGACAGCTGTATGCAGGAGTAATATCCATCACTTGAAATTCGACGTTGAAGATAGTGGGTCCAATTTGGATTGGAAGATTGATTTCTCCCACTACTTCTCTTTTAGATCCGTCGAAAGCTCGAACTATCATGTTGCTCGGGCGCATTTGGACTCCCTTGATTGCCACTTGATCGAGCGTTCTTTTTGGCATCACGTTCAAGGAAGATCCATTATCTACCAAGACTTTAGCGATGTGATACTCCTTGCACTTTACAGAGATGTGCAAGGGCTTGTTGTGGTTTGGTCCCACAGCGGGGATCTCTTCATCTGTGAAGGTGAGGTGATCATTAGCCGTGATGTGACCAACAATTCCCTCAAATTTGTCTTGGGATATGGAATGCGACACATATGCTTCGTTCAAGACTTTCAACAAAGCTTGTCGATGCGGTTCAGAGCTTAGGATCAACGACAGCAGAGTAATCTTCGCTGGCGTCCTGTGAAGTTGATCCACGATGGAGTACTCGCTTTGTCGGATGTACTTCAAAAGCTCGTCTGTCTCCTCCTCGGATTCTTTTTCCTCGGTTTTCTTTTCTTCTTTTTCTTTATTCTTGGGGGTTTTATCATGAAGATCTTCGGGAGTGTAGATCCTGCCACTCCTAGTCATGCCCCCAAGTCCAGCGATATTAGAGATATCACTGTCGGCAGAAGTATGGATGTCGTATATCCATGGCACAGCCTTATTCGATTCGTAAGGGAATGGTCTTGGTGCGACAATCCTTAAGGGCGTGGGACCTTCCCCTTTTTCTGTCTTGATTACCAACAACGGCGTCGTCGTGTGTTTGCTTTGCGCAGTTGTTGGTTTGCATTTTATCACAAATGGCGTGCGATCCATTCTGAACATACGCATCGATTAATTCTTTCTTTTTATTAATCTTTATTATTAATTACCAAGAGAGATAAATGCAAAATGAATGACTAATGAGATGCAAAGGCAATAAATCTCAAAAATACGATTTTATTCATTAAAGAAAGTGTACAACTTTTATACAATGCTTTGAAGCAATTTTTTACAATAAGAGAAAAGCCGGTAAAAACCCACAGGCGGGTTCATATTTCTTTGCCATTCATCTTCGGCTTCCTCGACATGACGACCCATTGCTTCAATCTGCGTATGGACCGCTTGGCTCATATCGTCACTGATTTTCTGAGCCTCCTTCGCTTTCTGAGTATAGTAGTTGATCATGGCCTGTAGTTCATTAAGCTCGTCTTCGGCTCGATCCTTCTCCTCTTGGAGTTTGGCCATTTGTGCCAATCCTTCCCTTTCCTTTCTGCGGAAATCGGAAAGGTTTGCGGCTTGTCGTTGAGCGACTTCCCGCCATTGCTGTGCGTCGGATCGAGTCAGAAACAAATCATCTTGCATGTCCTTGATCAACTGTGCCTGCTTTGCATGCTCGGCTTCAAGGCGTGCTATCTTCATATTGACTTCTTGGAGTTGACTACTCGGTTCAACCTTTGGCATTTTGGATGCCCGAGTAGTCTCCTCGTTGAGGTTAGCACACTCATCCTTGAGCCGCTCTATCTCATGGTCTTTCTTCTTGCATTGCCTTTGAAGACCATCAATGGTGAAACTGGATTCTTCGTTTTTCTCTTCAAGAACTCTCATCTGAGCTCCCATGATTTCCAGTTTCTTGGTCAAGGCGTCGACCTGTTCTTGCAACACCCTCCTTGTAGTCGTGGTTGTACAAGAGGTGGATGGTTGTGACACCCCCCTCTCATTCCTCCATTTCTCATAATCAATAGAGACGGATACCCGAGGCTTTCCAAGCTCGAGATCTCCCTCATAGGTTGGTCTCTCCCACGCTCTTATAACAGCGTGCATATCTCTCTGATGCTCGGGATCGAAAGAGAAACACAACCCTCCCAGCTCCTCTATAGTAGGAATGATTTGGGTCCTCATTAGTTGCCTCATAACCAATTTAGGTGAGTAGGTTATGCAACCTCTGAGGCCCATCAACGGTATGCTCGAATAACTGCCGCATCTTGTCAATACATGGCTCGGACGGAACCAAGGGCAAACCCACGTGAAGTGCTCGATACTCCACTGTTCCATCTCATCCTTCCACTCGGAAGCATATCGGCGGCAGACGGGGATCTTTGAGAAGCTTCTCAACGGATCGGGCAAAGCCCCCATGTGACTAGAGGCGTAGAAATGTGTGATGCCCCACACATATAACAAGGAGGTGCAGCATCGGATGATCTTCCCTTGCCTCTGTTGAGATAGATGAACAGACAGCAAGGTGTCGGCGAGAATAGCGGGCACGGGACTCTTCATATGCACGTCCCAAGCAAAGAAAGCGTCCATCGCAGCATGGTCCACTGTGTTAGCGTGAAAGGGGAATAGGATCGTCCCAAACACGGCTAACGCAAGAGTCTTGTTGAAAGCTAACCAATCTCCCTCACCAGCCAAGGAAGAAAGGTGGTCTTCGATCATAGCAAGCTTCCAACCCTTGATACTGCCGTTCCCTACTAAGGCAGCTGATCGTAGTGGTAGTTTGACCTGAGTGGCTACTCTTTCTACGGCCACATGGTTCCCCTGAAAAAGGTAAACCCCAGCTGATTTAGGCCACCGTAACATGAGCTCGTACTCCTCTAGAGTAGGAACCAGGTCAAACTGGGGGAACTCAAAACAGTGCAGATCGGGACTCCAGAAGTGAACCAATGCCCTCAGAAAAGCTGGATCCACACAAATCCTCATCAAATCGAGAACTCGCCCATAAGATTTCTCAAACTCGACGCGAGCCTCTCTTGACATCAAGGTACAGAGGTGATCCAACCTCTCAACACGGTATAATAGGAAGTCCACTTTCTTTAATGGCCTTTGCACCTCCCTAGACCTCTCCATAATCTACAATACAATGCATGATATGAGATGATGGCGATGAATATGCATGCATAGTGTTTATTCAACTAAGCATTATCATGTTTTCGGGATATTCCTAAGATGATGCATGATATTGCTTGCTTTGGATAAATACGTATTTTTTTCTTTTTGTATATTTTGGGTGAAAAGGGAAACTACCTATATGAATGCAATGGAGGCAGATGTTAACACCATGTACTAGAAAATCTTTATTTCTATTTATTCTTATATATTTTTTTATTGTAAACAAGAATGTTGTATGTTTAAAAGGTGCAAATATATGCTCATACAATGTCACATAAAAATGCACAAACAATTCACTCATCCACGAACAGTCACGAGCGAATCACGAGGTAGGGGTATCCTGCAGAAATGGTGCATATTCAAGGTAGGTTCTAACTGTTCTCACCAGTCCAAGGCCCCCAAGGTGCCCCCATTATAGGGACCCAATTCCTCTCATCGTAGGTCGATGGAAAGCTCCAACGCACCGTCGGACTCAAGTTCATGGTTATCACCTTGAGTGATGTTTTCCGACAACGGTCTACGGGCACCTATAGACCCATTCGACAACCGGCCGTACTAACATCCACTCCCTATGGTTAATCACTCATGCCCCCGGGTATAGAGGGAACTGTTGTGTGCAAAGGTTTGTGTACAGTTTGTATTTCAAACAATTGCGGAATTTAAACATACAACAGTTATTTAAAGCCAAATAGATAAACATGTTATCATACAAGTGAGGGGTAATAAAGTAATTTTTAACTATTATTTGTTAAAAATAATCTGTCACTAAATGGGACTGACTCTCGAAGCTTCCCCAGTGGAGTCGCCATCTGTCGCCACCGGCCCAAACGGGCCTCGGCGGTCGCGAAGACGGTCGAGCTCGCTTTTTATTTTGGTTTTGAAAATGTATTGGATTATTAGAACGATTTATTCTCAAACTGAGACCTTGTCGATCTTATCCAATTTATTTATTAAAAGTCTCACCAATCCATATTAATCCCAAGCGGGACCCTCCATGGATTAATGGTTTTCGCAAAAGGAGGGTTCGTGGAGTCGCCACCAATGTTTTACTCAAAACATTGGAAAAAGGGATAAGGCAATCGATTCAAAAATCGACTTCGGCCATTACAACCAGAGTCGGGTAAGGGAGTCGGTTACGCGTGGGGAAGGTGTTAGCACCCCACAGCGCCCCTTTCGGGTTCCCTATGACAGATTATTTCTAAAATAACAATATAAAATTACTAAATTACCCCTATTTATTCTAAGCAATTATAAATTAACTATCTACATGATGACAGTTAAATATGCACACAGAAAGCAGTAAAAGAAGGGATTTTTAGAAAAGAAACCTCTTGAAGCGTGCTTTTTATATATCAAGTAAAACTGGGAAGCTTTTTGGCGTTCCCTCGCTCTACAAGCCCGCTCACTCCTTCCTAAAAATAATTTTTGACTTGGAAATCCGGAGGATTTCCCTTCGACTAGGTTCGATCCTCAAGCAAAATGGCTCGAGGCTCAAGAACTTCGTCGGATCAACTCTCCAAGTGATTTCTAGGGAGAGCACTGCTCAAAAAACCCCAGAATACTCAAGGAGAGGGTTAAAACTGTGTGTGGAAGTGTCAAATGACGTCCAATTGACGTCATATTTATAGGGAATAGGCGCAGTACGGCCCCTGGGATCAATACGGCCCGTATTGAAGTTTTTGAACTTCAATACGGCCGTATTGAGTTCGCTGCGGCCGTATTGAAGTTTCAAGACTTCAATACGGCCGTATTGAGTTCGCTGCGGCCGTATTGTAGTTCAAAATACTCAATACGGCCGTAGTGAACCCCTGAGAGGCCGTATTGAAGTTTCAAGACTTCAATACGGCCGTATTGAGTTCGCCGCGGCCGTATTGTAGTTCAAAATACTCGATACGACCGTAGTGAACCCCTGAGAGGCCGTATTGACTTCATTCCTCCCACTTTTCTTATTTTTGGCTATCCTAAGACCTCTAGACCTATAGAGAACCCCCCTTGGGCCTTCTAGGAGTCCTTCTGGATGATCTTCCTTCAGTCTTCGAGGGTCTTCAAGCTTTATTTCCGACCCGGACAATTTTAGGGGTCTACACATATGTAGTTATGCTTGTGAAGAGTTGAGTTTGTGATTTGATGTTTTGATGGTGCATTCTATCAAATGTTTTGTTCCTTCAACATTCTCCTCTCTTGTGTTATGCTTTTTATAGTTTATTGAAGGTAACTGGAAGTGGGAGCGTGAAAGGAGAACAAAATGTGCTTCTTCCAGGTAAGTTTACAAAACTGACAAAACAGCTCAGCCATTAAAAACGGCCCAGCCGTTTGGCTGTAGTGTCTAATTTTTAACTAAAATTTTCCTCCCAGGGGGAAAACGTCTCAGCCCTTGAAAATGGCACAACCGTTCATATCAGCAAAACATTTTGGTTGAGATGTCTGCATCAAACGGCTGAGCGCTTTCAAAGCGCTCAGCGCTTTTCTTTATATTGCTCTCTGCACCCAAATGGCTGAGCGCCTAGAAAGGGCTCAGCGCCTCAAAAAAAATTGAGAAAGACCAATCCATGAACAGAAAAGAAGTTATCCCTTTATTTGTCTTTCATTCCCAACACTTTCAAACCTGGTCTTCTCATTTTCTCTCACTTTCTGCTCTTCCAAACACACCATCATTCTCTTTGATTCAAGGTAAGTTTCAAGCTCTCTCTTTTGATTTCTGTTGTGCCTTCATGCAAATATCTTATTAGTATTTGATGTGTTTTGTGTCCTCATGTGGTGATGACAAAATTCTTTTAAGGAATCAAATTGATAATCTTTCTAGAATGAGCATTTTCATGGTTCAAGTTTTCAATAAGCATTGTTTGCTAATCTGGAAATCTACATTGTTGCACAAGTGGTTGTACATTTTTGACTTTAAGTATGTGCTTCAAGCATGTTCAAGTGAAGTTGAAATGAGTCTGAAGTTGTTGATGTCTGGGGCACTTAACCAAACCGTGTGAATGAGTGGGCCAAACAGTTAAAATTCAATCTTTGAGAGTCATCACTGATTCATGCGGTCAGTTTTGTTTGAGTCTCCCATGAGTTACAGTTTAGCTATGCATGGAATTTACTAAGGCATTTGTTTTACTTAGCCAATAGCCAAAAAGCCAACCCATGAATTACATTGACCATTGAGCAAACAAATCTGACCCTAAACAGAACCCCTAAGCTTACAAAGAAAAACCATGATGTCCTTAGCCTTGTTGGTAAGAGACATTCTCATGAAACAAGTGGGTTTGAGCCAAGTTGGGGGTAAATGTATGGAGTGTTCATTTGGTTAGAGTTGCACAAGCAAAGTATTGTTCCCTGTGTATATATGTAGTATTCAATGTCAAAAAAAAAGAAAAAAAAAAGAAGTTAAAATCAAGGTTCCTTGTTACCATTTCATCAATTTGTGTAATATTCTGAAAGAGAAGGAACCAGTAAATTCAATCAAAAGAGGGATGAGACATAAGAGTCAAGAGAATTCAAGAAAGTGCAAAGATTGGATATAAACCCATATGAGTGAGAATGTCTCTTGCCAAACAGTCCTTTGAATCTTTGAAAGAAAAACCAAGTTCTCTTATAGCCAAGCCACATTATAACCCTCTTTAAGTCCTTAGTGATTCCTGTTTAGTTCTAACAATAGACTTGTGGGAGATGAATAACAAAGTAGACTTAGCGTGTTTTGGTGCATGAAAAGAGAGAAACACTCACCCTTCACAGCATATTATTGAGATACACAATTGTGAGGAAAATCTTAGTGCCTTGATTGAAAATAATGGAAGATAAATGGACATTTCCCTTGAGTATGCTTGGTGTTCATAATTTTTGTTATCATGTGGACTCCTTAAAATCATGTAAGTGCATTAACATATATTTTTTGGGTGAAACTTGTAGTGTTTCACTGGGTATATAAGTTAGTTATATTATTCTCTCAATTAAGATCTTTTGTTTGAGGACAAACAAATTTCTAGTTGGGGGTAGCTTGATAAGTTTCTATTGTATATATTGATATAATTTTGGCAAATACATTAAGAATCAAAGAGGGGCTCTTAATTTACATTATTACATGGAGTGATGAGTTTTTGATCAAATTTTCCTCTTATTTTGTAGTTTTTGAAATCTGGAGGAAAACGACTGAGCGCCTTGAAACGGCTGAGCGCCTTCAAGCCAGAGAGCTCAACAAATGCAGCAAAGGAGAGGCGCTCAGCCACTCTAAGGCGTTGAGTGGATTTGGCCCTGGAAGAAGGAGTGCTCTCTGCCTCCTAGGCGCTTAGCGGATATGAAGCGCCCAGCCCCTTGTGCTTGCTTAACAATGAAGAATCTCTCAGGCGCTCAACGGATTTGAATGGCTCAGCCCTTCAGATTACTTCCTGGTGAAGAATTCTTCAAACCGCTCAGTCTTTTCAAGGCGTTGAGCGGATTCTTCTCTTTCCTGCCTACTCTGTTTTAATTCTAGCACTTATAAAAGGGCAGAGGAGAGAGAAAAAGGGGTATCACAAGTTGTACGAAGTGAAGAACAGAAAGGAACGAGGAAACAGAGCACTTTGGAGCTCGTGGGGATGCGATTCTTCAGAGGATCTCTTTCTTCTACCTTTCATCTTGTTTGTTTTGTGATTCCTTGTACCATGGAGAGCTAAAGCTCTAGGTTTGGGATTAATGTAGTCATCAAACTCCTGTGTATTCCTCTTTGATTTATATATATACATCTCATTTATTACTCAATATCAGTGATTTGTATTCTGTTCTTAATGCTTTAACAAACTGATCATTTATCTTTGATTTTGGATTTAGAATTTGGTTGGAAAACGTTTTCTGAATCTAGACTTGGAACGAATCACCTATTAGTTTTGAGAGCCAGAGATGGTCTTGAAATTAATAGTTGTAACAAGTTCTGATTCTTAATGCGGGATATTAAACTGAATGAAGTGAGGAATCATTCATTGAGTTAGATATCTCAGAATTTCTTATGCCAAGGGATTGGGTTTGAATGAAAATAGAGAACTCAATGGCAAAGAGTAATGAAATCATTTGATAGAATCATTAGGAATACATAGGAGGGAGATTGATGAATTTAATCCCAAATTGTTTCTCGTATCTGTTTTATTAAATCTAATCTTTTGGTTACTTAATTTTGAATTATCATTCACACCAAATTTGACCATGTGTAATTACTCAAGTTTTAAATTTACAAGCATCAATTAATATAATAGAAATCATAGCTTACTTCACAAGTCCCTGAGGTTCGACAACCTTTTAAATTATACTACAGAGACTTGGGTGCGCTTGCCTAGAACACCAACACCGGGCACAAGACTACCCTCGTCGGGCGTGATCGAGACAGAGAGTATCTCAAACTCTCTAGAAGGCATTGTGCCGGGCATAAAAGAAATTGTGTCGGGCGTGTCCTAAGGCAGAGAGTACTTGACCTTCCTAGAAGGCCCTGCGCCGGGCGCAAAAACTTATGCGCCGGGCGTGTAACCCTAATCTGACTCCCCAAGCTCGTATTTGAAGAAACTTTCGAGGGTTTTCTCCTCATTCGCACATTGGACGCGTTTTAGGAGCTGAGGAAGGGATTCCCAGAGCTTGGGACCGTTCGTGTGTGGGTCTTTCCTTTGGTTCTTCATTCTCTCTTCCACCTCTATTTTTGTTTTACCCTCATTGTTTTGAGTGGTTCTACCCATTATTTTGTGGGGTTAGATGTAACCAACGAACTCTATTGTAATCCTTATGTTTTAATGATATATATACATGTTGTTTTATTCATTGTTGTGTATGTTTCTATTCTTAATGCTTGCTTTGGATTGATTCTCCTTGCATGATATAGGTTCCATTGGGTATTGGAAAATGACCTTTGAAACTAGCTCTGAAATAAATGCCTAGTGGGAAATGTATCTAGGAATGAAGCTTGACCCATTAGTAGTCTTAAACCCTAACCCGTAATGCGGGTGTAGGTATTGGATACTCAAGGAATTGATATTCATTATCCGCACCTAGGCTCTTGCTCTAAGAGATTAGGTTTGAGTAAACTTATAGGTTGACTAAGCAATGGATATAACAAGATATTAAGGATTCATTAGTGTGACGTTCGGTAATATCTAACCCCACAATCTCACAAAACCATAATACCATTTCTATCCCTCTTCCACACACAAACCAATATTTTTATAGCTTAACATTCCAGTAGTCATACTCTTCAATTCACATTTACATGACAAACTACAAAATTGGAATTATTCTTTAGTCACGAATAGTCAATAAATGCTTATTTTACCTACTAATCCCTGTGGATACGATAATTTTACTACTTGAACAGCCGGTATACTTGCCGTGTTTGAGACCGTTGATAGAACAAAAGTTATTTAAAGTGATAACAAAAGTAGTTCAACAGAAATCTCAACAAGTTTTTGGCGCCGTTGCCGAGGATTAGCAAGGCAATTTAGTATTTATAGCTATTTGTGACTTGTTCCTTTACTTTTATTGTTAATTTCTATTTCAGCAAATGAATTCATGGAGCTAACTTGTGTACTCTAGTCTTCCGCTTTCTCTTGTATGCAAGGTATTATTCGAACTAGATTGACCAATCCTTCTAAGCCGTTGTTGAGCAATCATGAGATTGAACACAGGGCAAAGAGGAACAATAGAAACAAGAGGAGAAGGAGAATTAGAGCAATTCAAGTTGGTCACTGTCAGGCTCGGGATAGTAAACAAGCGCTTCCTAGGAGGCAACCTAGAGATCTGAACTTTGTTTATGTGTTTTTCATCTCATTCGTGTTTTAGATTTCAATACTAATGTTTGTTACGCATAGTTGTTTTGTGTTATATGTTCATTGTTAGAATCATGCTTGAGTGGGTAAATATAGAGTACATCTCGTTTAGAGTGTGAGGAATAAGGTAACTCTGTTTCTAGGTGGAGATAAGGCCTTCTCTTAAAGAAAACTTAGGCAAATTGACCATGTAAGTGGATACACGCCGGGCATAACTCTTTTGCGCCCGGCCTAGTAATCAATTTTTGGTCTCTGTAACCACAACGCTGAGTGCACTTTAGTCACGCCCGGCGCGATATTAGATTTGGAACCTCTTGAATTTTTATTGATACTAAGCCCGACCCATCTATTTTGCACCCAGCGCACAACACCCCTGACACCTATTAATTATTTATCTATTTTCAATCATGTTTCTTTATGTTTTGTTTGTGTGTTTTATGTTGCATTGTCACAGTCCATTTCCGTGTGCATCCATGTTATGCTTAATTTTGGTCTAAGGATATTCTCCATTTTGCTATATTTGCTTGGTCATCACTGTGTATATTTTTTGTGCTCACCATGTTTTTTCATAATTACACTCCGCGACGACTCCTGGCTACCAGGACTTTCATGCATAGACTGGTTGGCCCGGGGACCAGGCCCCTAAGTTTGGGGGAGTAGTGGAGCTCCTGATGCTAACGGAGCTGATGATGGTGGAGCAGCCCTTGGAGATGATGACCAGGCTCCATAGATAGATGTAGATGGAGCCTACCTTAGTCCACTTCTTTATTTTTTGCAGTTTATTTTTCTGTCTTCTATTTTCAGTAGTTGAACTATTTCTGTTCCAAAACTTTGTGGTTATATTTAGTTTCTTTTTAGTGATTACTCTGTTGGATCATTTTTTGTGAATATTCTGCTTTAGCACAGTTTTTAATCTTGTTGGTACTTGTTATGTTTGTGGTCGACTCTGGATTGTGGTTTGCTTGATGTTTGTGGTGCATGTACCTTAGACATTTTCAAGTCACGTTAGATCTTTAGTTCATGACTAGTTGCATACGGGTTTCAATGTTGATCATAGAACTGAGCCAAGTTTGATAATCTGTGGATGCATAGCTGGGTGAGGTTTGAGCCTAAATACTGATGAGTGAATTACGCTTAAGTTGCATAATAGACTTTGCTTGAGTTTCCCTGGTGGTTTGCTAATGTTGTGCATTTATTTGATCAAGGCATTCATATTTCCCTATTTTTCTAACCATCTAAGCCAAAAAGCCATCTCCACATTTCACTTGACTCGTAGCTTCCTAAGCCTAAACACCACACCGTCCACTTATCCCAAATTGTGAAAATTAACCATAACTTTTGCTTGGTTAAGAGAGTAATTGATGACATCAAACAAGTTTGGGGGAGTTGAAGAATGAGGAACTTTGAGAAAAGGAAAGTATGTAGTTAGTCATTCAAAAATAAAAAAATAAAAAAATAAAAACAAAAAACAAAAAACAAAAAACAAAAAAAAAATATTAAGATGCAAAAGTGTAAATATGCATCACATAAAGGCTAATGGCTTGGATCCTGGTAAGGGCATGTGCTAAAATGTTGTATTGGGGTATGGAGAGGGATATCATTGTAGAAATCTCAATTGCTCTCTTAAGCCATAACATCTTCAATCCTTGAAAAACCATAAGATTGCTACTGCTTGACCCAGATTGCCCTAATAAAGACCTTGTGATAAGTGCCTGCATTTGTATTACCATTGGTTCCATTTGGTATTATCATTGTAGAAATCTCAATTGCTCTCTTAAGCCATAACATCTTCAATCCTTGAAAAACCATAAGATTGCTACTGCTTGACCCAGATTTCCCTAATAAAGACCTTGTGATAAGTGCCTGCATTTGTATTACCATTGGTTCCATTTGGAAACGAAGAGCAAAGTTGAATTATGTGGCGTGAGTAGTAGATTTGAAAGAAACACTCACCCTGATACACTAGTGTGCATAGAGAGAAACACTTTCCTAGTGAGGATGCATTCATAGATAGTCATTAACTTTTCTCAGCTCTTTGATCTCTTTTGAAACCTTTGTTTTCACCTTGTCATGTTCTATTCCAATAATCGTGACTGAAAGTTCATCTAAGGTTCATGCTTGTGAAAAGAAAATACTAGTGAACTAGGATGTAGGAATTTGACATACATGCATTGCTTGTTATCTGCTAGATTAATTACCTGTTGCTTGAGGGCAAGCAAGGTTCTAAGTTTGGGGGAGTTGTTAAGTCTCAATTATACTTCTTTTTGGACAAGACTTATTGAACAATTCCACTCATCCTTTGCAACATTGCAAGATAATTGTTCTCTTTTTGATTCATTTTTTGTGCAGATATAGCTAACCTAGAATTTAGCTAACAATACCTTAATACACCTCATTTTTTGTGGAGGTATTGAGCTAGAGAATTGAGGATAGAAGATCCATAGGATTGGAAAATTAAGGAGCTAAGGAGCAGGGAGGAGTGATTGTGCCGGGCGCAAGACTACCCGCGCCGAGCTTGAGCAAAACAGAGTGTCTCACCTCTGCAAGTCATAGCTGCGCCGGGCGCGAGACTACCCTCGTCGGGCATGATCGAGACAGAGAGTATCTCAAACTCTCGGGAAGGCATTGCGCCGGGCGTAAAAAAATTGTGTCAGGCGTGTCCTGAGGCAGAGAGTACTTGACCTTCCTGGAAGGCCCTACACCGGGTGCAAAGACTTATACGCCGAGCATGTAACCCTAATCTGACTCCCCAAGCTCGTATTTGAAGAAACTTTCGAGGGTTTTCTCCTCATTCGCACATTGGACGCGTTTTAGGAGCTGAGGAAGGGATTCCCAGAGCTTGGGACCGTTCGTGTGTGGGCCTTTCCTTCGGTTCTTCATTCTCTCTTCCACCTCTATTTTTGTTTTACCCTCATTTTTTTGAGTGGTTCTACCCATTATTTTGTGGGGTTAGATATAACCAACGAACTCTATTGTAATCCTTACGTTTTAATGATATATATACATGTTGTTTTATTCATTTTTGTGTATGTTTCTATTCTTAATGCTTGCTTTGGATTGATTCTCCTTGCATGATATAGGTTCCATTGGGGTATTGGAAAATAACCTTTGAAACTAGCTTTGAAACAAATGCCTAGTGGGAAATGTATCTAGGAATGGAGCTTAGCCCATTAGTAGTCCTAAACCCTAACCCGTAATGCGGGTGTAGGTATTGGATACTCAAGAAATTGATATTCATTATCCGCACCTAGGCTCTTGCTCTAAGGGATTAGATTTGAGTAAACTTATGGGTTGACTAAGCAATGGATATAACAAGAGATTAAGTATTCATTAGTGTGACATTCGGTAATATCTAACCCCACAATCTCACAAAACCATAATACCATTTCTATCCCTCTTCCACACACAAACCAATATTTTTATAGTTTAACATTCCAGTAGTCATACTCTTCAATTCACATTTACATGACAAACTACAAAATTGGAATTATTCTTTAGTCACGAATAGTCAATAAATGCTTATTTTACCTACTAATCCCTGTGGATATGATAATTTTACTACTTGAACGACCGGTATACTTGCCGTGTTTGAGACCGTTGATAGAACAAAAGTGATTTAAAGTGATAACAAAAGTAGTTCAACAGAAATCTCAACACCTTCTCCTTCTTCTCCACCCGGTTAATCACCTTGGTCACAACTCCGATCTACCTGCACACACCACTATGTCGTCGATGCCCACGGAGGGGGCTACGTGCAAAACCTTAACAAAGTGCCTCCCCCACTCCTCTCCTCTCAGAGCCCTTTCTTTTCTATTTTTAGAGTTTTGGTAATATGACTAAGTGTCATCTAATCTCTCTCTTTTCTTTCCATTTTGGGCTAAGCCCATTCAACAAATAATTTCTTTTTAAGAAAGTAATCAAACCCTTCATATCATATTTACTTTTTCTTCCTTTTTCTTTTCCTTACTGGTAAGGATATATTTTACTAAAATAATATATATGATGATTATAATTATAATTATATATATATATATATATAAGAATTAGTATAAGTAATTAAGTAAAGAAGGAAGTAAAGATTACAACCAAGGTACGAAGTTGGGGCAAATTGAAAGACAAAGGCTATGTTCAAAATGCTCAGTAAGCATCTGATGCTTTTAGAGGCCAATTGATAGGGTTCTCAAAGTTGTCTATATAGGGAATTAGTATTGCTACCCTAAAAATATGATTTGTTATTCTCCCTTTGTTTTAGTTATCTTCACTCTCATGTACTTGTACTTTCTTCCTTGAAGCAATAAAAGCCCATATTCTCCATATTCATTGTTTTTGTGTGTTTATTTCATTATTATATGTTAAAGGTGCATCATGCAATGCATGAAAAGCAAAGAAATAAAATTATAAAAATAAAAACCAGAGTATTTCAATTACGATGTTTGATTTTAAGAGTCACAAAGAAATGAGAGATCTTATGCTAACTCTACTGAGGAAGATATTAGATATTGAAAGCTTTGAATTATACCATTCTAACCAGTCAAGAAAGCCTATGTTGTGACGCAATAATTTGAAAAGAGGTTGACTTGAGCACTCACGCTCATAAGGGATCAAAGGTCGAAAAAATGATGGAGAAGAAGGATGAAAAGTGAAAACCCATTTAATTTTTTCCACTAAGGTCATTTCATATAGCATATCGTGCATACATTTCAATAATCATGAACCAATTGAAATTTATCGCAACTCTTAAGTTTAAACTTTCCCATACTTACTCGACTACTATCTCACTCAATTAATGCTTCGAGCCCCCGTGCTCACGCTTTTAATGTTTCGAGCCTCCATGCTCACTTTGTTAATGTTTTGAGCCTTTGTGCTCACTCTATTAATGCTTCGAGCCCCCACGCTCACACTTTTAATGTTTTGAGCCTCTGTGCTCACTTTGTTAATGTTTTGAGCCTTTGTGCTCACTTTATTAATGTTTCAAGCCACCGTACTCATTCTTTTAATGTTTCAAGCCTCTATGCTCAGTTTGTTAATGTTTCAAGCCTCCACACTCACTTTGTTAATGTTTTGAGCCTTTATGCTTACTCTATTAATGTTTTGAGTCTTCGCGCTTACTCTATTAATGTTTCGGGCCTCTAGACTCACTCTTTTAATGTTTCGAGCCTCCGTGCTCATTCTGTTAATGTTTGAGCTCTGCGCTCATTCTCTTTTTTCTATGCTTTAAGTCCCCGTGCTCATTCTTTTAATGTTTTAAGCCTCCATGCTCACTTTATTAATGTTTTGAGCCTCCATGCTCACTTTATTAATGTTTTGAGCCTTTGTGCTTACTCTTTTAATGTTTTGAGTCCTCGTGCTCTTAGTTCTCAATATTTTGGATCCCTGAGTCCACTATTTTCATATTTTGAGTCCTCGTGCTCTTAGTTCTCAATATTTTGGATCCCCAGTCCACTATTTTCATATTTTGAGTCCCCGTTGTCGCAATCCAAAAATTTTTTATCTTACGACCTATGGTTTAGACATCCTTTTGAAAATCTCATCAATTAAGGAATGCTCGGACGCCAGACTAATCCTTAATTAATGGTTTTTGAAAATATGTTCATGGAGTTGCCACCAATATTTTACTCAAAATATTGGAAAAAGAAAAGGTTTTTAAAGGTCCAATAATGGCCTTGATAACCAGAATTGGGTTCGAGAGTCGGTTACGTGTAGGGAAGGTATTAAGCACCTCTACAACGCCCTTAATCAGTACCCTATGATGAAGTTAGCATTATAAACAATAATAATATAAATATTTAATCCCCTTTTATTGATGACTATTTACATGTTTGAAATTTAAATTATATAATTAACCCTAAAATTTCTACATGATTGCTTTTATTATAACAATGTTTATAAAAGATAAGAAATAAAAGGGAGAGAAGAAGATTGATTGAAAAAGTTGCCAGAACGGCCCGTTCCAAAATTGGAATGGCCCGTTCTGGATCCGACCGTTCTGTGTTAATTTTGTAACTGGAATGGCCTGTTCCGAAACTAGAACGGCCCGTTCCAGAGATGAGATTAACACATAATTGACTAGACTGAAACGGTCGTTCCAAACAATGGTTTTTAGGCATTTTTAATAACTTAGAATGGATCGTTCCAGTTTAGGAACGGCCTGTTCCAAACTAGGGTTTTAGGCCCTTCTAGGAACTTGGAACGACCCGTTCCAAATTGGGAACGGCCCATTCCAGTTTTGCAACAACCCATTCCAGGCTACTAAAATCAGCTTATTTGGGCTTTTAGGCCTTTTGATGTCATGTCCTGTTATTTCCATGCTTGGGAGCTCTATTTCTTTGATGATAGACGTCCATTTCGTTACTTTTGTTGGTCTAGACGAAATTGGGTGTCTACACCCGTGCTCTTAGTTCTTAATATTTTGGATCTCCCAGTCCACTATTTTCATATTTTAAATCCTCGTGCTCTTAGCTCTCACTATTTTGGATCCCCGATTCCACTATTTTCATATTTTGAGTCCCCGTGCCCTTAGCTCTCAATATTTTGGATCCCTAAGTCTACTGTCTTCATATTTTTGAGTCCTCGTGCTCTTAGCTTCCAATATTTTGGGTTTCCAAGTCCACTATTTTCATATATGAGTCCTGCCAATATTTTGGATCCTAGAGTCCACTATTATTTTGATATTTTAGGATCCTTATGGTTATTGCTTTTAGATCCTTATACTTTCCAATTTATGTTAAATCCTCGTGACTATCTTTTCTCTAAGTGGTGAATACACACAACCTTTGTCCTATACAAAATTGGAGTTTAAGTCTTTACTTATCTTTTACTACAATTATATGAAAACTACTGTTATTCATATTCTTTAGTAAAATTTAAGTAAAGAAAGGCAACTATAAAACACCAATTTTTATCCATTAATTTTTCTACTAATTTATTTATTAAAATTTATAAATCAATGATTCAAGAATAAAAATAATTTACAAACTAGATTTAAATTTAAATAAAAATATATACATTAATCATAAATAAATAAATAAAAAGAATCAGAAAAAGACAAGGAAAGAAGGAAACAATATCTTCCTATGTACCCAAAATCTTTGCCATACTACAATTTACTGTTGCTCTTGAATCTACTCCAACAAGCTTTGTTGAGCTTCTCTGCCATAGTTACCAACATGTCCCTAAAATCACGCTTCTACCATATATGCTTCCAAAAGCATGAACTTGGCACCAATTGCCAAAGAAGGATTAAAATAATAGTGAATCTATAAATATTGTAACATAACATGAACAGGAAAAAAAATTAAAATAGAGAGAATCAAGGATAATAACTAATGATTAAGAGTAAATGAGCTCAAGTAGGAAGCAAGCAGAATAAGAAAGCAGAATAAGAAGTAAAGGCAACATGCAATCAAATTTGGGTATTAATATTCTATCTAATCTTGTTTTGTATGTGGTCATTTTCCCTTTTTTGAAATAACATGTATGTAAATCAATATTTAATCATATTGTAAATCAATCATTTCCCTTTTTTGAATCAATTGAAATCCTCAGCTAAGGGTTTTCTACCCAGCAAATAAAAGCCCAGCCACAATAGGAAAAAAGTTAAAAACAAAATAAAAAAGGGTGAATATTACCAGGGGAATGCAACATTGGTTCCCGTGAACGTCGTTGTACACTGCCATGTGCTGCTATCGGAGGCGATTTCTGGTAGCAGTATTACTCGCGTTCTTATTTTCCCTCGTAACTATGATGAGTCACCAAGCCACTACGAGTGTCGTCGTGCATCGCCGTAGAGGCGATTTCTGGTGGCAACAACGTTAGCCTTTAGCTTCTTCCATGGACCCTTATCGTGCACGGCTGTGACGAACCATCATGCGTTGTCATCGAAGGGAATTTCCGACGACAACCCTCTTCTTTGTTTCGTCTCTCTCTTTAACTGTTGCCTTCCCCTTCTTCTCCACCCGGTTGATCACCTTGGCCATAGCTCCGATCTACCTCCACACACCACTGTGTCGTCGACGCCCATGGAGGGGGGTTACGCGTAAAACCCTAATAGAGTGCATCCCCCACTCCTCTCAGATCCCTTTCTTTTCTATTTTTAGGATTTTGGTAAAATGGCTAAATGCCATCTGATCTCTCTCTTTTCTTTTCGTTTTGGACCAAGCATATGGGCTAAGCCCATTCAACAAATAATTAATTATTGGCAGATGATAAACACACCTCCACTCTCATATAAACACATCTCCTTTTTAAAAAAATATATATAAAATGTCTAAATTACCTTTAAAAAAAATTTCTTAAACTTACACCTCCGTTTCCTGCACCCCTTCCCCGCACCCCCACACCCCACACCCCCTTCCACTTTTGTTTATGACGAGGAGGTTGCTCTCAGTGCACACCGTAGTGAAAGGAGAAATGGAGTAGGGAAAAAAGCCAGCAACCACCATTGTTTTGCGTGAAAAAGTTTACAAGGATTTGGCATCCAAGGTAGCCTTTGAAGGGTCAATATCCCAAAATATCCTCATCATTTTCTCTGGAACTCCCTTGGTACCCTTTGTCCCATTCCTTTAAAACTGAAGCAAAACCATGGCTGGCTGACTCAACTCTTACATATATCTCCATCCAGTGTCTCTTTCTATTTGTTGGATTGTGGTAGTATAGTACAGACATACCTATCTTGTTCATTAATCATTAGAAACTGACAAACTTAATTGGAAAAATTGCTGGTTAATTTTCGTTGATTTTGCTTGTCTAGAAGTATGTATTGTCTATAGGTGTGTATTGTATTTTTGGTAGCCATATCAGTACACTCTTGAATCATGATTTCAAAAGTTGGGATAAAGCTACAAAGATTCCAAAGTGATAAGCATCATAAGCTGTCCTTTTACATTTTGTGGGAAGAAATATGTCCATATTTCAAACAATTTGCCAGTTCCGTTTACTGAATTAGATGTAATTGAAGCAGTGCATGGAAGACATTTTCGATCACAAGTGGAAGGGGGTGTGGGGTGTGGGGGTGCGGGGAAGGGGGGTGTGGGGGTGGGGGAACGGGGTACGGGAAAGGGAGGTGTAAGTTTAGGAATTTTTTTTAAGGGTAATTTAGACATTTTATATTTTTTTTTTTTAAAAAGGGGTGTGTTTATACGAGAGTGGAGGTGTGTTTATCATCTGCCTTAATTATTTTTAAGAAAGTAATCAGACCCTTCATATCATATTTACTTTTTCTTCCTTTTTCTTTTCCTTATTGGTAAGGATAAATTTTACTAAAATAGTATATTTTTTGATTATAATTATATTATATATATATATATATATATATATATAAGATAATTAGTATAAGTAATAATATATATATATATATATATATATATTAGGTTTTTATGTAATTTTAGTATGTTTAGGTAATAGTAATAATAATAGTATTATAATTATAACAATAATAATAATATTATTAATAATAATAACTATGAGATTCTTCATCAACATTTATATTAATAATATCTATTATTTTAAAAAAGGATTATTTGAATGTGACATTCTCTTGATTCTAGAGCTTAAAGGTGCAAGTTGTGACAATTTTTTATCTTAAAGTCCTTTTTATTTAAATTCAAAATATAATTGAATATCAAAAATATTATCATAATATTCGATATAAATATCTGAAGTCATTATATCAAAGATTTTATTGGAAGAATGGTTAATTAGATATGACATTTTTTTAACCTTTGAATTTAAGATACAAGTTGTGACAACTTGATATCTTTAAATTTTTTCTCCAAAATAAAAATATCCAACCAAAAAATCTTTTAAGTATATACCATAGTAATAATATCGATAAAAATAATTATAATTAAAATTAAATATTTTATTGAATTGACTTTGATGTACACTTCAGTCAATTTTATATTTTAGGGTGAATGAGTTAAGTCAGTTCAAGAATCCCAAATTTAATAAAAATAAAAAATTAATTAAAAAATATATCAACACGCAAATATTTTATACAAAGAACTATGTGACTCTAATTCTCCATTGCACATGGAGATACGTAAGAATAGAAAATAAATCTTGTTGAGCCGAAAAAATAATAATATTATCTTCTTTTTTATATAACAATAATGATAATTTTAATTTTAAAATATACGTTTTAGTTAAATAAAACACATTTGATCATTATAGTTAATTTTGATTAATTTAGGGTGAGATAAATATTTTATAAGTTATAAATAATTTGTTTAATTAATTAAAGGTAATCGTATTAGGATGAACGTTATAAGGTGCTAATACTTTCCTTACACATAATCGACTCCTGAATTCAAAAATATGATTTTTGTACACCATATTCTATTTTGTAGTTTTTTTTCTAATGTTTTTCTGTAAAATAAACAGATGATGACTTCATATTTTTATTTTATTTTCATCGTCCCGTTGCGATCTTGGTTGTAACATATATTCATAATTAATTTTTTTAACAACTTTATAAAATGATAGATGATTAATATATTATAATAAGTGTTTTTCATATGAAAATAATTACAATGATTCTCATTTTATTAATTTTTAATCTTTTTCTTATATGTAATAATATAATAAATTAATTGTTTATGTTTTATATATTATATAAAATAAATATTTCAATAAAAATAATTATCTAAATTGAATTTTGGGAAAAAAAAACTAACAAAAAAAATTAAAAATGTCAAATTGGAACGAAAGTCTACATTCTAAGGTTGGATTTAAGCATCAATTTAGAAAATCAAATTAAATATGGACCTTTTTTTTATCTAAACTGTTATAATCTATGGACTGCATTAGGCTGGTTAGCAATGGATTAGATAACTCATTTTATCAACTCTAATTATAGATATAATATTATGTTATATAAAACATTATTTGTTTAATAAAATGGTTTTATTATTAATGCACAATTTTTTTTTTAAAAAAAAAAAGAATGTGGAACATTATACCAACTGAACTTGTCCTAAAAAAAAAATGCACACACCAATTTTAAAAACTTGAACATGACCAATCATCCTTGGGTGGTATAGAATCTGTGGATGGGTCTTGCTCACCTTTACTTAATGTTATAATCTTCAAAATATCCTTCACTCAGTTAAGACTATATCTTCAATATCTCTTTTATGTTTTATATCATGTTTAAATGAATGATAATACAAAAATATTATTTTAATTAAAATTAATAAAATTAAATGATGTTAATTGACTTTAGCTTATTAGTTTGTTAATTTTACTTAAAATTGAAGTTAATGAAAATAATTAAGTTTATTTTTTATAGGAGTTTTCGATTAATAATCCATAGAGAACACAGAACACAAAAATAATATTGATGGAATTAGTTAAAGTGTTTGAGTCAAGTTTCTTTTATTTTACCTGTGAATTGAGATTAATTCAATTTGATTCACTAATTTGCCTATCAAACTTACTAATTTATTTGAATCTATCGAATTTACTAATTTACTTGAATCTTAATTTTTTTAAGTAATAAATGTTTATTTTATTCTAATTTACTTATCGAACTTACTAATTTATTTGAATCTATCGATCGAACTTATTGATTTATTTGAATCTTAATTTTTTAAGTAATAAATGTTTATTCCTAATAAAAAGTTCAAATCACGAGGAATAAGTGTGCGAATCAATAATTATTAAGGTATAGTGAGTGTTGAATGACTATTCTTAACTAAGGTAATTCTACTTAATAATACTTGACTTATAACTCAATTTGAGTTTGATATAAATATTCTTTTTCAGCTTAAATTCAACTTGGTTCAAACTTACTAATAATTTTGTTCAGTTTGTTGTTCAAATTACATGAAACAAAAATCAATATTTTGGGGTCTTTTACAATTCAAAATTTTACTTTAATAATAGATTTTAGATAATAATAATAATTGTTTAATATTTTTTTAAAAAAAACATAACTTATTCTATTAACTTTGAAAAATTGCAAAATATAACTTAAAAAAAAACATAATTATAACCTAAGTTTGTATAAATAAAAGTTACTTCATCTTAATAAAATAACAAAAAAAATCTGAGAGGTATTCAAAACCCTAAACCCCAAATGAAAAAGAAAACGCAAACTAGTCAAAAAAAATCAAAAATTGATAGAAAATTGCAAATTAGTAGTTCAATTTGATTTTTAAATTTTTAAAATTGTGTAATTTTGATGACTTTTAAGACAAAAACTAAATCAAACCGCATTGCAGACATCTCTAGAAAATCTAATGCATAATTATGAAATTCTAAAGTTTTAACTTTATTATTATTATTATTATTAACTTATAACTTAGTTGTGAAGGTTCTTTCAAATTTTAATAAGTTGAAATTAAATACAAAATTAATTAAATAAATTATATATTTATAGGTAATTCATGAATCAAATAAGAAAATTAATTTGTACTACTCACACAACAACATGCATTTACTTTTTGGTATCTTATCTTATCAAGACTTTACACTTAAGTGTGCTTGACTTGGAGTAATATAGGAATGAGTGATCTTTTGGGAAATTTCTCAGAAATTGTGCAAACAAAGACAAAACACGTTGAAAAGTGAAGTGTCGTGAAATAGAACCCTTGGATGATTTGTTTACACAAAACTATTTGTAGACACCAGATTTCGTCTAAGGTACCTAGAAAGGATAAAAGACTATTGAAACAACACGAATGACCCCTGAGGGCCTAATCGAGCATCAAAGAGGACTATAACAAAAACAAAAAGGCCCAATGACTCGAATGTAGGGTTTCAGGCGTGGAACGAGTCGTTTTGAATTTGGAACGGGGTCGTTACAAGCAACAAAAATAACCTAAAAACCCTAGGTCGAAACGAACTGTTCCCAATCTAAAATGGGTCGTTGCGACCCATAATTTTACACATAAACCCTAGTTGGGAACAATATATTTTTAAAACAAAATGACCTATTCCTAATCAAAATTTTGACCTATAACCCTAATTAGGAACGACCCATTCCGAATTTGACACCTATAAATGCGTGCCTCATGCACGCTTCTAGGAGTGCATTTTTTGAGCTCTATCTATACAAACCTAGATCGAAAAATATCTCTCTCTTTCTTTCTTTCCCTTCTTTATATTTCTTGAGTGCTTGTAAGGTCTCCTGTAGAGTGAAGGATGACCAAAATGCACTTAGGAACCACAATTTGAAGTTATTCTTTCAAGCTCACTTTGGAGGTATTTCTAATTGTCCCCTCTCTCTTTTCTGTATTCATCTAGATTACTCATTATTGTCATGAATAGATAGCCACCATGTAACGCAACAAATTTTCAAACGTTCACTACTAAAAAAATTAATATTTGTGACGAATTTTGTGACGGAAAAAATAGCATCGCTAATAGTGACGCATTTTGTGAGGGAATTTTAAGTTTTGTGACGGACAAGAATTTATTGACTTTTGTGACGGATTTTGTGACGGAATATATTCCGTCTCTAAAAATCCGTCACAAATTTCGTTACTGAATCAAAAAAAAAATATTTGTGACGGATTTTGTGACGGAAAAATTTTCGTCTCTAAAAATCCGTCACAAATTTCATCACTAAATAAAAAAAAATGTTTGTGACGGATTTTGTGACGGAATGAACTTCGTCTCTAAAAAATCCGTCACAAATTTCGTCACTAAAATGAAAAAATTTAGTGACGGATTGTTCCCTTTCAAAATTCCGTCACAAATAGGTTAAAATATTTTGTGAAAAAATTTGTGACAAATTGTTCCCTCTCAAAATATTAAATTTTATTTATGAAACTTTTATATTGAATTATGCATAATTAAAGAAAATATGTTAAATTTTTTTTAAAAAAATAATAAAATTAAAAATATTTTATTTCATTAAAGGACTGAAAAAATTATGAAATTCATTTAATTAAATAAAAAATTGTCAATTTTGAACATAAGAAACTAAGACATTCATTAAAAATATTTTTAAAAAAACTTGTGAAATAAAAAAAAAATATTAATTTAATTTTGGCTTAATTACATTTTTTATCCCTCAAGTATTGTAATTGTGCAATTTTGATCCCTAAGATTTTAATTGGATAATTTTAGTCCCTAAAAGAATTGTAATTGTGCAATTTTAGTCCTTTAATTTTTAATTGAACAATTTTAGTCCCTCAAAAATCATAATTGTGCAATTTGAATCTCTCCCATTAAAAATTTAATAATTTTAAATTTTTAATATATATATATATATAATAATTTAAAATTATACAATTATTTGCTTATTTAAGTTAACATATACTATAATTTTTATTAATGTAACAAATGATATATATTTATTATTACTAAATAAATAAAATTTATATATTATTAATAATTTAATATTGCTAATAAATTAATATCAATAATATTTTTAGTATATTTATAGATAAATTGATAATTTGATAAATATAACTTAGTATATATTAATATACTTTTACAAAAATATAAATATAGTAGATAAGATATGTATATTTATATTTTTGTAAAAGTATATTAATATATAATAAGTTATATTTATACTTTTGCATAGTTTATTTGTTTCTCTCAGGGTTCTCTTAAGAACCCACAGAGTACTCTAATCCATACAATAAACATCTTACTCATATAATTGTCTCTTACAATTGCATTCCCTTATGGTGTGTTTGGATGAGTAATTTTACAAATTCAAGGAATTTGAAATTCTTGGTATTTGAATTACTTTGATTTCAATTTATATCATTGTTAAAATATTTTGTTTAGATAAGTCAATTCAATTTTTTTAAAATTTTAAATTGTTATTTTGGATATGATAATTTGATTCTATCATGATAAAATTGCTTTTAAAAATATATTTATATGTTGAGATTTTTAAATAAAATTTTATAAAAAAAAGTTAACCAATTTTTAAATATTTAATAATTTTAAAAATTAATTTAGATAATATTTAATAATTTTTAAAGTATTTTTTAATATTCAATAATTAAAAATATGAAGATATAAGATAAAATATATAAGTGAAATAAGGGGAAAAAATATGAGGAATTTCAAATTCTTACATTTTTGGGAGAATTTGAAATTCTATTATTTCAAAGAATTTGACAAATGCTTGGAATTCAAATTCTTTGTAAATTCTCCATCGAAGCAAAGTATTTCACCTCAAAAATTTAAAATTTTTCAAACAAATGAATTACCCCATTAAAATTCCTCATCCAAACATACTCTTAGGTTTCTCACAGGAACCATAGAGATATTAAAATTATACATTTATATTTAAATATAAGAAAAACAACAAAAAGAACATGTATATCCAGAACGGCCCGTTCTGAAACCAGAACGGTCCGTTTTGAAACCAGAACGGTCCGTTTTGAAACCAGAACGGTCCGTTCTGAAACCAGAACGGCGCGTTCTGGAATCAAATTTTAAGGTACAACAGCCACGTATGGAACGACCCGTTTCGCTTTAGTTTTAATAGGCTATTTTAGTATTTTAGAACGGTCCGTTCCACTTTGGGAACGGGCCGTTCTGTATTTGCGTATTGATCATAAATTTATGTGTTAGAACGGGGCGTTCCGATTTAATTTTAATAGGATATTTTAGTAGTCTAGAACGGCCCGTTCCAGTTTGAGAACGGCCCGTTCTGGGCTATTTAAATATGTGATTATTTAATTTTTAGATCAAGTGAAAATATGTGACTAATTAACTATGTATGAAATGTGTAACTATTGACTTGTATATACATAATAAGATTTATAAATATTAACCATTATTAGGCTCTAGATATCTATTTTTATAAATATTAACCTTTATAGGTTATAGATATCTATTTTAATTTTAGAAGTCTTCATCTCTAAACTCATCAGCCTTAATTAATGAAAATATATTTTTATTAATATTCTTAGGGATTTTTGATTTAGTTAGATGTTAAAAAATGCCTAATACAGTAACTTTATAAATTAATGTAGTGATTAAATATTTTGCGGTCACATATTATAATTTATTTTAGTAGAAAATCTGCCTAGCAAAAAAAAAAATTTACTAGAAAATCTTGTGTTTAATTTTAATGTGTGCAAAATATTTTCATATGACAAAGAAAAAGTTTCCAAGACAATAAATTTCAAACAAATAGTCAATTTATCTCCTAGAATTGAGGATTTAGACAATTTTATAATTTGCCACACAATCTATTATATTTTTCATTTATTTCATTCATTGTCAATATAAATTTAATTATAACATTATTTCCAATTAAATTATTTTTATTTTCACTATTTTTTCTTAAATTGTTATATGCATTATAATTTGTCACATACTATATTATATATTTTCATTTATAGTAAAAAATATGAATTTAAATTTTAAAAAAAATATTCTTTTTTAGAATTTGTTTGACCTTTCTAGATTTGTTTTGATTTCAATTTCAATGTTTACTTAAATGAGTGATGAGTATCCTCGATTTCCATATTTCTTTTAGAATTAGGCTATAAATATAACAAAAAATTTAGAATTAGATTGATTTTCTGGATTTTATCTTCTGAATTTATTTATCTTGATTTCGTTTTCAATTTTTATATAATCGGGTGATAAATATGAATAAAAAATTATATATAGTTAGCTTTAATTTTTCTAAATTTATGTGTTGTTATATATATATATATATATATATATATTATTGATAAAAACTTAGATTAGGACAAAACACGATTTCATGTAAGATTAAAATAAATCATTTTAAGATTTTCTGTTAGATTATAAATCCACTATTTTATCTACAACACAAGTCCTCATTGAAGGATGATATAAAGTTGAGATGCTATTTAAAGTAAAGAATCAATTCTATAATTTATGATATATTATAAAAAAATATTATATATATATATATTAATATTTTTTTTATATATTTTAAATTTCACAATGAAGATAAAAACATATTTAACAATTACTTTGATCTCTTGACAATTTCACAATGTAAATAAGCTTGTTTAGTATGGGTGTTTATAATTTATTTTTATAAATTAATTGAAATAACTCAGTTTGTAAGTCTTTTTTTTATTATTTTTACTTTTTTATCCTTATTATTTTTTTGAAATTATTTTTTATTCTTTTTAATTTAAAAACTACTTTATCTTTCCTGTCATTTTCTCATCCTCGTTATAAGAATTATTTCTTGACATTTTATAATTATCAATTAGCCTACAAAAAACTTCCAATTCAATTAGCTAGTTCACAAATTTATAATTTTTCAGTTCTTAACTAATAAGTTTTCAGTTTCCAATTTATAACTTATAAATTTTCAGTTAGTTTATGAGCCAATTTTACTAAAAACCTTTAATTAACTTTATAATTCTTGTAACTTTTTTTTTTACAATATAACACTGCTTATTAAATAATTAGTAGCAAGTATTTTTTTTTAATTATAGTCATTTTGTACTGGTTATCTAACTCTTGCTCGTATCAGTATATATAAATTTAATACATTTAATTATAATATTATTTTTATTGTTCAATTACATTTTTCATTTTTGATTTTAATTATTTTTCATTTCCCGCCCCTTTTTTTTATCAACTCAATCATTTTTCCCAAACCCTCTTCGAAATCGCGCGTAACCCTATTTTTCCCTTTCTCCCTTTCGTTCTCTTCGAAGTCAGCGAAGCGGGGTTTGCCCTTGAGGGTGAGGGACTTGACGCGAGTGAAACGCGAGGTCGCACGGTTGGGGGAGAGGGCGTAGCAGTTCCGGTCTCGCCGTGAGGTCAGGAAGTGGAGCACGTTTTCCAGGACGTTCTCCAGGACCTGGTCCGGGAAGGGGGCGTGGGGCTCCGACTGAGCGCAGGTTCGGCTCTTGGAGGTCGAGGATTCCGTGATTTCGGCGCCATCACCCTTAGCCTCAGCCTGAGCCTGGTTCTCTCTCATTTCTTATTGATCTACTGTTTGCTTTGTGAGAGGTGTTAGAAATCTATAACTAAGCAAACTCAACACCGCACCACTCTTCAAACTCTGAAAGTGAAAATTTCTTTCTCACCTTCGCCTTCAAAATCTCGTCGTCCTCAAATTCCCGCTAATTGCATTGTTCTGTGCTTTAAATTTTGTAGGGTGAAGTGGGTTTTTGCGATGTCAGACAAAGGGGGAAAGGGCGCTTCGTTGTTAAACAAAGGGGGTATGTATTCATTTTCTGTCTTGCCCTGCATGTAAAGTTTCAATTTTTCCCCTTTTTTGTTTTTCGGTATTTGATTTTCTCTTGTTGGGCATGAATTTTTTGTGAGTCTAGTTTGTTGGGTAAGCATGCACAAATACAGGGTTGGGTTTTGAGTCCTTTGACCTATGGGGTTGGGTTTTTAAAAAGTATTCAATTAAGGATAATCTTTTTATGTCTTTGGTAAGCACATCTAAGACTGAATTAAACAAATAAGAACTCAAGGTATTTCCCACTCATTGTTGGCATTTTCTGACAGAACATGGTGAGAAGCTGCACGAGTTAGAGTAATTTAAATGCGATTCTTAGGCTAGTAGTTGTGATGAATATGATGGTACTTGGCAGCTTGTAGACCCACTGGAACTACAATCTTACAGAGTACAATAGTCACTGCAAATACTGATGTCGATGATCTCCCCACAGATACTGTAAGAGAGTCTACACTGTCCTTTACACAGGATCAACTGTATAATTTGAAAAGGAAAAAAAAAAATTGATCACAGATACTGATAATTTGACTTGCAGTTTAATAAGGAGAGTGGTAATTTAATAGAGGAATTGAAATTAAGAGTTTCATATATCACTCCGACCTCACCTGAAGGAAGCTCTGAAGATGATGGAAAAAATTCCACTCAATCCTCTTCTGTGAGTCTCTTCTCTTCCCCTACCCTTCGTGGAAATTAGTGTGAAATTCCATGTTTATTCTTTGTTTTGAATTTCATAATTTTACGTACTTAGCCACGATGCCATATATTGTAACTTCACATAGCATTTGAAACGGAAAAGCTTGAGAAATCTGATTAAGGCGTTTTCTATGAGTCGCTTCAGTTGCTGGCATCATTCTTTGGTTTTGTGACAGCATTAGTTCCATCTTGTTGATGGACAAACTACTCATGTGGGCAGTACTTCCTGCATTTGGAGGAAATAACATATTGACAAAGCTAGAAAAATGTGATTGATTAGTAAAGACAAAATAAAAATGGAAATCAGTTAAACATTGAAACTCCTGATGTAGGACCCTTCTGATGGAAAATTTAAACATGTGCTGCATCAAAAATCAATTATTTATAATAGATCTGGTATCTAGTTTCCTCTGTTCCATTTTTACTTTATATAAATTTATAGATGTTTTTCCTCAGTTTTTAAATTGCATAAAACATCTAGCAGATTATGCACACTACAAATTTGCCCATGACAGCAGTGTGGAAGAAAAATTATGCTCAGGTCTCAAGTTAGTTTGGCAAAGATTGATTATCTTGTGAAAGATACATAATTTTGACCGCTTGTGGGACTGTTTATAGCTTATACTTACAGACTGAATTTGAAGTAATTACTTTTGTAGTTGTGACCCCCACTCATTTTTTTTAGGTTAAGAAAGTTATATTGTCTGCTTTTAGTTACATTCATATTTATAATGAATAACGAGTCTAACAGGCTGTCAGCAAAATCAATGGGTAGTAGTTGCTTCAGTTCTGTCTTCTTTGTTTGATTGATCATCTCTAAAACAGTGACCAATGTTGCACATTTGCACGTTATTCATTCATTGTTAACCATTTCGTACATTATAGCATTTACTGCGAGAGTTAAACTTCTCTACATGCCCATTTCTATTGTTTAGATTAGCCAGTCATGCTTAAAATAAATTTCCTTTTCTGAAGAGCCAGGCTTTACAAAACCTGAGGGAAGAAAGAGATGCCACTGCCAGACAAACGCGACAGCTGCAATAGGAACTGGTAATTGTTCTACACATTTCCCCACTTTGCACTTTTATCATAACAATTTGGTTAAGATTTTATTTGAAGTTATTCCAAATAGGGGGGTTCATGAGTCCAGTGTCCAGGTCAACCCGACAACCTGAATTGGGTTAGGTTGGTTTAGACCATTGGTTTAGTTTGGATTTTAAATTTGCAAATTTGATGATATGGATTTGGGGGTCTGGACACATGGAGAGGGAAGAGGAGGGTTCTAAGTCTACTACTGGCAAATTATCTAGGCTCTTTTGGCATGGTGGTTCTGTCTATGATGCATGGTTTAGCTGTGCTTCTAATCAGGCACTTACTCAAAAAATTATCATTGTTTGCATTAGTCTTTTTCCTCTAGAAGCAGAACCTTCTTTTGGACTTACATCTTTGGCGCATGCTGTGCAACAACAGTCTTCATCCCTTCTTTCCACAATTACAGAATCTGGTCATTCTTGGGCCTCATTATGACCACATACACTGCATGGTATATGACCATAGCTTCCCTTGTTCACGGACAGGTAAAGGAATCATTATTTACCAGCCTCAACAAATAGTATAAAACCAATTCATTTAATGAATGCTAACACATGTGGTATATTATTATATTTCTTATTGTATTCTGTATGTTTCTGAAGGTTGAGGGAGTGAAGCACTCAGGGCCAACCAAATTGGTTCTCTATTTCGCTGGGGCTACCAACATTCTCTACACTTTTGGTGGACATGCTGTTACAGTGTGAGGACTCAAAAGCTAAATCAAATTATTTTAGTTATAATTAAAGGGTTTCTTCTCGTAATACTATATAACATGATGTTTGAGAAATTAAAGAATATTATTGTCCTAGCTTTGTATTGGGATTTATAATTGAGTATATTGTCAGATAAAAAGTTTTATGACTTCATGCGCTATATAGATATGAATCTGACAGACATGTATTGATATATATATATAGATATGTATTGACAGACATGTTTTATTTTAAAAATTAACCTGGTTAAAAAAAATACAATCTACAGCGGTTCTAAGCAAAAACCGACTTAGATGTATATGTGCATATCTAAGTCGGTTTTGAATAAAAACCGTCTTAGATGTGTGTATATACATCTAAGTCAGTTTTGATAAAAACCGACTTAGATGTATGTGCACATCTAAGACAGTTTTGTAAAAACCGACTTAGATGTATTTATACATCTAAGTCGATTTTTACATAACCGACATAGATATGGCAAAATAACCGACTTAGAATACAATTCTTCTAGTAGTGATAGTGTTTGCTAAACAGGAATCTATAATTTTGCAGGTTGTGAAGAAGGGTGATACTATTTTTATTGGTCAATACCTGTTTACAGGAAGTGAAACAACCTCAGTGTGGCTAGAGGTAATTTAGTCTTGGATGGACTAGTTCTATCTTCTATGCTTGTGCAAATAGATCATTTTAATTATTTTGAAATTATAGGGTTTAGATAGGGAAAGTTTGTCACAGACGAATTTTTACACTATTGGACTACAGGAAAGGTCAACATTGAGCTCCCTACTTTACAAATTGGTCTTGCATGGTCAACATTGATCTTTCATAGTTGCTTGTACTCTATTCATGTTATTACATGTCTCCTTCTGGTTTGTTCAACTATAAATAATCCTAAATGTCATTTTCCTTCAATTATAAGCTGAGGCATTTTCTAAAGTTGAGAGAGGACCCTTATACCTCTGCTTCACTAGTTTGCTTTATTACATTTTTACTCTATCATACATATATATGTTGTATTAGCATATTAAGTTTGTAGTAGCCACAACAACAACAGTAGTCTTAATAGAGTGTTAAAATCTGATTTGATCCAATAGCATTGCAGCAACTGATCCTAATAACCACAAATTGAGAAAACCAAGAACCAATAACCACAAAATATGACTGCATGTGAAAACTGAATTGCACCAATATATGCTATATGTGACACTGGTAATCGATTACAAGAAATGGGTAATCGATTACCAGAGAACCTTTTAATAAGTAAATTTCGAACATATGATTTTCATTGTCTGGTAATCGATTACATATATAGGTAATCGATTACCAGACTCTTAAAACAATAGTTTCCTCATTAAAGACGCCCAGTTTGTGAGGGATTCAACCCAGTTAGTGACGGATTTTATCCGTCGCAAATTGTGACGGAATTATGGCATCGCAAATTGTGACGGATTCTACTCAATAATAGGCATCACAGTTTGTGACGGATTTTCTTCGTCGCAAATTGTGACGGATTCGTTCATCACAATTTGTGAGGGACTCACATACCTCTCAATCCCTCTCAAATTGCGAGGGGTTTAATCCCTCACAAATTGCGAGGGATTTAATCCCTCACAAATTGCGACGGATTTTTATTAATTTCTAAACATTTATTGTTAGAAATTAGTCGGAAATTATACTGTTTGTGATGCCTTAATTCCGTCACTAATTGTGACGGAGAAAATAATCCGTCACTAAATATTTTGTGACGCCAAATTTTGTGACGGAATCAATTCCGTCACAAATTCCGTCACTAATTTATTTGTGACGGATTTTATGAAGATTAGTGACGGATTTGTTCCCTCTCTAATTTTAATTTTTCTAGTAGTGTTTTGGGGGTTTATACCCCTACTTTGTAATAAAAACAACATGTAAATAATTAATAAAAAGGGATTAAAATATTTCAATAATTATTCATTATTATGCTAAATTCATTATAGGATACCGAATTAGGACATTGTAGGGTGTCTAACATCTTCCTTACACGTAACGACCTCGAACCCAATTCTGGCTATAAAGGTCATTATTGACTTGTGAAAATCTTTTTTTTTTTCAGATGTTTTGAATAAAACATCGGTGGCGACTCTTTTGAACTCTATTCAAAAACCATTGATTATGGATTATTTTGGTTTCCGGACATTTCCTAACCGATGATATTTTCAAACAAAAGTCAAAAGCATTTGTGAATAAAATCAGTATTTTTTGGGTTCCTACACTATTGAATATGAGAATATGGAGTGCAAGCGATTCTTTGGTTTGAATAAAGGAATGTTACAAATAGAAATGTAATGTTCTATTTTCTTTGTGCGAATTGTAAGTTTCAGTTTTCAAAGACATCCAATAAAAGTTATACGAGAGATGTTTTATGCAATCATGAGTTCTTAAGAAGTTATATAGTGTATTGTCATGGCATGGTGAATTGTTAGAGATGTCACCATACAAATATCTCAAAGATAAGAACAAGTCAATTTAGAGATGGATGATATATTAGGGGACATGATTCGTGATGTTTGTATTGATTCCTTACAATGCGCACATGTGCATAATAGTTTGTGAAGTGATGTGGAGAAATCTCTATATCCAAATTGCGTTAATTTTACATGATTGTTTGCGTTGTCAAAATTCTTCAATCTTAAGACAAAAAATGGATAGACTAATAAAAGTTTGACCGAATTGGTTGAGTTGTTGAATGACATGCTTCTTGAATTTACCACATTAGTGATATGTAATTATGATGTGAAGAAAATATTGTGTTTGACAGATAATGTACCAACTCATAAACTTTCTTCTCTCTAGCTTGAGGTGTCAAATGGGTTGGGTTGGCCCAATTTAACTTAACGTAGACGAGCCAAATGTTATTTTAGGTTAGGCTAGGTTGATTTATATATATTTTTTAGGCTACCATTTTCTAACTACTAGTACAAAAATTAGTTTCAAACGAGGTTTTAAGATCAATTATTAGCAAACCGATCTTAAAAGTAGCACGGTAACAATTTTGTAAATAAGGTTATAACTTTTAAGATCGGTCACATTTTAACCAATCTTAAAAGTGACACGGTAGAATTTTTGTAGATAAGGTTACAAATTTTAAGATCAGTCACACTTTAGCTGATCTTAAAAGTTGTAACCTTATTTACAAAAATATTACTGTATCACTTTTAAGATAAGCTCTATATTGACCGATCTTAAAAGTTCATTCTAAATTTGAAAGAAAACTCATAATAAGGAAAATATTTGATAACACTTCTAGAAAAAACTAAGTCCAAATATAATAAATGTATATTAAACATTTCTCATTGAAATGTTATTATATGTTTAATATTTAAAATCATTTCTTAGTAAAACTCATTGAAATGCTATTATAGCTTTAATATTAAATATCACTTCTTTAAGTAAAAATTATCAATGTTGTTGATATGACATTAAAATAAAAAAAAATAAAAAAAAGTGAATGAGGTAATGGAGTGAACCTGACGTTCGTATCTTTTAGAACAATCTCGAAGTCATGAGTGATTAGTGTTTTCCACACTCCGGACTATATGTATATTTGTTGCTACCAAGCTCCACAAACCTTTGTTTGCATCACACAACCCTTCGCCTATGCTTTTCCACACTCTGCTATTGTTCATAGCTTCATGCAACCATAAGTTACTCTACACTCTACTGTTAGATTTTACCATTTCACTAATATTGACTTGGATTGGTTGACGGTGAGGTCCTTGGAGAGAGCGGGTGTGGGGAGGGTGGGTTCTAGTGAGGTAGGGCTTTATGGGGGAATGCTAGCGTGATGGAGGATCATCCTTAAAGCTTCATGTAGAACCCATTACTAAGTTCATGACTAAGAGATTGGAAGAGGATAGGAAAGTTAAAACTCCTAGAAACATGCTTTTTATGGCTATTAATCATTCTCCTAAGCCTTGTTAGCATTAAATTTATTATTCCTATTTTACCCTTGTCTTTAATTTCCTATTTTACCCTTATATTTTGGGTACCTTAGACATAAGAATTATTTTTCTTGTATTTCCTATTTTACTCTTGTATTTTGGGGTGTTTTAGTCATAGAATTTATTTTTACTTGTATTTCCTATTTTACCCTTATGTTATAGAGTGTCTTAGATTATAGGATTTCATTTTATAATTAGGATATTTTATTAAGGTTGGAAACTAGGCCTAGACGTGTTTTTTGGTGGCATTGGATTTTTTTTGGACTTGGCAAGACTTAGGCCCAAGTGAAGGGCACCTAGGTTACATGGTCTTATCAAGTACCTAGATGTTAACCAAACCCAAAGATTCTATTCTTAGCCACCAAGTAGCATTTAGAGTTAATTTAGGTTTCATTTGAAATGTATTTGGCTTGCATTACTCGGCCATGCACTCTCAAATGTAACTCTAAATGCATCCTCCCTTCTATAAATACCCTAAGTTAGTCTCCTTGTAAATACTTTGAAAATCAATATAAAGTGAGCCTTTTGTGTCTTTATATTTTCTTAGTCCCTCTTGGTCTAATTTCAGCTAAGAACCCTACCTATCTCCACCTTGAGAGAAAATTTTAGAAGTGGCCTTCATCATCCATGGAGTGAGCCAAATCCTAAAGTGCATTCTTAAGCCTTTCATCAAACACTTTTCCCTCATCTTTCATTTTTGCCCATCCATCCAAAACACGCCCCCTTGAAGAGCTTTGATCCAAGGAGTCAAGGAGTCAAGGTATCCTTCACGTTGATCATCATCCCTCCATCAATGCTAGCAAGGATTCCATTATAGCGTGTCAAGCTTTTGTTTGGGTTTAGGATGATGTTTAAAGCTTTGTAGGTGCAATTAGAAACGCATTGAGCATATATAAATCGAAAAGTTTTCTTAGAAAAGAGTGTCCATGAATCTCACGTTGCGGCTGCACTTCACCAGAACACTAATAAAAATCCTTTCAAAGGTTACGTTTTGAACCTGGAAGTCGTCAATTTGACTTTGTTGTCTTTGGCTTTGGTGGTTGATGAACAGAATGTGAAGATTGTGAGAAGCATGAGGAGCTTTGTGTTGTGATGAAACGTTGGATTGTGAAATGATGGTTGGGTTAAGTTCTTTGATGAAAATGGAAAAGTGTTGACTATATGGTGTTGGACTTTATAGAAATTAAATCTTGCGGTTGGGATGCCATCTATCTCAATAAATGCTTCAAGAAATGAAGGTAGTAGAGTACCTAAATTGAAGGAATGATCCTAGTACAGTAGTACCTTTAGCTTTTGGGCTCGGCAACATTCACAAATTTATGCCTGTGGGCTATGGTCGAAGGAGTTATTCACCCAACAACTCCATGACCTAGCATCAAATTTAATGAAGTGTGTGTCATGTAATAACTATAAGAGACTTCTCTAAATTAACGTTGTTGTTTGTATTTAAAAGAAAAATTGGATGAAACAAGAGCATGATGGCATGATGCTTAAGCACAGGAAGCATTTTGAAGTGTTCGGTAACCCGATTCATCATCATATTTATTTCTCAAATATAGCAAGTACAACGGGAGGTTGGCAAACTTTTTCCTTTATATTATGTTTCAATAATGAAGTCTTTTTTCACTGAAGATTTTATTAATTATATTAAAAGAAAGGAAAGATATTATCATATGTATATGATTTGAAGGATCAAGGTAATCAATTTACACTAGGGGCCTAAGTGGTATAGAATATGAAAGTCAATAAACTAAATATTTTTACATGAAAAGGGCATGTCTTAGGCTATAGTAGTGTAATTTTTTCTTATTTAGTTCATTAATTTTTTTTTATCTCTGGATCATTATTTTTATTTTTCTGTTGAACCTACACTTGTATATACGAGAAATTATCACTTGCATAATTGCATTTGGTGCAGCAACTTTATTGATTATGGAAGCACCGATTAGATTAAGTCCAGAGCAGTCTTAAGAATTAAAATGATTTCTAACTATTATTTGCTAGAAGTGCATGTTCATAAATCAATGTAAATTATATATAAATTTTCATAATATTTTCTCAAGTTTTTTTTTTTCTAGATCATTAGTGCAAAAATTGGATTTAAAATCGGAATTTTAAGATCAGTTACAAGCTAACCGATCTTAAAAGTGACGCAGAGACAATTTTGTAAATAACATGAACACTTTTAAGATCAGTTAAAATTTAACCGATCTTAAAAGTACTTTTAAGATCGGTTACAAAAGAACAGATCTTAAAAGTGGCACTTTTAAGATCGGTTACAAAAGAATCGATTTTAAAAGTGACACTTTTAAGATCGGTTACAAAATAACCGATCTTAAAAGTGACACTTTTAAGATCGGTTATTTCAGAACCGATTTTGTATGTAGTATACAAAATCGGTTATTAAATAATGGATTTTAAAAGTATCGTCAGAAATTTTTTATATTTCTCTCCATTCTCATTCTCTTTAATTTTTTCCTCCACTCATTTTTTTAATCTATGACGCTCTCATTTTCTAAAGTCTCCAATAAGGTAAATTTCATTGTCGTTTTTGTTTTCATTTTCGTCTTCTCATGTTCTTCTTGTGTCTCTTTTCGTTTTCTCATGCTTTTCTCGTCTCTATTTTTGTTGTAGGTTCAGTTTGGGGAAATTTTGAACCTGGAACAGCCTATTCTGCAAGGAATACGGGCCGTTCTCCAAGGAGAACAGGCCATTTTGCAAGGAGTACGGACCGTTCTGCAAGGAGTACAGGTCGTACTCCCTGGAGAACGGATCGTTCAGGTCCCGTACTAAAAATTAACTTTTGAGCCCTTTTAAAAAGACTGAAACGGCCCGTTCCGGTTTAGTTTTTTTCCACGGCCAGACTTTTAAGATCGGTTATAGAATAATCGATCTTAAAAGTTAACTTTTAAAATCGGTTGTTTAACCGATTTTAAAAGTCTAACTTTTAAAATCGACTCTTTCAAAATTGGTTACGAATCTGATTTTAAAAGTTAAAAATAACCGATTTTAAAAATCTTTTTTCCACTAGTGGATGGAGGAGAAGTCTTTAGTTGAGGAATGAAAGTGTTTGATAGACTTGCTCATGGTCATGAGTCAAATATCCTAGGATTCTCCAAAAGTACAGGTTCTACCTTCCTTTTCTTTTGTAATTTTAACTTTCATTAATTTATTTATGTTCTATTTTGTATTATGTTTGGGTAAATTGCACTTTATTCTGTGTGATTTGGCTTAAAAACACTTTTTTGTTGTGGTATAATATTATCTAATAGATTCTAAACAACAAGTGAAAATTCCACAATTTTATAAATGTGATCCATATATAGTGCCAGATTTTGCAAATTTAAGCTGAGAATGAATCATATATATATATATAGGAGGGTTCAAATGATACCGGTGTAATTTTTACTAAGTGTTACACCACTCAATAACTTGATATTAAATTTGAATTTTGAAAATCCAATCGTTAGATTGAAAGTTCATATCTCTTAGATCATATATACAAAAATTTATATTAATCCAAGATGATTTTCAAAATTCAAAATTAATATCAAGTTATTGAATAGTGTAACACTTAGTAAAAGTTATACCGGTATCGTTTGAACCCTCCTCATATATATATATATATATATATATATATATATATATATATATATATATATATATATATATATATATATATATATATATATATATATATATATATAACTAATATACTTGCTTAAAAGAAAATGAAACTTGGCCTTTTTTTTCTCAAACTGTACATAGCCTATCTTTGAAAAGGATTAAGAGAACCTATATTGTTGTGTGTACTTTAAAATGCTATGCGTTCTCTGAAGTTCACATACAGTATATATCATGAACATGTAGGAACACTTTATGTATGATCTCCACCTGAAACATTGTAGGAAAGTGTAATTATATTTCTTTTCCAAGCTAGATAATCCATACTTGTGATTGTGCCTCGTGGGTGAATGATTGGCGTAAAGTAATAAGTGTGGCGATCCATTGTATTTTCAATTTATCTATTATTCAAAGTAGTGGATTAAAATTAAGTATTGTATGAACAAGCTTCCCTTATATGTATTTTGATTTTACACATTTTTTTATATGATGATTTTACACGTCTTAAATTATTATAAATGTATTTTAATAAAATTATATTTATTAATTATCATTACATTTTCTTTTAAACTATAATAATAATATTATTTTATTATTGGGAGGATATCATATACTTAGGGGTTCAAAGTCGAAGAAAAAAATGCAGTGGTTATTTGTTAAAGTATAAGTTATTTTATTCTAGTAATGATATTTTTCTAAGGTATTTATTTTTGAATTACTATTATTATTAAAATTAATTATTATATTCTTTTTGCAATCTCATAAACAAATAAGAAACTATGAGTACAAATACTATGTAATGAAGGCAATGCATATTATTGTCAATTCACAAATAGAGTCTAGGTGGATTGAAGTAAGTTTTACAATTTTGAAAGTTTTTATTTTAAATTTTTATTTTGTCATGTTTTATGAATACTTCTAATTGTTCTAAATTTTTCTTAAAAAATATTTATAGATCGATCACCATTTTCACCAAAAGATATAAATATCATTAGGGAACAATGTGCTACATTTTTCATTGAAACACTAACTAGTTAGGACTTATACTTTATAAAATATTTATTATGTACTTATATATTGTGTATACATTTATGTATTGGATATGTTTCAAAAAAATTCTCTTTTATTTTGTACGTATTGCAAACCATTAAAATATATCAACTGCTTGGTATTAACTTATAGGTTTTGTTTAAGAATCTTCTCAAAACAAGCTGATCATGTTAAAAAAAATTCACAACTTTTAAAATCGGTCATGGTAATAGTCAACCTTAAAAATCTAATTTTTAAGATTTTCTATTAGCATGACTGATCTTAAAAGTCCAACTTTTAAAAGTTCAACTTTTAAGATTGGTTATTGCCATGACCGATCTTAAAAGTTTAGTTTTTAAGATCGACTATTGAGTTGACTGATCTTAAAAATCCAGATTTTAAGATAGACTATTAACGTGACCGATAACTTTTAAGATCAGCTAATGACCGAACTTAAAAAGTTCAACTTCTAAAATCGGTTCCTTTAAGATCGATTAAGGAACCGATCTTAAAAGTCAAAAACGACAAATCTTAAAAGTATTTTTTTCACTAGTACCCAACTTGACCCATGTTGACCATCGAGCTATCAAGCCAAATTGGCCTAATTAAAAATATACATTTTAAAAAATTAAATATATTTTTTACAATGGAAAAATAACAAAAATTATATTATATATGATTAATTGATACTATATACTATCATGAAACACATAATAGTTTTATATGTATACAATTTTTCACAAACATTAGATTTGTATTTATCCACCCCATCAACTATACCAACCTTTTCATAATAATTTCATACTTCATAGGTATTAGACTTAGTTTTCTTATCCTTTTAAGTATCTTCGTCTTAGTCATTAATAATCCTACTCTTGCTTTAATTATCAATAGTAGTAACAATATGTTCTCTCATTGTGTTAAGTGTACTTTCTATTGTATATAAATTATCCTCCATATCAAAAGTGTTATCAACATTCATGACTACAATATTCAAAATTAAATAAATTTACTCATTCAGTTCAAGGTTCCCACAATGGGTTATATAAAAGCACAAAAAGTCAACATAATTCTTAGTTCAGTTCACAAGCAACAAACACAATAAATAAAGCAAAACCAAGCAATAAAGGAACAACAAGCCAAAAATTCAGTTCATAATTCTCAGTCCACACAACACGTCTTAAAAAAATAAAATAACATACTTGGTAATCGGTAAGAGTTGGAACTAGTGGGTGATAATCACAGTTGATATGCTATCAAATTAAACTAGTTTCCATTTCAATTTTGTAATATAGGAAACCCTAGGTCAGAATCTAGAGACAAATCATTGAACATGAATTTTACAATGCGAATTAGCAAGGAGAATTTTAACAAACAGTTTGTATGCAATGCTAAAATGTATGAAAATTTTGGAAAAAATTTGAATTTCGATTGGAGAAATACCAATTCAAGAAGATAATCATTGAGGTTTTAAAGAATAATTTGAATTCCACCATTTAAAAATTAAATTGAATACAATCGCATTCTATGAAATTTCACCGAAAATGTAAATGCAATTGCAATGTGCAACTCTCTACGAAATTCAATCCGAATTGAATCCAATATGTTGTTTTAAGATGTTCACATTCAAAAAGAGAAAATGAAATTAAAATTCAAATAGAAGAAATGTTACCACAAATATTGAATCCTTGAATCGATAGAATGAATTTAGCTAAACATCTTCATCAAGATGCTACCATAATTCGTGTAGAGGTGAACACATAATAAAATTCAGACAGAGAAAAAGAAATATGAGAGGCAGAATTTAGGGGGCGGGGGAGAGAGAAATAATTTTGGGAGGTTTCTAAGAGAAGTAACTCAATTTCTAAAAGATGAAGTATATCCTCTTAAGTGTATATGTGTTACACTTATTTATACTCTACACTAATGGGCCTAATTAGAGTAATTAAAGGCTCAACCCATTAAATCAAATAATTACATCACGAAGCAAATCCTAACATTACATTCTAAAAATAAAAAGAAAATACTATGTAGGGCCACAACTTTTCAATGTAATTTGGGTCACTTAACCTCCGAATTGGCCATTTCTCCCAACAGAGAAATTGTAAAACTCCCTTTTATCTTTCCAAGGACATCAAGAACGTCAAAATCCAATATTAGAAACTTCAAATATGGCTTGTAAATGTGGGTCAAATTACAAAAAATTATAAGAATTTACAATCATCACCAACTAAAGCCACTAATACAAATCACATCTAATATATCAATTATTTACACTATTAAATACCAAATCATCTCAAATGAATGTATTGAAGTATGTGTTCCAAATGAACTGTCAAAGGGTAGTACCAACAACAAACAATAAAGTAATAGATGATGAGTCGTCAAGACATCAAGTGTGCAATGGGAGCAATGAAACTCTCACAACGTGTGACTAACCTTAACTTTAAGCTTGTAAAAATTTGTAAACAAACACAAAAGAGTGAAAAACTATTACTATTATTATATTATATTATTTTATAATATGTTACATATTTATAGATTGATGATAGTTTAGATTATTCTAGTTATTATTTTAACAGGCTAGCTCGACTTGGACTTATTTGGCTTATCAATCTTAACGAATGAAGCCAAAATGACTTAATTTTATTTAGGTCATCCTTTTTAAGGTCAACTTTGACTAAATAGTATTATTCTCTAAGTTAGAAAACATAATTGTAATGATTCTACTTTTTAAAGTTAAAAAACATTTAATAAAAATTAAAGCTGAGTTAGATAAATACAAGGAAAAGTCCAAAATTTTAACGAAAGTTACTAAACATTTTACATGAGCATTCGTGGCATGTATATCTTCTATTTGTACATTTATTATATAACCCAAATTAGCCTTTCATGCATGCATTACTTTTATACTAAAATGAAAGCTTGCATAAATCATATGATCGAGGCATGGATTATATTCATGAATCATGACATATGCATTACTTTAATACGGTTCTTCAAAATGTATGTGTGGAGAGGTCAAAGCCATACCCCACTTGTGCAGTGGGGCTCAAGAAGAACCAGAAACCTATACCCCCCACATATACCCCATTTTTGCAAAAAAAAAAAAAGAAAAAAAAAGTAAAAAAAAGTAAAAAAAACAAACAAAAGTAGTACAAAATAGATAATACGGTTCTTCTAAATGTATGTATGGAAAGGTCAAAGCCATACCCCACTTGTGCAGTGAAGCTGAAGAATAACCAGAACCCCATACCCCTACATATACCCCATTTGTGAAAAAAAATAAACAAGTAAAAAATAAACAAAATAGAAACACAACAGTACAAGGAAATCTAAAACGAAACAAAATGAATTAAAAACATAGAACCCTAAAAGATACAACCATCTCATAAGCAATAAAAAAAACAAAAGAAAAAATATTACCTTTACGCTTTTCTTTAGTGATTGATGACTTCACACTAGAGTCATTGTGCAATATTCTCTCCAATATATGCCAACAACACCACAGCGACAACAAAATATACATTGGTCTTCTATTAAAACAATACCTATCTTTGGGATCACTATGCGCAACACTGACCAACACTACAATAAAATAGACTTTTAGTGGCATTTAATATGATTTTTAGTGGCAATAAAAATTGTTACAAAATCTTTTATCGGCATTTTCACAATCCTTAATGGTCGAAAAAAGTGTATATCTTTTTGTGATATTTTTTACTTTCTAGTCGATGTGGGACTTGTAAGATGAGTACAAATAAATAATTACTTTATCTCTAGTTGATGTGGGACTTGTAAGATGAGAATTGTCTTTCTACTTATATATTCTTTTTAATTACCTTATTTCTAGTTGATGTAGGACTTTAAGATGAAGGTTGTCTTCTAATTATATATATATATATATTATTTTCTGATCAATAGTCGAACCCCTTAAGTTTAAGGATTATTGAGCTTGATAATAGTGAGTAATCTCATACTAATTTAGAATAATAAGTTATAGGTCTAACTCAATCCTACATAACAAACTTATAAGGTGAAAGTTATTATTCATTTATATACTTTTTAGTTATCTTATTTCTAGTCGATGTGGAACTAAAATTTTTCTTAATAAATAATTGTCGCTAATAGTAAATTTTGGTGTGATATAAATATATTTTTGGTGACTATTATATATTAGTCACTAATACTTTTATTAAATAATAAAACAAAGGCAATTAATTTATTGCCGGTAAATAATTGTCGGTAAAAATGAATTTTGTTGTAGTGCAAGAATCAGATGGTTAGGATTTCTTTTTAGAGGACTTCTTTCAATATTTCATCAGTGTTAGAGTCTAAGTCAAAATTTTGCTTCTGACCACTAAGGCACAATTCTACGATATGAGCTTTTAGCATTTTGGGATATTTGGCACAATTGGGACAATTAGTTGATCATGGAGTCCAAGTTTGCAAGGATTAAATGTGTATATGTGTGAAGTTTAAGTTAGTAAGTGTGATGATGTGAATTATGCTGATTAGGATAATTGTTAAATTGGGTTAACAAAGTTAGAACAATTTTGACACATTTTATTTTTAAAAATAAAGGACTAAAAGTTAACATTTTAAAATTGGAGGATAAAAAATAAACATTTATATATTTTGGAAGATGAAAAAGATGTTTAACCCTAAAATAAATGTTCTTTTCTTTCTGCATTTTGTTTAAAAATGTTTGAAGACCAATAAATCATTTGAGAGAATCAATTTTCTTTTAAATCATGTACAAGCATATTATTACTATTATAAATATAAATATAAAGTTAATTAAGTTCATTCAATCCAAAAATATTCAACCATTAACAAATAACAATAGTCAATAAAATGGAAAGGTTTACAAATCACTTACATAATTTAACATAAATTCGTATAAGCAAAGCAAAGCACAGATCGAGAGAACTTAATTTCAATATGGCAAAAATAAACTTGGAACGTAAGCAGCGCAGGATCGTAATTTGACATCTTCTTCAACGCGTATTCCATTATCTCTTTTATTATAGACCACCAAATTGTGATCTACACAGTTTTTTAGCAACATGACATCCTCATCTTCAGACATGCACAAAGGCATGCACAAAGTTTCTTTATGATAAGGTCCATAAATTTGAAGGTGTTCATAATTTATATTCAGCAACTGAGTCCAAGATTTATCAACTCCAAATTCCCTCATTAGCCAAACAACAAAATGGGTTTTCATGTAATCATGATAAAAACACAAACAATCCTTGAGAACCCCAAGATTAGGCTCAGAATCAATAGGAATGGGCATCGGCATATATTTGTATGTCTCATTCTTCATATCAAAAGAAAAAATTTTTATCTGATTCATAGTATCATCATCAGTTTTCCTGTGATGATGGGAACTCCACGGAGGAACAGTTACCAACCAGTTAATAGTGCCACTCACAAACTCTCCGATAGGTTCATCTCCCCCTATGGGACAATCATATTCAAAGAAACTAAACATCAGTTTCCAACAATTGTCACCCACGGAAAAAACTGTCACCTCTGTTTCTTGATAATTACAAGCCAAAATGAGTAACACCATGTCGAAAGAGTCCCTTCGATCATCATACCCAAATCCAAACCTTCGATAACGCAAATCGAAACAATCGAAGTTTTCATAAATTTGGTAGCGTGTCGTTTCTTCAGACATGAGCCTAGTGGCTGGGTTCCAAAATCGTGCCCAAAATTCATGAAATTTACGATATTTATAATTCAAAGTGAGCATACAAACCAACCCTTTGCAAACCATTAAGACTGAATGAGAAGATTCTACTAACTGACAACTATGATGAATAACAGATGATGGGTCCTCAAACAAGTCAGGTAAAGAGCATGATGACACAAAAGTATTGGCATCTATTAAGACGCGAGTGTTTTTGGGAGATCTTTGAAAGTGCAGTTTAATAAATGTAGGAGTAAAAATGAGGGAATTCCAAGGCTTAGAAACACACCTAAATCGCATTAGAGCTTTTACCGGAATCCATGACAAAATTTCCGCTACAACTTCCTCAGAAAATACAAGAGTAGTAGACATTTGATTTTAGTGAAGACACAAATTTGATTCTCCAAGGAGACTTATAAGAGCCTATACGAATTGGCCCGATTGCTATGTGCTTCACATTCTCTCCTTTGAAAACTAGAGGTTAAGAAATGTTAGACTTGGTCATGCAAAATAAAAACTCATGGAACTGCATATTTCTTTCTTGAAGAAAAATAGGAATATCAACATAATTAAAGGAATCTACAAAAATAGAAAAACAAAAATGAGAGGAATAGATATTTTGCGCCTATAAATAGTTGTGTTTAATATATCAAAATGATTTATTTTAAAATTATTAAATTTAGTTTATAAATTAAATTTAAACAGTTAAAAGATTATAAAAAATACTTAAATTCTTTCCTAAGAGAGAAATCTCTAAAAATGCTCTTGCACAAGAAAATATTCATATTTAATATATGTAGGTTGATTTATGTAAAAAAAAATATATATTTAATTTAGTTTTGACATTTTTTTATTGTAATTAATTAATTACTTAAAATTTAACTTAAAGTATTTAATTAATGTGTTGAATTATTTGATTGATTAAATATTTATCAATTATTTTCCCGATTATTAACAGATTAATTTGTAATAATTATTTAATATTGTAATTTTTTGGTAGATATTTAATATTTAATATAAAACACTAGTAGTGATTATTTAATATTTGTTCCCGGAAAAGTTGAAAAAAAATTTAATCTATTTGTTTATTAGTTAATTTTAGTTTAAAAAAATAATTAATTGGTTATTATAATATATTTCAAAAGTTCTTATTAAATAATGAAGTTTACAAAATTTTATATTATTATAATTTTAAAACGTTAATATTTTTACATATTATTTTTTAAAATTATATTACCTTCATTTTTTAAAATTATATTTATTATTTTTTCAAATTATATTACTTTCATTTTTTATAATATAAATTAATATTTTAAAAACATTAATATATTTACATATTATATAAATAAAATTCTAAAAAATAAATAAATCGCTAGGAAACATAGGGACATTACATTTCATATTTTTAATTAATATTTATAAAATCAATTTTTTTACTTAATACTATATGAAAATTTTATATTTTACTACTAGTAAAAAAATTTAATTATTTAATTATATTTATGTTTACAATAATATATATATATATATATTATAATTATGTTTCTTATATTAAATAATTCAATTTAAAAATTAATTCATTCTTTCTTCATTTTTTAACAATTCATGTTAGTCTTAATTAAATAAATTTAATTTTTTTAAAAAAATTTATATGCTAAATATTTAAATAAATTAATTTTATTAAAAAATTTATTAATTGAAGTTGTGGTAATCTATAGGAACTTTATTTAAATATATATTTTAAGAAAAAATTTTAGGCGTTATAAGACGTTATTATATTTAATTAATATTTAAAAATAATTTTATTATTTAGTAATTTAAAAAAAATTTAGTTTGTTGTTAAGAAAAAACTTTACTCACTTTTTTATATTTAAATTTATAAATAAATAAATAAATATATATATATATATATATCAATAATTATATTTTTATATTAAATAATTTAATAAATTTATTTTTTCTTTATTTTATAACAATATTTGATACTTTTAAAAATTATTAAATAAATTTAATTTTTTTAAAAATACTATATGTCAAAATTTAAATAAATAAATTTTTAAAAAATAATAAATAAATTGTGTTGTTACATATTGTAACGACTTTATTTATTTATTTTTTATATAAAAAAAATTATACCTTATGCAAAAATAATTAAATATTTTTTTTAAAATGTTATATACTAAAATTTAAAATAAATTTTTTATACAAAAAATAATTAATTGGTGTCGTTATAAACTATTGCGACTTCATTAATTTATTTTTTAAAAAATTTCTAGCCGAACAAAAAGTCGTTGTGTGTTGTTAGTGGCTGTAACGACTTTAGTTAAAGCGCTACCGTTTGTGACTTTTATAATATGGTTTTCATGGCTTCTAAAAAAAATACACGTGGCACTAGGGTCGCTATGGCCCATAATGACACTGTAATAAATTGCCACAAAGGTGTAAATAGTTTCAAAACAGCCTCATTTACGTAATTAATTTTAAAAAATACCCTATAATATGGTCGATCAGTCCTCAACACAAGCATATGAAATAAATGAATGGGAGGCCCCTGAGTCAAATAATATCATCACATCCTTACCAGTAGCTTTACCCTTCCCCTTCGTTAGATCAGATGATGTGGAAGCTTTAACTCTGGTCAAGGCAAACACCCTTCCAACTGCAATAGGTTTATCACCTCTCGGAGCATCGCTGGGCTGTCTGGCACCTGTAGGACAACTAGTCGACACATGGACCATCTGGTCACACCTGAAACACTTGCTCTCGGTATAAGGGCAATCACGAATGAAGTGAGGTCCACCACATTTTTAATCTGAGACTGACAATTCCACTCCAAACCACACCTCTAGCTGTGTTAGTAGGCTCCCTCCTAACAGGACCCCTTGGTTGTGACTAGGGCCTATCATAAGGTTTCCTCTAACCTCCACCTCTCCTGGACCCAATTGGTCCCTCAGTAGTCTTCGTCACCCAGTTATCACCTTCCAACCGCTCAACAACTTTCACCTTCTCCACCAAGGCTAGAAACTCAGTGATGGTCATAAGCACCACCACCCTCTTCAACTCATGCTTCAAACCTTCAACAAACTTCCTACACTTCTAGGCTTCAGAGATAGCCTATGAATAAAAATGAGCCAAGTGCTCAAATCTCATTGCATAATTAGAAACTGTCAAGCTCCCTTGATGAAACCTCATAAACTTTGCCTCCTTGGCATGTCGCACACTCTCCGGGAAATACTTCTCAAGGAACACCTTCTTGAAGCATTCCTAATCAACAACCACTCCTCTAGCCAACAACATTTGATGAATGCCCCTCCACCAATACTTAGCTTCCCCAATAAAGCATATAAATGGCATAAGCCAACTTCCTCTCCTGATGACATCCCAACACTATAAATATTTTCTCCATCTCACAGATCCAGTGATCAGCTATCTCTGGATCTGCATCACCCTTAAATTGTGGAAGATGACACTTGCGGAACTCAGTCAAGTCCTGACTTTCCTGTGACCCAACTAGTCTTGCTACACCAGCTGCAGCTCTCTCAACATTCATCATAACAAAGTAGGCATTCTATTGTTGCATAGCCATGACCATTATCTCCATGGCATGGGCTATCGACTCATTTGCTCTAGGCATCTTCTACAAAAATAACAACTCATTCAACACAATACATTACAACTACTCAACACAAATCAGCACAACATTCAACACAATACAGAGTTCAACAAAATAGAAGCCTGAAAGGGACTACCCCCATAAAGTGTCCATTAGGCTAAACCTGTTTTGATACCATAGAAGTATAATGACCTGTCTTGGTTGTCACACTACGGAACAACAACTGAAACTACGATAATATATACCAAATAGTATATCAAGAGAATATATATATATATATATATATATATATATATATATGTCTGTATAAGAAAATATATACATCAATCCAACCATAAAGGCTCAACAGGCCAAATAAATATATATAATGTTGACAAAATGCTACTCGAAGGTAGCCTACACAAAAAAAGATCATCTACTCCAGCTTCTACCGCCGAGTGGCCTCCAAACAACTCACAACAACCAACCGCTTCCCTACTCTCATACATAGTATAATCATCGCAGTCCAACACATGAAAACACACAACTCAACCACAACTTCACAACACAACAACATATTTACAACTCATATCAACACAAAATCAACTCATCAACAACTTATGTGTCGTCAGGCATTACAACTTGGAGATCTCCTACAACATATAGGTGAGCAGTCTAAGTGGCTAGGTCCTACCGAACCTTTTTGGGCTTGCTAGGTAAACAACAAATTTGGATAAAAATCCATAACATGATAACGGTTTCTTAAACTTTACCACTTAAACAAGGAAATATAGTACTATGTTAGGATAGGACAGCTGGGTTTAGGCCTACCACGACATTAGCTAGCTTAACTAAGCCACCTATGGGATTAGCCTACGGACTATCCTCCAAATACTACAACCCTTCGATACTCGGTTAGGAACTAAGTTTCCAACTTCGTACTTTACTCGAATTGGTCGCTTGTAATCGGTATAGCTCAACCTAGCCCCTATACTGTGGTCGCTTCATATATGTGTACCTCGACCTTGCCCACACACGGGATCAACTAAGTCCTAGAGGAGAACAACACATCATCCACTCCAAGGGACAACTTCCCAAGGAGGGTTTTCAACAAATTGGGCTCTCAAAGCACCACAACTATCTCAATCCACATAATGGGATAAGAAACTTCCAAAACATCTCAACAACTCAAAATAACAACACAACGTCTCATTATATTTTCAGCACAACAACAACTCAGTTAACACACAACTTTTCAACTCATATCATCTCTACTTAGCTACTCAACTACACAATTAGTTTACAACATTATGCTAAACATGCATCTCAATGACATATCAACATTATTCATATAATATCTCGATATTATTACACAAATATAAACATAGTTTTCTCATCATACTACAACAATCATCATTATTCAACATTTTATCAAACATGCTCATGCTTGATGTAAGTCAGTTCGTGCCTGGCCTAAACCCAACCCGAGAACTCTAAGACTCTCCCACACCCGACGTAGAATTATCACATCAGGCATCCTTGAAGGTAGAGACTCGTAGGAGTTTCCACGCTTGGCGCACCCACCTTGTGCCCGATGCCATACCAGTAACATGTCATACAAGACCACTATCTAATATCACGCTTGGCATGGCTTTCCTCACGCCTAGTGTGACTCATCTAGAGACTTCCATTTCAAATCGTGCTTGGAGCAGCTAATCTCGTGCCCAACGTGATTAGGCAATGGTTGCCCTTGATGAATGCACGTTTGGTGCCAAAAACATGCGCCTAGTACAAATTCAAACAGCAGCCTCCAAAAACTTCAAAAATTCTACCAAACCCTGAAAATCAGGAGATCCAACCACATGCAAATCCATGAAAGAAATACATGGACTTCATACTATTAAAAAACAAACTCAGATTCAACATGCACCCATTCGATGCATCAAAATCACCAAAAACCTCATTTTTTCCAAAACCCCAAAAAAATGAGAAGTTTTTCCATTCAACCATTGATTCTCAAGATTCATGCACCAATTGAGTTCCCAAACTTACATACAACCAATCAACCTATATTTTAGCTTCCCTCATCAGAAAATTGGCTCAAAACAGCCAAGAAGAGGAGGAAGAAGAAGATTTCCCCCGAAGCTCAGCCTGGGCACTCCAATCCTCCAAAACAAGGTCCCTAACCTAAATTTCAAGAAAACACAGAAGAAATTAGTGATCTAGAGGAGAAAAAAAATCAAATAGAGAAATTTGGGAGACAAAGGAGCTTACGGACCCAAAATCCTTCTCTCTAAAACTTCTCTCTAGAATTCCTTTGAGAATGAGCTTATGAGGCTCTGTTATCAGAAAAAACCTTATATACTCTTCTTTCTAACATCCACTAAACCCTGAACCAACTTACTATATTATAATTAAAATTTATCTTACTTTTTTATTTCCTACATTTATCCAATTCTCATGTCTTATATTTTATAAACCGTCATACAGATTTAAGATACATAAAAAATTAAATTTTAATTTATAATAATTTGATAAAGTAATATTTTATATTATGTGAGTGGTATATACCATCAATTTTTTAAGCACTAAACTTATGGAATAAATTTTCATGATACTAAATGCTAATTTAATATAATGATGGATTGACGTAGTAATTAAATATTTAGTACTCATACATAAAGAATAATCTATTTAACAAAAAATTTCATATTTAATTTATGCTGTGTACAAAAAATTTTCAGGTCAAGAATAATCATAGTACAAACAAAAGCAGTCTCTATCTCAATAGTTGATAGAATTGTGACAAGAAAAAAAATAGTGTTTCTTTTTATAAGTATGCCAAAATGATCTGTTTATTAAAATATGATAGTCAACATAATTTCATAAATCATTATTAACGAATGATTAAAACAAAAATAAAATATTATACATTATATAAATCCGTACATCAGCATGAGTGCGAAATGTACTTGTCTTTAATTTCTTGACATTTTCATCTCAAGCAACATCTTGTTTTGCTTAACATATTTTCCATCTAGTGCGATCAGGTCTTTCTTCTTCCAACCTGTAAACATTTATTTATTTATTGGGACCCATAATCTGCGAACAATATTAATTGATCATGTGATCATGGATGCCCATGAAAGATTAAGGTGACAGGTGAGGTGAGACTGCAACCCAACACCATTTGAGGACAATGTCCATCGAAGAGACCCATATGCTATAACTATGGGGTGTCCACAACGTCGCACCATAACCCTAGTTTTCCTAAACAAGATAAATTAATCAAAACGCAGGAGGAATTAAATCACGGTATTGCATCCCTTGCTCCTTGGTGGTTGGGAGAAAATTCATGTTCCTAAACCCTAAACATGCAAACCTATTTATAATATAATAAATATATCCTACTATGACTCATTTAACTTTTTTTAATCATATTAATCGTGCGAAATAGTAACATTTTTTTCGATAACAAATTTCTACGAAAATATTTATCTGATAATTATTAATAGAGTTTTTCGTATTAATAAATTTTTTTATATACAACACTCAAACTCAAAATATATGGTGCATAAGAAACTCAATTCTACTTGTATCAACGACGTTGTTTACAACAATCGATTTCTTTATAAGAATATAAGTGTAATGTATTGGATTTTAGTGCAATTAATGTTTTTTAAACTATTAACAGAAGCTGCAGGTGTAAGGAGATAAAAAAAAAAGTGTTATAAAGGGGAATTCGAACCTAATTAAGAGGAGTTATAGATTAGAAAAACTGTTAGTTGCACGTCAAAATGAGATAATTATAGAAAAAATATTTTTATTATTTTATGGTGCATGTATAAAATTTAAGTAAAATATAAATAATTATGATTTTAATTTTTATAATTCTATGTAAAGCAGAAGTTAATTTTTTATTAAATAATAAAATATATATATTTTAAAAAGCTAGCTATAATTTTACTTTTTATTTAAAAAATAATCCTTTAAAATGTTTGGAAATACATAATACTATATTGGTTGAAATGAAATTAGGTTCAGATATCCCATGATAGGTATCATTCTTTCGAAGAGATGGATCTTAGAATAGTGAATTTAAACCTAATTCAACCCTACAAAATCGGCTTGTAAGGTGAGGGTTGTTTTCCACTTATATACTATTCAATTGCCTAATCTCTAGTCGATGTGAGACTTGAATTTTTCCCAATAATCGATCATCAACAATTTTTTTTTTTAAATATCTCACATCTGTAACGAAAATAAAATAAGTAAATAATAATAATAATTTCTTTTGAAAAATTATACAAAGACACTAAAAAATCTTAATTAAATGTTAAAAGATGCTCATGAAAAATAGAAGAAAAAATGAGCTTTTGAAGAAATAATTTTTTTAACTTCAAATAGAGTTTTTCTTCACAACAATTACTTTTTTTTATAATGTACGTCATTTTGTTTATATTTAAAAATTTTCTTTTATGCTCTAACTTTTCTTTTAAATATTTTTTATTAAATTAATTTGTTATTGAGTTTAATTAGATCTGTTGGGTTTAAAAAGATTTAATTAAATTTTATGATTTTAAATTTTACAACTAAATCCAAATTTATACTTTTGTTACAATACTCACCCATTCCTTTTTACCTGTCGATTTTTTTTAGTAAAAAATTATTTTTATTTTTAAATTTCCTTTTTATTGTTGGTGTTTTAGTAAAATAAAATATTTATATTAGAATTTATTTTTTGTTTTCGATAAATAATAGTTAATGAGTTATGATACCTGTGAGAATTTGATGAACTCACTTCTTCTATGTCACTCCTCACAACACCTAGACTACCTTATAATTCCAATATTTTATATTCATATGTATACACAAATATTAATTCACTCAAAAATTTCAAAGTAAGATTGACCATAAGATGACACTAACTATTGAAAATCAACAGTAAATATCAATTTTAACAGTTGTTATGTGTGATTTTGAAAGGGACACAGAATTGTGGTTGAAACAATTTTTTCTTTTCAAAATTAATCTTTTTCTTTTACAATAAAAAAAATTATATAACAAGGTTTGGATTTAAAACATTGTGATAGCTAGTACTCTAATTTTATACTATATATATTAAGCCGACCCAATAACTGTTTGCAAAACTAATCTTAAGCTTCAGTATTTTCAATTTTGGTAATTGCCCCAATGTTAGTGTGAAAATTTTGAGTAATTAAAATATAATGATGCTAACATAATTAAAAGGTCGACGCCAAATTAGATACCTAGAGTTAGTCAAGTCGGTCAAGCCGATGAAAGTTTTATAATTCTTTTTCAAATTAATTTTTATTATTTATTCTATATTTTACAAAACCTAGATATTAAAATAGAATTATAAAAACATAAAAGAGACATAATATAAATTATACTATAAAAATCATCATATTAAACTACCTTCATATTTGTAATATACTATTAATCAAAATAAACGAGAAAAAAATATAATAAAACAATAGAACAAAAATATTTCAATTAAGTCTCATTATCATTTACTAGTACAAAATATAGAATCTACGTCAGCGTTTTCTCGTCGGACATAAAAATATCCAACATAAAAAAGATGCGGTGACAATTTTGAAAATAAAATATACTTTTTTACGTCGAACTACACTGGGGCCAACGTAAATTTCAAAATTTAGGTCTAATGTGGTTGATATCCAACGTAGATTTTGAAATTTACGTCGGCCTCAATGTAGTCCGACGTAAAAAAGCTTTCTATTTCCCCTCCAGCACCTTCGTCTTCTTCGCGCGTGCAAGGTTTACACAACAGAGGAAGCTTTTTATTCATGGTGCGATTTTCGGCGAGGGTTTGTCGACTATGTGTGGGCGTTTCCGGTCACTGTGCTTTCCGACAAACGGCTTCTCGACATCTGTGGGTCTTTCTGACCGATTGAATTGAACATTTTCTGGGTTTTGGACGATTTGAGGTTAGTATATATGTGAATTGAGTTTAGGGTTTCTTCCTTCCATTGTGTATGAATCGTACTGGGCCGAGAGAGTTTAAGTTTAAGAATTGTTTTGTTGTTGCTCCCATTGGAGAGCTTGCATGAACTTGTTTAATAAGAACTCTCTACCATTGTTCTGTTGGATTTCTCGTTGGTGAGTTGTGCTTTTTACATTTTCTCTGGACTCTCTGATTTATACCTTGTATTTTTAATTGGTGTATTGCACTGGTATATACCTTGTATTTTTAATTGGTGTCTCGCACAATTTCATAGTTTTCTTGATCTATGAAATTTGATTTTGTGTACAAACAAAATGTTGAGCACTCTATAGCATTGGATTCTATGTATAAACGAATGATGAATGTTGTTTCTGTTGGTGTTGCTGGCATTATTATCATTTGTGAATTTCAATTAGGCTAAGGAAGTTGATGAAACCTCTAACCAGACCCTTGTTAATGTTCTAAGAGTAAGTTGGCATAATATTTTTAAAAATACTTGTAGAAAAGAAAAATATGAAGAAGAAATCCAAAAATTAAAATTAATTTATAATGTATAAATTAATATTAGTTTATGTAAAAATTTATTTAATTTTATTTTAATTACTTCATTTATTTATAAATATTTATGGAGAAATTTATTTAAACAAATATAAAGGATAAGCTCACTAGTTGATCATCTTTGTGGCAAATTTACCTTCAACTTATCAATCTAATTCAGATTGTGACGTTACTCTCTTTGTTAATTATTGTGATAGTTATCTTCAATTATTGATAATATATATTCTTAATTGTTTTATATGTTAAAAATACTTATGATTTTTTTTAATTATTTTTATGTATAGTGATAATAGAGGAGGTGAGAAGTGGAGATTTTCTTGCTAGCTTTGTTGTGATCTTTGTATTTACAGTTACTTATATATCCTAGGTTTTCTTTTAATTTTTACAATAAAATATTTCTTAAGTAATTCAATTCAATTGCTTTTTAATTTACCTATTTAGTATCATAATTATATATAATAACTATAAATGCAAGTGTATGTGAATCAATAACTTGGACTATTGTCCTTTTTATTACTATATCAATTGATATATTTGTGAAATGTATATATTATTAGGTCTCTCCTCTCAACTATATTTTTTCCATCATTTAAATATGAAATCTTATATAAAAGGACCGAGTCTAGTGTACCTTTCAAACCAACAACCTATTATTGATTATTAAATGCACATTATTTCGTGGTTGAGATAAAAGACTTAGCTAAAGATGAAACTAGATTCCTTAATGAAAATTATGTATGAGTAAAGTTAATAGATTCGACTTAAGTTTGAATCTATTTACTTTACTTAACTAATTCTTGTCAAAAAAAATTGATTCCATTCGTAGTTAATTCTTTTCTTCTAATCATATATTTTTTTATTTATAAAATTTGAATTCAATTACACTTTATCATTAAAGTCTTAGAATAGTGGATTTAAGTCTAACTCAACCCTACAAAATCAGTTTGTAAGGTGATGTGGGACTTGAGTTTTTCTCAATACACTCCCTTACGTCCAACACTATTAGGCTTGGTACGTGGATAAATGGCTAGTGGGCCTTTTTTAATAATCTAGGATTGACAGGACTTGAATTTTTCTCAATACACCCCCATGCTCATGGTGCATGTATTAATGGTGGGTAACCCATTTAAAGTGGATCTAAATGGCTCTGATACCATCTTAGAATAGTAGATTTAAGCTTAACTCAACCCTACAAAATTAGTTTGTAAGGCGATGGTTGTTTTCCACTTATATACTATTGAATTGTCTAATTTCTAGTCAATGTGAGACGAATTTTTCCCAATACACCCCATCTCGTCCAGAAATATTGGGCTTGGTACGTAGATAAATGGTGAGTGGGCCTTTTTAATGATCTAGGATTGGCGGAACTTGAGTTTTTCTCAATACATCCCTTCATGCCTATAGTGTATGTATCAATGGTGGGTGACCCATTTCTTTTTAAGAATATAGGATAGCTCTAATATCATCTTAATAAAATAGTGAATTTAAACCTAACTCAAACCTACAAAACTGGCTTGTAAGGTGAGAGTTATTTTCCACTTATATACTATTTAATAGTTTAATCTCTAGTCTATGTGGGACTTGAATTTCTTCCAATACACCCTCTCATGTCCAACACTATTGGGTTTGATATATAGATAAATAAATAGCAGGTAGTCCATTTTTAATGATCTAGGATAAAGACCAAATTAAATGCACATTATTTCATGATATGCTTAATGTCTATTACAACATTCATATCTCTTTCCTTATAAATTGAAATTCTTCTATAAAATTTTCTGTTTGTTATGTAAACCTTTAAAAGGTTAGAATAGCATGACCTTCCACATACAAACATTTTTCTAATACACACACGATTCATTCTTTTTGTAAAATAAATTAAATAAAGACAGGAAAAAGAACCACTTAATTTTATTCAGATTTCTTAATCCAAATTAAATGCAAAATAGTACACCATTAAATTCAAAAAAAAAAAAAAAAAACCAAGTCCTTACATATTTCCCACTCCCAATGCATTTTATTGTACATGCATGTTGAATACACATCTCTTAACACAAACTAAAGGATAAATTATTAAATAGATTGAAATTTTATTTTATATATGGTCTATTAATCTTTACATGTAGTCAAATTTTTTTAATCTATAAGCAAAAATTAACAAAATTCGATTACTTGTCACGTAAAGATTAATCAGAACCATATACACATGCATCACAGAACCACTTCCATCAAATTGATTCTCTTTTTGTTATCCTAACTTTCAAACCATCTTTCATGAGAAGGACAATTGAATGGCTTGGAGCAGCAACATGACCTTCCACCACTTGGAAACGATACTTGAGTAAAATAGCAGCAGCTACCATCTTCATTTGAACAAAGGCCAAGTCCTTTCCCAAGCATGTTCTTGGTCCCGCATTAAAAGCAATGAATTTGTAAGATGGTGCATAAACAACCTCTCCTCTATATATCCATCTTTCTGGCTTAAACTCCAAGCAATCTTTTCCCCATATCTCTTCAAACCTCCCCATTGCATACAAAGAAAACAATACCATCGTATTTGGATTCACATGGTGACCACTAGGAAGTGTGTCAGCCTTAATTGCTTGCTTGCGTTCAATAGGTATGGGAGGGAAAAGTCTTAGGGCTTCACACAAAGCACCATGAAGATAAACTAGCTTTTTCACCTCCTCCATGCCTAAAACCCCCTCATTGTCATAAAAGTTATCTTTGATCTCTTCAAGAATCTTTGCTTCCACTAAAGGGTGTTTAGTAACAAGCCAGAAGAACCACGTGAGAGCTGAAGTCATGGTTTCTCTCCCCGCTACAAAGAAGTTAAACGCAGCATCCCTTAGAAACTTGTCACTATGCACACGTTTTTCTCCTTTTTCCGCTGTGATTAAAGCTGTTAGCAAGTCAAATGGAGCTTCATCTATTTCTTCTTTGCTACACTTGCTTAATTTTTCTCGCTTGGACGTTATGCATGAATATATGAACTCATCAAACGTTTTGATTGCTTCAGTCATCTTCTTCTCTTGACCTATTTGGAGCCATTTCTGAAACTTCCAAACACTCATTGGCACTGTGTGTCTGTAGAATATGGACTCTTCTGACTCATTGAAAGCCCTTTCAATTGCAACTTCGGGGAAGTCGATGGAAAGACACATAGGATCACACCCTACAACTGTGGAGCATATGTTGTCGAATGTGAACCTATTGAACACGTCTTGAAGATCCACCACCTTCCCTTGTTGTTGCAGATGGTCAAGTATTGGAAGCAAGCATGCGTGAACCTTGTTTTGAACGGTTTGGTCGACAAACGCTTCGAACCTCCTTTGTTTGACCAAGGAATGAAGGAGGGTTCTAACGTACTTCCATGTTTCTGAATCGGCAGTGACAACACCATCTCCGAAGGGTTCGAAAATCTCACGAAACTCGGGTCCCTTCATGTAGTTATCGAAGCACTTGCACAACATGTGTTGCACGTTGAGGGAGTCACAAGTGACCAAATAGTTCATTTTGGTGAACCATGGTCCTTTGAACTCACCAGAGCCACCATGTTTTGTGAGAATATCAGTGAAAAAATCATGGATCCGCCACAAGTTGAAGAGAACGGGTGGTAACATGCCAAGGATAGGGTAGTCACTCAAGAGGGGGTGTTTGCAGCTTCTTCTACGGTTGAAGAAGTATAATAAGGAGAAGAAGAATATGGCTGCGTAGAGAAGCAAAGCCATGTCGAAAATTATCAAAAGTGTTTCTCCTTTTGAGTTTTGAGAGGGTTCTTAATGTGGATATATGGCTTGACATTTTTCTGTGAGATATCGTCACTTTATATAGAGAAATAAACGACATGCTATGAGACATGATTAATGATCACTATTACTATAAACATAATTCTAACACATTCATCTCCATAGTCTTTTTAATCAGTTAAAATTTATTAAAAATCATAAAATTAAGAGAATAAAAATTAAATACATTATGAAATCCACCAACCCTTATATTTTCTATTAAATTTTATCAAATTAGAAAAAGAAGTATTCAAAAATATATTTAAGATAGTGAAAGGTACTGCAGAAAGAAGAAAGTGGCAGCAGAGAATAACAGAAAGGAGAGAGAAATCTTCAGAGAGAAAGTAAAATACTTTTCTATTTCTTTTGTGCCTTTTACCCATACAAACGTGAGCTATATAGTCCAATTGGTAACCACCACACAAACTAATTATAAGCAATTAATAAAAAAGGAATATTACAACCATTCCCTTCTAACAGAATTGCCCTTTCTACGGGAGGAGGGACACGTGACAACATAATCCTTCAGGTGCTGGGGTTGTTGACGAGACCTCTTGGAGCTACCCTCTGGTGCAGCCATGACAGTAGGGGCATGAGGCAATTCAGTATGGGCCTTTGTTGGGCTATGAGTATCTACCAATGGAAAGGACCTTGAGTCCCTTACATCCCCTCCGGGTTCGAGAAACACCTCGTCCTCGAGGTGGAATTGCTGCTGGAGTTGGTTCCAAGGCTCCCAAGTGGCTTCCTCGAGAGGAAGACCTTGCCAATGGACTAAGACATGCACCTGTGGGGGATTGGAGGACGTGTCCATTTTCCAATTGAGGATGGCACCGGGCTCTAAAATAGGGTGGTTATCCTCAATAACCGGAGGAAGGGTAAGAGGGGCAGAAGTAACGGGCCCCTTGTGAGGCTTGAGCAAACTAACATGGAATATATTATGTATTCTGGCAGAGGAAGGGAGCTCAAGCTCATAAGCCACTGTGCCAATTTTCTGTGTGACTTTGAATGGCCCAAAGAAACGCTTCATCAGTTTGGCGGAATGTGTCCCCGAAACAGAGGATTGCCTGCGAGGGCGTAAGCGCACATACACCAAGTCGCCAACCTCAAAATTCAATTCCCTGCGGGATTGGTCAGCAAACTTCTTCATGGAGTCTTGTGCCTTCCGCAAGTTAGACTCGAGTTTGCTCAGAATGTCATTTCTAGTAGAGAGCTCTGACTGAACTGCTGCATTTGCTGAATCCGCGGGGACAATTGGTGGCAAGAGTGGAGGTTTGTGACCATATAACACCTCAAAGGGAGAAAATCCAGTGGAGGCATTGACTGAGGTATTGAAGCTCCATTCAGCCCAAGAGAGAAACTTGCCCCAAAGTGATGGCTTGTGGTGGACAAAACATCTAAGGTACTGCTGCAATGTTTTGTTGGTCACCTCGGTTTGTCCGTCTGTTTGCGGATGGTACGCAGTTGACATTCGCAATTTGGTGTCGCTGAGCCTGAAAAGGTCTCGCCAAAACTGACTGAGGAAAATGGGGTCACGATCAGAGATAAGGCTACGAGGTAGACCATGGTGTTTGCAAACAATGTCAACGAATAACTGAGCCACACTCATCGTAGAGAATGACTTCGGAAGCATCCCGAAGTGGGCGGCCTTAGAAAACCGGTCAACAACTACCAGTATAGTGGTGAAGCCTTTGAAAGGGGGGAGGCCCACGATGAAGTCAAGGGACAGATCCTCCCAGCAACGCGAAGGAGGTGAAATAGGATGCAACAACCCCGGAGTACGCTGCGTTGGTATCTTAGTCTGTTGGCAAATGGCACATTGTTCCACAAACCCTTGGACATCTTTCCTCATGCTGGGACAATGGAAGTTAGCAGCAAGCTTGCTAAGCGTGCGGGAGACGCCTGTATGACCAGCCATGGGGGTCGAATGGAATTCTTGTAAGAGTAAGGGAATGAAAGTACAGGATGAGGGTAACCATGTCTTCCCCTTATATAAAATTAAGTCATCGCGCAGCGAGAAAAGAGGGAAAGCATCAGGGGAGGCAGTTATTTTGTCACGCAATGCTGTGAAGTCAGAGTTAGAGTGCAAGGAAGACTTTAGATCGATCAAAAAGTCTGGATGAGACACTGATAGCACCAGAAAAGAACCCTGATCAGATACAGGCGCACCATCCACGCGTGATAAGGCATCAGCAGCATTGTTAGACTTCCCCGGTTTATACTGAATCTCAAAATCAAAGCCCAGTAACTTGACTAAGTATTTCTGCTGGTCTGGTGTCAGTACTGTCTGGTGTCAGTACTGTCTATGTGAGCAGTTCTTTTATTGATCTCTGATCTGTTTGGATAACAAAATGACGCCCCAAGAGGTATTGACGCCATTTTTGCACAGTAGAGGTAATGGCACACAACTCGCGCACGTAAGTGGAAGAGCTGCAAAGCTTGGGACAGAACTGTTTACTAAAGTAAGCAACTGGATGCCCATTCTGAGATAGCACCGCTCCCATACCTGTACCAGAGGCGTCAGTTTGTACAGTAAATAATAAATCAAATTTAGGTATAGCTAAAACAGGAGCAACAAGAAGTGCATTCTTGAGCCTGTCAAAGGCCTGTTGTGCGCTATCAGACCAGTGGAAATTGTCCTTCTTGAGGAGGTCCGTGAGGGGCTGTGCAATTGACGCATATCGGGCAACAAAGCGTCTATAAAACCCTGTGAGACCGAGGAAACCGCGTAGTGATTTGAGGGAGGTGGGGGTTGGCCAAGCCCGTACTGATTCTAGCTTCTCCGGATCAGGTTGGACTCCCTCATTCGAAACTACGTGGCCCAAGTATTGGATGGTCTTGACACCAATAGAGCATTTGCTTCCTTTCAAACGAAAGGAGTTGGAGAGTAGCAGTTTGAAGGCAATTTCCAGATGAAGGACATGATCCTGTAAAGTGGAACTGTAAACCAATATGTCGTCGAAAAAGACGATTATAAAGCGACGGAGGTGAAGGCGGAACATGTCGTTCATGGTGGCCTGAAATGTGGATGGTGCATTACAGAGGCCGAAGGGCATGACTCTGAATTCGAAGTGGCCATTATGGGTTCGGAATGCAGTCTTCTCCGAATCGGAAGGGGCCATCAAGATTTGGTGGAATCCAGAGTATAGGTCCAATTTAGAGAACCAAGACGCATTGCCCAACTCGTCGAGCAACTCGTCTACGGTAGGAATCGGGAATTTATCCTTAACAGTGACAGCATTAAGGGCCGGTAATCAACGCAAAAACGCCAGGTTCCATCCTTTTTTTTGACGAGCAGTACCGCAGATGAGAAGGGGCTAGTGCTTGGTTTGATGAAGCCCAACTCAATCATTTTCTGAACTTGTGTCTCAATCTCCTGTTTCTGAAAGTGAGGGTAACGGTAGGGTCTCACAGAGATGGGAGCAGTGTTTGGGGTGAGGGTGATGGTATGATCAGTGGTCCGGGGAGGGGGTAGGTGTGTAGGTGTAGAGAAAAGTGAGGAGTACTGGTGGATGAGGGAATGCAAGGGTTGTTGCGGGGAGGAGGGAAGAAGGTTGGTGGAGGAATTTGGTTAGATTCGGTGGGGTTGCTGGGTGTGGGTGTAGAAATTGGGGAAGGGTGATGTTCTAAAGACAATTGGAATAAAGCTTCAACTCTATTTGTGCTCTGCAAACGACGGAGCTGATGGGCCGATATTGGGGATGGGGTTGTGCCTGGATCACCCTTTAACTCTATCAACTTTTCATGCCACATGAATCTCATAAAGGGCTCGTTATAATCCATGACAAAAGGGCTGATCATGGAGAGCCAGTGGACACCTAACACAACGTCAGTCCCTGATAGCTCTAGTGGGTAGAGATCCACTGAAAATTGTTGTTGATCCAAGGAGAGAGTGACTTGAGGGCAATATGAAGAGCAGGGTAGGAACTCCCCATTTCCCACCATAACTCTTAATGGGCTTGATGTGGGCCGAGAAGGTAAATGAAGAAACTGAGCCACTCTACTCTGGATGAAGTTGTGGGTTGCCCCACTATCCACCAAGACCTGAACCGCATAACCCTGGATAGACCTTGTGACCCTGAATGTGCGTGGTGTCCATTGACCAGAGAATGCATGGAGGTTGATGAGACCCGCCTCTTGTGAGATGTCATCAGTAATCTGAAATTCCTCCGTATCCACCGCCTCAAGCTGCTCGTCTGAATCAAAGGTAGTGAGGAGGAGGAATTGCGGTTTGCACCGGTGACCAAGGGTGTACCTTTCGTCGCAGTTATAGCAGAGGTTCTTGTCCCGACGGGCTTGCATTTCTGCTTCGGTCAATCGTTTGATGGGGAGTTTGGTGCTTGGTGTGGGTAGGAGAGGAGGAAGTGGTTTCGGTGTGGTTGATGGAGGGAGAGTGAGGGAATGTGATGGGATGGTGAGGGGGCCGAAACGCGATGGAGGGAAGGGTGGGGGGTGGTGTTTATCGTCATGGAGTTTGGCCAGTGCTATGGCGGTGGGCAAATCTGGTTGTTGGAGGGCTGTCACCTCACGATGAAGATGAGGTTTGAGGCCGGAAAGGAAACAGATAAGATAGAAACTCTGTGGATAATCAGAGATCCGGTTGGCTAAGTTCTCAAACTCAGAGAGGTATGCTTGAAGCCCCTGAGTGTGTGTGAGCTTGCATAAGGCAGCAATCGGGTCATCAAATTTGGATGGAGCGAAGCGCAACTCCAAGGCCCTCAGAAATGCATCCCAAGAAGTCAAGAGGCCATTGTTAGACATCCATTGAAACCAAGCAAGGGCCTACCCTTCAAGGTAGAATGAAGCAACTTGAATGCGTTGGTCCAGGGGGGTCTGATGGAAGTCAAAAAACTGGTTGATCTTGAAGATCCAACCAAGGGCGTCTGTGTCATGGAAGGTGGGAAGGTCAAATTTGAGGGGTCTGGAAGAGGGTTGAGGGTGGCTATGAGGTTGGTTTTCAAGAAGGGTGGTGCGGTTGGAGAGGTCATGGAGGGTGTTAGAAAGGTTGGCATGTGAAAGAATGAGCTGGTCAAGCTTAACGTTGAGTTTGGTGAGCTCATCATGAGGTGGTGTATCAGCCATGGTGAGTAGGGACAATGAAAGCACCAGTGAAAGGTACTGCAGAAAGAAGAAAGTGGCAGCAGAGAATAACAGAAAGGAGAGAGAAATCTTCAGAGAGAAAGTAAAATACTTTTCTATTTCTTTTGTGCCTTTTACCCATACAAACGTGAGCTATATAGTCCAATTGGTAACCACCACACAAACTAATTATAAGCAATTAATAAAAAAGGAATATTACAATCATTCCCTTCTAATAGAATTGCCCTTTCTACGGGAGGAGGGACACGTGACAACATAATCCTTCAGGTGTTGGGGTTGTTGACGAGACCTCTTGGAGCTACCCTCTGGTGCAGCCATGACAGTAGGGGCATGAGGCAATTCAGTATGGGCCTTTGTTGGGTTATGAGTATCTACCAATGGAAAGGACCTTGAGTCCCTTACAGATAGTATATTGTTAGTATTTCTCATCAGATGTATATTTCGTTTTTCTTCTTCGATATATTTGCTTTTCATAAAGACGTTCTTAAATACTACTATTTTTGCGAGTTGGCCCAAACAGTTATGATCAGAGGGCGATATCAGATATAAAGTCACTTTGTTGAGATAAATGTCAAAAAGCATATTTAGTAAAATTTACTTCTCTACGTATATTAGGCCGTGGAATTACTTGGACAGAAGAAACTTTGTAGTGACTTTAATTCACTGTTCACTACAACAAAATAGACTTTTAGTGACATTTAATATGACTTTTAGTAGCAATAAAAATTGTTACAAAATATTTTATCGGCATTTTCACATTAGTTATTGTATACAGTGTCGCTAAAACATTTAGCGGCAATTATTTAAAATGCTGGTAAAAATCCTTATAATGGTCGGAAAAAGTGTATATCTTTTTGTGACATTTTTTACTTTCTAGTCGATGTGGGACTTGTAAGATAAGTACAAATAAATAATTACTTTATCTCTAGTTGATGTGGGACTTGTAAGATGAGAGTTGTCTTTCTACTTATATATTCTTTTTAATTACCTTATTTCTAGTTGATGTGGGACTTTAAGATGAAGGTTGTCTTCTAATTATATATATATATATATATATATATATATATATATATATATATATATATTATTTTCTTATCAATAGTCGACCCCCTTAAGTTTAAGGATTATTGAGTTTGATAATAGTGAGTAATCTCATACTAATTTAGAATAATAAGTTACAGGTCTAACTCAATCCTACATAACAAACTTGTAAGGTGAGAGTTATTATTCATTTATATACTCTTTAATTATCTTATTTCTAGTCGATGTGGGACTAAAGTTTTTCTTAATAAATAATTGTCGCTAATATAGTAAATTTTGGTATGATATAAATATATTTTTAGTGACAATTATATATTAGTCACTAATACTTTTATTAAATAATAAATAAAGGCAATTAATTTATTGCCAATAAATAATTATCGGTAAAAATGAATTTTGTTGTAGTGATTTAAGCTCAAATAGTACCTAGGTTAAGTAGTAGTAGTTTCTTAGACGAACTCATTACCCTATCCAAAGAAAAGTATATAACTGTTTCTAATTTTCACTATAAAAAAATTATACACACTTGTAGGAACACAATATTTATTGTTAAAAATTATTTTTATTTACACTATATATATAATATATATTAATATATAAGTTAATCATCAATACACTGCTAGTGTAAAGTTTTTTACACTAGCAACCAATCATATCTTTTAAAATTATTTATTTTATTATTATTTCATTAAATAAGTAACTAACATGACACTATTAAAAGATATGATTGGTTGTCAGTGTAAAAAAGTTTTACACTGATAATGTATAGATAATTAACTCTTAATATATTATTAAAAAATATAAATATAAGTTATAGTGATATATAATATATATTATTTAATCATATTTATAATTAATATATAATTGAGATAGCATGCATATTCTAACCTAAAATTTAGATGACGACTACATATTCTAACCTAAAACTTTATCGCGTACGTTAAAATATTATGTATCAGCTCGTATTGTCTCAACTTTAATATTACCCGTGGATGGCATGCATATTCACTGTATATTGAGAACGACAGTGAGATTTTTTTTTTTTGGTTTCAATATAACGTATGTGTAATGAATAATTAAAAAAAAAAATATATATATATATATATATATAATTATTAATATATCATTAAAAATATCATGAATTATTAAAAAATTTAATATTAATTAATTATATTTTACTAGCGGTTAATATATAGTACCATCAGATTATTGATCAATACACGTGATTAACTAAATATGAATATGGTTGTAAAAGAAAAAGAATACATACATATATATATATATATATATATATATATATATATATATATAATTTTACTATATATACAAGTGATTAAGATTTAAGAATAATAAATATATATATATATATATAAGTGTCCAAAAAAAAATTGTTAATATATATGTTGTTAAAAATGACATGAAATTATTGAAATGTATAATAGTAGTTAATTTTAGTGTCATGAGTCCGTAAAATACCTAAATATAATTAATATTATCACACAAGTAGTTAATATTTACCACAATAATACTTATATAGAACTGCATTCATTATTATTAATCATTTGTACAGTAAATATATTAATCATATTTAATGTAGTTAACCATGTATCATCCGGATGGATATATAAGAGACATATTTCAATAATAAGTTGAGCTTTTCCTTTTTTTTTTCATCAGTATGATAATACATATTTGCTTTTCTTAGGTTATCTCTAATAGAGTTGCTTATAAGCAACTTCACTTGTTACATTAACTTCATTTTTTACTTTTTCTTAAGAACTGGTGTTTATATAAACAATTTTAGTCAATTTTAAGTAACTCACTTGTTCTTTTTCATACTGATGTGATAAATAGGATTACTTATATATATGTTTAATAAATTTCTGTACGTATTTATGAGATTTCTTTTTTTTTTTTTAGAATAGAGTACGAGGTTGGTTTCTTTTTAAGTTTTAATTTGGGTTTTAATTATCTAATTAAATAAAAAAAATAATGGTTAAAAATATTTTATTGAGCAGACTAATTCAATTGACTCGATTCAAATTAGTCGAGACTTATAACATGATTTGTTATACCGACATTCTTGAGAAAGTAAGAAGAAAACAAAAACAAAAACAGCTGTCATATTTACTAGCTTAGTCGACAAATTGCATTGAAGCAGAAAAAGATAATACATCAACTTTAATAAGAGATCCCATTCGTGTCATGTGCGATTTATGAAAGTGGCCCACAAGTGTTACAATTAAGCTCCAATAGTAAATTTGGTATGTACTTTTTACCATTAATTTATTTCGTCAATTGTAGCTTTTACGTACATGCTATACTATTTTTATACCGTATGGTGGCCGAAACGCCCGAATACCCGAGATCGTTGACCGTATGGTGGCCGAAACGCCCGAATTCCCGAGATCGTTGCTTATGTCGAGTACCTGAACCCGTCGACCACCCATACATGAGGTGAAGCGGGTCGGCGGAGTCGGCCGAGTATGTCGACATCATCTAGATGGTTACGGAGAGATTAACTAGTATAATGCACAGGATTAAACTCCTAATTTTCCGGGGCCCAGTCCCTAATTGCAGCCCAATAAGAACCACTATAAATAGGACCCCAACGAGGTATGTAATTAATTCTGAACTACCGCATTTATTACGCCGAGCACTAACTTGAGCGTCAGAGTGTCTTTGCAGGCACACCCCCCTTTCCCTCCTTCGGACCACCCGGATTGGAACAAGAAAACGGAGACCGAAGATCTGACCCGTCACAACGAAGATAATTGAAGTGTGTATCCTCAAACAGGAACATTTGGCGCCCACCGTGGGGCCGAGAAGACGTTTTCAGCCCCTTCCGAACTCTGCGACTGAGACCAAGACATGGTAGAAACCTGCAAAGGACAATCAACAACAACTCAACCGATTCCTAATCCCGATAGCAACCCCGTCATGACCAACCAAGAACGCTACCCGTATGGAATGCCTCAAACCGAACCTGAACCTGTGATACAAGAGGTCCGGCCGAACACTAACCGAGACCAACCTGACCTCCAAGATGACTTGCGTGCTTTACGAGAGGAAATGGCCGCTATCCGAAGGCAGAGAGAGGTCGACGCTAGGGAGTTGGCTGAACTGCGACGACAAAATGCCGAGCTCCGAGGTCTTAACCAAACAAATGTGTCGTCAACCCCTACTCTCCAAGAGGAGTCGGCATATCACGCCCCGACTGACCATGTGACCCGAACTCCCGTCAGCTCATTGATAGCCAACAAGGCCGATACCACCACTCACTCCCTAAGGCATCCCTTTTCCCGAAGAATAATGGAGGCAACCCTGTTAGACTATTGGAAAAGCATGCCGATCGAGAAGTACGACGGATCATCCGACCCCGAGGAACATTTAAACGTTTTCCTGACCCAGGCAACCCTCTCCACTCAGGAAGACTCGGCTTTGTGCCGAATATTCCCCACATCGCTGAAAGGAAGAGCTTTGAGTTGGTTCACGAGACTGCCGAGTGCCTCCATTGACTCGTTTGGTGAGTTGTCGTCCCAGTTCACCTTGCAGTTCGCAACAAGTAAGCCGTACAAGACGACCTCATTAGCCTTGGCCGGGGTCCGTCAGGAAAAGAAAGAAAGCCTAACAAGCTTCATGGACCGATTCAACAAGATTACAATGGAGATTGGTGATCTTAATCCTGCCGTGGCATTGGATCGGCTGAGCACGGCCCTCAGGCCGGGACCATTCGTGAACAGTTTGTGCAAAAAACCACCCGTTGATATGAATGACCTCCGACGAAGAGCCGAGAAGTATATGCAAATGGAGGAACTGGCGGAGACCCGAAACCAGGCCAGGGCCGAAGAGGGTTACGGCCGAAAAGAGCCAGGCCGAGAGCCCCTGAAAAAGGCGAATGCCGAGTCCCCGACCACTCGACCGCCGAGAGGACCACGTTACACTGCCTACACCCCTCTGAATACGAGCAGGGTCAAGGTGATGGAGCAGGCCCTCGCTTCCGAAATCCTTGCGATGCCGAAAAGGGCAAACACTCCCCCGAGAGCCGATAAGGCGAAAGCGTGCCGGTTCCACCGAAACAGAGGACACTCGACCGAAGAATGCTCGGCATTAAAAGACAAACTCGAGGACCTCATCAAACAGGGCCACCTATCAAGCTTCATCACCCCCCAGGACCACCAGTTGAGGGGGAGTAACCGCCACCACTCACGTGAAGCACCCCCACCAAGAGACCGACGCCGCCGATCCCGGTCAAATGAAAGGAGAGACCAGTCAAGACATTCTCGAGAAGACGATGCCCGACCGAGAAAGATAATAAATACAATAGCCGGGGGCTTCACCGGGGGAGGTTCTACCTCTTCGGCGAGGAAAAGACACCTCCGGGCAATGCGGTCGGTAAATAGTGTGAACCAGCCAAGAGTGCCCAGGATGCCACCCATAACCTTCTCCGACCGAGATTTCCGGGGGGTTGATCCTGTTCAGGACGACCCCATGGTGATTTCCGTCGAAGTACACAACTGCATCGTAAAGAAAACTTTGGTTGATCAGGGGAGCTCGGCCGACATATTGTACTGGAATACATTTGTACAGCTCGGAATTCCTGAGGAGAGCCTAGAGCCGTACCAAGAGCCACTGGTAGGCTTCTCAGGCGAAAGGGTGATGACGAGAGGGTGCATCGACCTGTATACCCGATTCGGGTTCGATCAAAAGCCTTCCCAAGAGATCAAGATCCGCTACATCGTGGTGCACGCAAACACGTCGTATAACATCCTACTAGGTCGGCCCTCCATTAACGCCCTCGGGGCGATTGTCTCGACCCCCCACTTGTGCATGAAGTTTCCGTCGAGAGATGGACAAGTGATAACCGTACATGCCGATCAAAAAACGGCACGAGAATGTTATCTCTCCAGTCTCAAGGTACGACCAATGTCCGACTCCCCAAGGACGAAGGGTGTGAATGTAGTAGGGCAGTAGACGACGGAAGACATCGAACTCGATCCTCGGTTAGGCGAAGAAGAACGAATCGAGCCAACCGAGGACCTCAGACCTTTTCAACTAGGCAAAACACCCGAACAAAGCACAAATATGGGATCTCAGTTGAGCGAAGCCGACTCAAGACGAGTCAAGTGCGTTGTGAGGGATAACCGAGACCTATTCGCATGGAGGGCATCAGATATGCCAGGGATAGACCCCAAGTTCTTATGCCACCGGTTAGCCGTTTGCTGAGACGCGCGACCCGTCGCGCAAAAGAAAAGAAAGATGGGGGAGGAGAAGCGAAAAGCTGCAGACGCCGAGGTGAAGAAGTTGTTAGAGGCTAAGTTCATAAGGGAAGTCAGGTACACGACTTGGCTAGCTAACGTAGTTTTGGTAAAAAAAGTCGAATGGAAAATGGAGAATGTGTACCGACTACACCGACCTCAATAAAGCATGCCCCAAAGACGCCTATCCACTCCCTTGCATCGACCGACTTGTCGACGGAGCGTCCGGGCACTCTATCTTCAGCTTCCTCGACGCCTATTCCGGCTACAATCAGATAAGGATGCACCCTTCCGACGAGAAGAAGATGGCATTCATCACTGAAAACGCCAACTTCTGTTACCGAGTCATGCCTTTTGGATTGAAGAACGCCGGGGAGACCTATCAGAGGTTAATGGATAAAGTATTCCAGGGACAAATCGGTCGAAACATCGAGATCTACGTGGACGATATGGTGGTCAAGTCCAATTCTCTCACCGAGCACATCACGGACCTAGCCGAAATCTTCGGCGAACTCCGCAAGCATAACATGAGGCTAAACCCCGAGAAGTGTACTTTTGGGGTCAAGGGAGGCAAATTCTTAGGCTTTATGCTATCAGCAAGAGGCATAGAAGCGAACCGAGACAAATGTCAGGCCGTGCTGAACATGAGAAGCCCAAGCAATCTCAAGGAATTGCAACGCCTCTCTGGGAGACTAGTCGCCTTATCACGATTCCTCCCACGGTTAGGCGACAAAATTAGCCCGATGACAAAGCTCATGCGGAAGGCGTCGGCCTTCTCGTGGGACGAACATTGCGAAGCAGCTTTCACAACCTTGAAGACGACTTTGGCGACACCCCCGACCCTTACGAAGCCTGACCCTCTCAGCCCAATACTGGTATATTTGGCCGTGTCCGAGGAGGCGATCAGCTCGGTTCTGGTGCAGGAAAGAGAAGGCAACCAAGCTCCCGTGTATTTTGTCAGCCGACTGCTACAAGATTCAGAAACTCGGTACCAATTGATCGAAAAAGTGGCGCTCAGCCTAGTACACACTTCCCGACGCCTACGCCATTATTTCCAAAGCCACCAAGTTGTTCTACACACCGACTGCCCCATCGCTAAGGTGTTAAGGAAGTCCGAACTCGCCAGAAGAATGATGGCCTGGTCGATAGAACTCTCGCAGTTTGACATCACCTTCAAACCGAGGGGACCGATCAAGGCTCAGTGTTTGGCCGACTTTATAAATGAACTTCACCCACAGGGCCAATTCGAGGAACCATGGTGGACCCTCCATGTGGACGGATCCTCAAACAGGCAGGGGAGCGGGGCAAGAGTGATCCTAGAAGGGCCGAGAGGGATAACATTGGAACAATCCCTGCGCTTCCGGTTCAAAGCCTCGAACAACCAAGCCGAATACGAAGCTTTATTGGCAGGATTAAGACTGGCCGAGGACATGGGTGCATCAAAAGTCAAATGTCGAACCGACTCCAAAGTGGTGGCCGAGCAAGTTGGTGGAAGCTTCCAAGTAAAGGATCACAGCATGATAAAGTATTATCACGCTTATCAAAAAATAAAAGCGGGCTTTCAGGAGGTGTCGGTGGAGCACATTCCACGCGAAGACAATGCCCGTGCCGACCAGTTGGCTCGGCTCGCCGCAACCAAAAAGCCGGGGCACTTGAGAACGATAATCCAACAAGAGATCGACCGCCCCAGTGTCGACGCAGAAGTGGTGGCAAACGTCAATGCCGGCTGCGCTGATCAGGACGATTCTCAAAACTGGCGAGCCGAAATAAAAGAGTTCCTTGTAAATGGAAACACGTCGATTGGTCCGTCCGAAGCCAAACGGCTAAGAACCCAAGCCGGAAGATACGTTGTCATCGCCGACCAGTTGTACAAACGCGGTTTCTCTACCCCGTTACTCAAATGCCTAAACTCCGCCGAGGCTGATTATGTGACGAGAGAAGTGCACGAGGGTATATGTGGACTGCATTCGGGAGCAAGGACAACCGTTTCCAAACTCCTACGAGCCGGGTACTATTGGCCGACTATGAACACCGACTGCGCTATGTTCATAAAGAAGTGCCTGCCATGTCAAAAGCATGGCAATTTGGTCCATCAGCCGGCCGAACAATTACATTGCATTCCCCCAGCATGGCCGTTCGCCACTTGGGGTGCCGATATACTTGGACCTTTCCCGGTCGCCAAGGGCCAATGCAAATTCCTCATCGTTGTCGTCGACCTGTTCACCAAATGGATCGAAGCCGAACCCTTGGCGTGTATCTCGGCCCATCAAGTCCAAAAGTTTCTATGGAAGAATATTATCACCCGTTTCGGTGTCCCACGCACTCTTCTGACCGACAACGGCCTGCAATTTACCGACCGAAAACTAAACGAATTCCTAGCCGGCTTAGGAGTGCAGCACAAGGTCACATCGGTCGAACACCCGCAAACGAATGGTCAGGCCGAGTCAGCCAACAAGGTCATCCTCTCAGAACTGAAGAAACGTCTAGGGGAAGCAAAGGGAGCATGGGCCGAGCAGCTACCCGAGGTGTTATGGGCATATCGATGCACCCCCCAGTCAACCACACAAGAAACACCTTTCTGGTTGGTCTATGGATCCGACGCGATGATCCCAGTGGAAATCGGAGAACCGTCATTCCGCCGAGCCCACTTTGACGAAGGAAGCAACGAAGCCGAACTCCGAACAAACTTGGACATGGTAGAAGAGGTTCGCGACCGAGCACTAGTCGTGGCCGAGGCCACCAAGCAACGCTACAAGCGAAGATTCGACAGCAGGGTGAAACCAAGAGAATTTCGAGAAGGAGATCTCGTTTGGAGAGCCACAGGTGAAGCAAGAAAAGATCCGAGACAGGGGAAGCTCGCCTCAAATTGGGACGGACCATTCCGCATCCGACACAACCTAAACAATGGAGCTTTCAAGCTATAATACCTATCAGGAGAACCTATTCCTAGGACATGGAATTCGACACACTTAAAGATGTATTACAGCTGATGTAATGGTGCACTTTTTTCCTTGACCGACTCTTTTTTCCCTAAGGAGGGTTTTTGGGTCGGCAAGGTTTTTAACGAGGCACTTCATTAATAAAAGTTCAGAATTCTTCATATCGTGTTTTTATTCTATGTCTAGGCCGAGCACTACACCCAAATACGGCGGGCCGAGCAACACTCGGCCGACGACAACAAAGTGAACTCGTGCCTAACAGGTTTCCCTCCCAAGTACCCTCCTCGGCTAAGGACGTACCTAGGCCGAGCACTATCCCCAACCACGGCGGGCTGAGCAACACTCGGCCGATGACAACAAAGTGAACTCGTGCCTAACAGGTTTCCCTCCCGAGTACCCTCCTCGGCTAAGGACGTACCTAGGCCGAGCACTATCCCCAACCACGGCGGGCCGAGCAACACTCGGCCGACGACAACAAAGTGAACTCGTGTCTAACAGGTTTCCCTCCCGAGTACCCTCCTCGGCTAAGGACGTACCTAGGCCGAGCACTATCCCGAACCACGACGAGGCCGAGCAATACTCGGCCGACGGCAACAAAGTGAACTCGTGCCCAACAGGTTTCCCTCCCGAGTACCTTCCTCGGTTAAGGATGTACCTAGGCCGAGCACTACCCCCAATCACGACGGATACTCGGTCAACATTCGAGGATGCGCCTAAGCCAAGCACCACGCACGACCGCGAAGACGCCAACCAATATCCGGTCGATTACGGAAAGTGCACTCGTTCCCCAGGTCGAGCACTACGCGCGATCCGTACCGAGCCCGACCAATCCTCGTTTAATCATACGAAAAACACTCGTGTCCTATGCCAAACACTCCGAACACACCGCATCCAAAGTAAATCTCGAGTAATCGTTCAAAACACGTAATTGCAACCGAACACTCACCAAAACAATACACCCGGTTAAACACACGAAATACGCACTAATCATCACTAAACATCACCCATACAGGTCGGATTATGTCTACATTACTAGGCACTATAAACATGCAAAAAATCAGTATCTTATAGAAATAAGAGTATGGCCGACCAAAACGGCTACTTACAAAAAATCTAAAATCTACCGGCACCGATGGCCAAAAACGACAAAAGGAACTTAGGGCCCGGTTACAAAAAATAAGTAATCCTAAACTGTCAACGGGCTGATCCCTTAAGTAGCTGCCGAGCTTCCAGGATTACCTCCATCGCCTTCGCCAACCACGTCAATGATCGGATCTTCATCCTCAGCTGGTTGCAAGGGAGCTTGGACGGAAATACCGTGACGAGGGGCCTCGGCATCGGGTTGAGCCCCTTGGGGGAATTCAGAATAGCTCATAAACTTGCCGCCTAAAAAGTCCCGGCCAACATCGAACTGAAAGTCAGCTGGAACCTCGCAAAAGTGATAAGTCTGCCTCACCGCATGCCGGAAGCCGGCATCATGTTGCTCAAGTATCTGCTCGGTAGCTTCGGCTTCGAACTTTGCGGCCGCCTCTTTCAACCGAGCAATCTCGTTCGTCGACGCGACAGCGTCGGCCTTCATTCTTTGTACGACCAACTTCAAGTCGTCAGCCTCCCTTCGGTGGGCGTCGGCAATCATTTTTAATTCTTCAGCCGACCCGGTTAACTTGGCGTTCGCAGCCAACGCCTCTTTTACTGTGGCCTTGGCCTCCTTGAGTCGGCCATGGATCCTTTCCTCAGACACGGCATGCTTGTTCATGACATGCTTCGCAACAAGGGAGGTCCGAGTATCGAGTTCGCAAAACAGCTTATATGCGGCCTCGGCAGACATGGCCTCCAGGTATTGCAGTCCGCCCCCAGTAGCAAGATCCAAACCGACCAAATTTTTGGTCTGCACGTTCGGGGCAAGGAAGTTGGAGCCGGCGACAACAGCTGGGATAGCGAAGTTGCCGCAACCCGATTGCTCCAAAGACAGCTGCTTGGCCCGCTTGGTAGAAGAGCTCGGTCTCTCCAGCTCTATATTGTGCTCGGTCGCCCTCACTCGGGAAGTGCTTCCTTTCTTTTTGGGGTCGGCGGCAGGAATCAACACATGTGAAGGCTTATCCCGAGCCATCCTCAGAGCCGACCGCGCCGGGGGAACCTACCCACTACCCTTTGCATCCTTCGCCCTTTTCGCGAGCATGGCGGTCACGTCTAGTTTACCTCCGGCCATTAAACCTGCAACGAAGTAAATCTTAACATCAATTTAAACTGATTAAGTAACCGAATCCTAGAACGCATACCTAGCAAGGCCGTCTCAAAATGAGACGTTTCAAAAATGTCCAAAAGGCCTCGGACAGGCAAGCCTTTCGGTAGCTGATCTAACAAGTCCACGATCTCCTTGTCCTCGGCAGGGAGTTTAGACGCTGACATCGCTTCATAACGCGTCGGGCGCTTCGTCCAATAAAAGGGAAATAGCGGTTCGCCTTCTCGGTCATAAAAGCAATTCTTCATCTCCGACCCCCAGCGAACCTTGAAGAACCCGTCTTTAAACCCTTTGTAGGAAGAAGTGAAGGCTCGGAGAAATCCTCGCTTCGGCACCCGAGACAATGACACCCACTTTGCCAGTTTACTCGGGCGACTGGTATAATAGTAAAGGAAAGCCAGGGGTCGGGGAGTCAGACCCAAACACAAGCATAAATTCTGAAACGCCTGCATCGCGGCCCAGGCATTCGGGTGCAATTGAGTCGGTGCCACATTGAGTACTCGGAGAACCCCCATTTGAAAATCGTCAAAGGGTAGTTGAACACCGAGGTCTTCGAACCAGCACATGTAGGCGTAGAAGTAATCGTCTTCATCGTCCCCCGACTCCAAAAACACGAAGTCAGTCTCCGGGCCGTCGTCCATGCATGCCTCGGCAAGTAGGGGAAACTGATCCTCCCCACTCCCGAAACAGTTCTCCAAAGAGACAAATGTGTCTAATAGCCCCTGGTCGGACAACTTCGAAAGATAAATGCCGACCTCCCCGTCGACCCACTCGTAACCAGGAATCTCCACAGTTCCGTAGTCGATCCGTGCTCTTACCCGAGTACTCGGTCCAACAGCTCTCTTGCCTCGTGCATCGCCGACCACTTCCAGTTCGTCCCCGCTCACATCAACTTGCAACGCTTGCTGGTGCGGTTGACCGACTCGACCTAGACCTCGGTCATCCACCTCGGTTGCCCGTGCCAAGGCCACGGCCAATGTTGTCGGAGGCGATACTTCGACCACCTCATCCCCGCTATCCTCTTGTTCGGGGCGATCGGAAGGGAAGACAACTTCGCATTGCAGCGGGGGTAACCTCGATATTTCACTTGAAGTCGACCCCTCTTTGTCTGATGAAGCGCCCGACGCTTTCGAAGACGTCCAACTCCTAGCCGAATCGTAACCTTTATCCATTTATTGCTAAAATTAAAGAATACAAAATTTTACCTTGCTCGGGTGGTTCGGAAGAATATGATCTTGGGAGAGCTCGGAAAATTTACAGCGCGTAAATTTTCACATCAACACCCCTATTTATAGGCAAGGTAAATCAGGGGAGGTGAAAAGACGCCCCCGGGCCACAACCGTTCGATCTACATCATCCAACGGCCCAGATTTAGTAACCGTTGGGCTTGTAACCGCTAGGGCCAACGTGGCAAGACACACCTGCCGAGGCCTCGGTCTAAGTCATCAAGATTCAAAGCCCCAGCGCAGGAGGCCTCGGCCTGACCTCACATGGCCAAGGTCTCGGCCAGGACCGCCTGAGGTCTCGGCCTAGACATCGCTCGCAAAAGACCTCGGCTAGAGCTCATGGTCAAGGTCGACCCAAGCATAATCAAGACGACATCGAGATACGCCTATACCGACCCCTATTCCTCGACAACGAATACCACGTCACCATCTTCTCCGTACCGTCTTCGTCTTTTCTCATCCTTGACGCTGCGGGGGTTGTATACCGTATGGTGGCCGAAACGCCCGAATACCCGAGATCGTTGACCGTATGGTGGCCGAAACGCTCGAATTCCCGAGATCGTTGCTTATGCCGAGTACCCGAACCCACCGACCACCCCTACATGAGGTGAAGCGGGTCGGCGGAGTCGGCCGAGTATGTCGACATCATCTAGATGGTTACGGAGAGATTAATTAATATAATGCACAGGATTAAACCCCTAATTTTCCGGGGCCCAGTCCCTAATTGCAGCCCAATAAGAACCACTATAAATAGGACCCCAACGAGGTATGTAATTAATTCTGAACTACCGCATTTATTACGCCGAGCACTAACTTGAGCGTCGGAGTGTCTTTGCAGGCACACCCCCCTTTCCCTCCTTCGGACCACCCGGATTGGAACAAGAAAACGGAGACCGAAGATCCGACCCGTCACAACGAAGATAATTGAAGTGTGTATCCTCAAACAGAAACAATTTTTATGTTGCTTTTGGATATATATAAGTTTATCGATTTTGTAGTGGCTTTCTACTGGTTAGATTTTAGCCAATATATGATATTTCTTGATTTTTCGTATTTTAAAAATTAAAGTAAATTATCAATTTGGCATTCAAATTATTTGTGGTGAACCCCCTCTTAACCCCCTCTTTCAAAGTCTTGCTATTTACGTAATAATAATTTATATCACATTTTTTTATGTTTATTTCTTTTCATAATAATATTGACGGGGACTATACTGTGAACAACTAGTTCATATATAGTTTATTGTGGATGTACCTGTCTGAGGGCACACTCCTGTTCTTCCTGGTGAAAGGGGGACCGAATAAGAGCTCTGACGATGTCTTCAAAAGTGGGGGGAGGTACCTGCAAAAGGTACTCCGACGCTCAAGTTAGTATATGCACGAGTATCTAGGTTAAAAATGAACAGTGACATACCTTGTTACGTGTGACCTATTTATAGCATCTGACATGGGCCTGAGCGTGATGGGCCCTATCAGATGTTTACCAAATTAGGTAATACGGTACTAATTGGTCGTTTAGGCTTTAATCATATACTTACCTTTCTTGACTGTGATTACTTGTTATGACTCGCCTAACCCTTCGGCAAGAGGCCGAGCCGTCTAATCAATACTAGTCGGAGCGGCAAATGACCGAACCGTCCAGTCCGTACACGGCAGCCTGTATACTTCCGGTATGTTCTATGTCGGCACGGCACCTGACCGAGCCGACTCGATGAATGATGATGGTCCATATTTGCATTAACCAGCCTGATGTCGGTTCTCGGCCTCATGCCGAGCCGACGTTAATGATGATGCTTGTACGTGGCTATGCATGGGTGTCTGACGAAATGGCACGTATTGGTCAACGTGACCGATAGGGACCTTCCGGTACAGTGGATATTGAGTTTTTTTTTTTAACTTATGTGGTTAAAAATTAATATATCTTATAGGAATGAAATCTTGTTGCAGGGTGGAACATATATTCACCTTCCCCGCAAGAATTCGACATATTATTTATTATATTTTAAATTATAAAATTAATTTATTATATTTTTGTAAAAATGACATTTTTATTTAAATTATTTGTTATATTTTTATGAATATAATTCATATAATATTTCAAAATTAATAAATATTTACAGACATGATTTTACTAATTACATATTATTTTAACGTAAATAAAAATCAAACTCGAGATCGTTGGTATTTAAATTATTTAATAACTTTATTTTGTATATGAACATAACATATACAATTAGGCATGGTAATGGGACGCGGTGAGGGCGGGTTTTACGTTTCCTACTCCTGTCCCTGTAAATTTAAATCGTCCATGCTCCTGCTTCCGATACTCGCTAAGAGTAAAATCTGGGTCTCTATTCCCGTCCTTGGTGGGGTTCGAGTTTCCCCGCCCTGCCCTCGTCCCCGCCTCTATTTTTTTTCTTCTTTTAAATAAATATGAACAATTTAAAAAAATTAATAAAAAAAAGTAAAATAATATAAATTTTTACATATAAATATTTTTAATTTTAGTTTATATATATAAAAATAATTTTTTAATTATATTATTAAGCAGGATGGGGGCAGAGGCGGGTATGGGGACGGGGGCGGGTGGGTATTAACATCCTTGTCTCGCCCCCGATTTTATCAATTGAGAAAAATCTGAACCCGAACTCGAACTTAATAAATATGAGTTTTTCTCATCCAAATTAAAACGGGTTCAGGCAAGTAACTACGAGGGTGTGTTAGATTGTCATGCCTATATACGATGCCCCCATAATCAATGACTCATGTAAGAAATGGCACTGGAAATCCTTTATTTAAGGAATTAGCTGGAGTACGAAGTAGATATACCCGACTGTGGAAGCTTTTACTTCAGGGGCTCCATCTAAGTGATTGATCGAATTTGTAATAATATTATTAAGAATATAATAATATTATTTATTTTTTATTTGACAAAATATTTTTATTATCTTTTATATTTTTTATTATAAATATTTTTATAGGGAAATATTTTGTTTTTCTTTTTATGATCTTAGATCTTCTATTTTAAGCAAATTATTAACTAACATAAATTAATTTTTTTAATTTTTTCTTTTCGTTATATAATTTTTCTAACGATTTTAAAGTTATAAATAATGGTATTTGTAATAAAATGAATTTATTTTCATTCTTTTATATGAATTTGATTATAAATTGATTTGAGAATCAATAATGATTATTAATATTTGTTGATAAGAAAAACATTTGTACATTATATAAGAGATTGACATATTAAATTCTAAGTAACATTAATCAAATTTTTTTTATATTTTACGACAATTTTTCTTATATTTTTTTTTCATCTCTTTGTGACTAAATATAATATTTTATTATTTTTAATTTTCATTGACTATTATTGCCTTGATAAATAATTTAGTGAAAATTTTATTTTTATTGACAATTATTGACTATTATTATCCAAAATAATTGTTGAGTAACATAATTTATTTTAATTTAATATATTTTTATAACAAAATTAAAATACTTATTTATTATTAAACATATCCTCTAAAAATATTTGTGAAACATTTTGAAAATAAACAATTATAAATATTTTATATAAAATTTTGATATTTATATATTTATTAAATATTTTTTTTTTATATTTGACCCTTGTTGTAATTTAATTCAAACTTCATTCTATCCATAACTAAAAATTAATTTGGTTATTTATTATTGAAAAAAAAAACTAATCTAAACTCGTGCAGAATATGAATATATGACTTTTATTAGGTAAACATCATTTTAATGCATACAAAAATCAAACATCAAAACATCATGTCAAGTTGTATATCTTTGGACTGAAATTTATTATTATAATATACTTTTATTATATTTTTAAAATACTTTATTTATTTGATTATATTTTTTTTATTTGTCTCTTTCAATTAGTATGTCCTTCCATATTCAATTAATTGGACATGAATTATTTTGTACGAGACAAGGCCCACTTGTTATCAAGTTGGCAGGATTCACATGAGGAAAGTATAACCTAAACGGTATCCATTTTCTTAAATTAGGAATTAATTCCCGATAAAGTGCAGTGAATTTGAAATCATTGGTGTTTTGGATTCAATAATTAAAGTGTGGTTGTATTTTTGGTTTAGTTCTTAGATACAGGTGGTTTTTTTCTTTTCTAAGGAGTTAGGGAAGCTTGGTGACTTTTTGAAAATATATACTATGATATAAATATATTTATTATCTTAAATATATAATTATTTAGAAAATATTTAACTTATTACTTGACTAATTCTTCTTATTTCAATTGTTATATGAATTGAAAAAGTTACTTTTAGCTATATAGATGATAAAAATAAACTTAGGAAAAAAATTAACAAAAAATAGATTTTTCATTACATATTTAATTTTATATTAAGAGATTAGTTAAAAGTTGATACATATTTTATATTTTAAAAATGATATTCATAAGTTACATATAAGCGATATGATATATTTAATAAATTTATTATTAAAAAATTGGCCCCCTCTTTTACATATTTTGAATCTGTCCTGTACATCGATGTTTAAGTGTATCCTGTATTATGGTTAAAGCAAAAAGTGTATCTTGTATTTAATGATAATAAACATTTTTCTTATTAAAAAATAATTAATTCTTCATAGGGGAAAACAAAGAAGTTATATGAGAGGGAAAAAATTAGAAAATAAAAGAGAAAAACGGTGGAAGAGGCATTGGCTTTTTTTTTTTTTTTTTTTTTTTTTCTCTTGTTTGTCCTTTGTTACTAAATAAAAATAAAAATGAGTGAGAAGGAAATGGGTGAAAAGATAATGGAGTGAATTTTGTCTTTTTGATATTTATTTTTTTGTATGGATTTTATTACTTCATTTATGCTCTCTTTTTAGTGCATGTTTGGTTTTTAACTCTAACGTGAATTTTCACGTTTGCTTGAAGCAAAAAATTTTTGCTTCCACATAAAATTGATATCTAACGTGGAGAGAGAATGTAGAATCATGTTTCAAAAGCTAATCCAAACATGTACTTAATTGTTATATATGAATGGATGTTAGCTTTTTGTGTTTTACTTTTTTCTTATACCTCACTTTCACATATTTCCTTATGACCGCTGTTAACCAGAAGAAAACTCATTTTTTATTTTTGACATCTTCAAAATAAATTAAGGAGGTTAATTAGTTGTTTCTCAAGCCTATGGTAAAATATTTTCTTAGAAGGAATTGAGAGTTTCAATTATACCTTTAACAATTTGAGAAGAAAGGGAGGCAAGTGTGCCCCAATTAAAGATGGAATTAATATCAAGGGATCTATGTCCCTAATTAAAGCTTCTAATTATGACATTCTTTTTTATACATGATCGTGGTTAATTAACATTATGTAATAGGTAACGTTATTTCAGATTGTCAATTAACCTTTATACAAGGAAGATCTATTTTTGATGGAGTTGTGGTTGCCAATGAGATTATTGAGGAGATTAAAAGGAAGAAAAGTAAATGTTTGCTTTTTAAAGATTTTGAAAAGGCATATGATTCAGTTAATTGGGAGTTCCTTCAGTACATGATGGAAAGGATGGGTTTTCCGTTAAAATGGAGGAAGTGGGTTGCTGAATGTGTGAGCACTACAAGAATTTCTGTCCTATTAAATGGCAGTCCCACTGGTGAGTTTGGGGTTGGCAAGGGACTAAGACAAGGAGATCTGCTTGCTCCATTTCTATTTCTTATAGTTGCTGAGGGCCTTAATGCATTGATGAGCAAAGTTGTGGAATGTCATGTGTTTAGTGGTTATTCAGTTGGACACCAGTCAGTTAGTGTGTCTCACCTTCAATATGCAGATGACACTTTGATTATTGGTGGAGCATCTTTACATAATGTTTGGGCGATAAAATCCATCTTACAGATTTTTGAGTTGGTGGCGGGTCTCAAAGTTAATTTTCATAAAAGCAAGCTCTTTGGGTTCAATATTAATATTGAAGTGTTAAACTTGATGGCTTAGTTTCTAAACTGTAAGGTTGGTTCTTTACCTTTTTGCTATTTGGGGTTACCTCTTGGGGCAAATCCACGTTGTATCAAAACTTAGGAGCCCGTGATTTCTAAAGTGAAGAAGAGGTTATCAAAATGGAAGTCTTCAACTCTTTCCTTTGGTGGGCATAGTGTCCTCTTGAAACCAGTCCTTAATTCCATTCCGATCTACTATCTTTCTTTCTTCAAGGCTCCTCAAGGCATCATTTCTAAACTTGAATCTCTTTTTAAACTCTTTCTTTGGGGAGGGGATGAAAATCATAGGAAAATTGCTTGGGTGGCTTGGCAGGAGGTGTGTAGGGGAAAGGAACAAGGTGGGTTGGGAATTCTAGAGCTTAGAGCATTTAACCTTGCTCTCCTTGGAAAGTGGAGATGGCGGCTGTTAGTTGAAAAGGGTAGGTTTTGGCATAGGGTTGTCACTTCTATTTATGGGGAGGGTTGTTTTTAGGGAGTTGGTGATAAAGTACAAAGTTCAAAGTGGTGGGTTGATCTGTGGACCATTGATTCTACTCCATACACATCATTTGATTGGTTCACTTCTAGGTGTACCAAGGTGGTGGGGGATGGTCGAAATACCTTTTTTTGGAAGGATGGTTGGAGTGGTCAGGGACCTCTTTGTAATCGATATAGTAGATTGTTTTCTATAGCTTCTGACAAGGATGTATCGGTCGCAAACATGGTTCTTTGGAGGGATGGAGGTTTTGAGTGGATTTGGTCTTGGCGTAGGAGTCTATTTCAATGGGAATTAGAATTATTATCACAATTAGCTGCTGATTTAGGATCAACTGTCTTAAAGAATGATTGTTGTGATAGGTGGTGTTGGAAGGATTCTAATGATGGGATATATAATGTGAAATCAGCATACAAGGCAGTGATTAATGGTGGTATCTACGCAGATTTTCTGCTTCATAAATTTCTCTGGTCTAGTTGTGTACCTTCTAAAGTATCAGGTTTTGCTTGGAAAGCCTTGCTGAATAGGATACCAAGTAAATGTAACTTAATTAAGCGGAAGGTTCTTAATATTTCTGCTAGTGGATGTGCTTGGTGTGGTGAAGATTTGGAAAATACCTCTCACCTATTATTTGGATGTTATTATGCCTATTTTGTATGGTTATCTAATTTTGCTTGGTTTGGTGTTTCAACAGTTATACACAACTCCTGTCATGAAAATTTTGCTCATTTTATTGGATTTCCTAGATGCAGTGGTAGAGATAGAATGAGGTGGTCTGTGGTTTGGTTAGCCACAATTTGGTCTCTGTGGCTTGCTAGAAATGATGTCATTTTTAAAGACAAGGTGGTGGCAATTAAGGATTTAGTGGAATTAATCAAACTACGTAGCTGGAACTGGATTAAGACCAAAGATAAGTCATTTTTTACCCATTCTCAGCGTGGTTTTCTTCCCCTGGTGTTTGCCTTAACTTTTGGAATAATGATTCTTTCTAATTCTGTACACATCAGGGTGTTAGTTTTGTATTTGGTTTTCTGATTACTGAACTTGTTTGATTATTAGATGACATTTTATAGTCCTAGTTTTGTAATGGTGGTAGACATTACATTCAGGTGATTACCTTTTGTATGGATTACGTTGAATTTTGTTTAGGTGACTTTGTATTTTGTAATGGGTTGGGGTACCCCTTGTACTCCCATTAATTTATTTTGCTTATAAAAAAAACATTATGTATAGTTATCTTTAAAAAAAATTATGTATAGTTTAATAATTAACTAAATAATTAAGAGATAAAGATTAAATAAAATTAATATTATAAACTTTTTTTCTCATTAAATTTTGTTAAATGACTAAGAAAATTTTAATAATTAAAAGATAAAGATTAAATAAATTATGATTTTATAATTTTTTTAAAAAATTAGTTAAATTTTATATATTGTAAATACCAATTTTTATCCATTAATTTTTCTACTAATTTCTTTCTCAAAATTTCTAAATCAATGATTCAAGAATAAAAAAAATTTACAAACCAAATTTATCTATAATAATAATAACTATGTGATTCTTCATCAACATTTATATTAAAAATATCTATCATTTAAAAAAAAAAAAGATTATTTGAATGTAATATTCTTTTGATTCTAGAGTCTAAAGGTACAAGTTGTGACAATTTATTATCTTAAAGTCTTTATATAAATTTAAAATTAATTAAATATAAAAAATATTATCACAATATTCAATATAAATATTTGAAGTCATTATATCGAACATTTTATTGGAGGAATGGTTAATTAGATATGACATATTTTTAACCTGTGAATTTAAGATACAAGTTGTGACAACTTGATATCTTTAAATTTTTTTTCCAAAATAAAAATATCCAACCAAAAAATCTTTTAAGTATATACCATAGTAATAATAACATCGATAATAACAATTATAATCAAAATTAAATATTTTATTGAATTGGCTTTTAGTATACACCTCAGTCAATTTTATATTTTAGGATGAATGAACTAAATCAATTCAAGAATCCTAAATTTAATAAAAATTAAAATTTAATTAAAAAATATATCAACACACAAATATTTTTTACAAAGAATTACGTGACTCTGATTTTCTACTGCTCATGGAGATATATAAGAGCATGAAATAAATCTTGTCAAGCCAAAAAATAAAATAAATAATATTATCTTCCTTTTTACATAACAATAATGATAATTTAAATTTTTTAAATAAACACATTAGTTAAATAAAATAAATTTGATCATTATAGTTAATTTTGATTAATTTTGGGTGAGATAAATATTTTATAAGTTATAAATAATTTTTTTAATTAATTAAAAGTAATTATCTTAGGATGAACATTGTAAAGTGTTAATACCTTCCTCAAACGTAAACGACTCTCAAACTCAAAAATTTAATTTTTGTAGACCATTTTCTATTTTGTGGATTTTTCTAATGTTTTTTTTTATAAAAATAAACATTGGTGGTGACTTCATATTTTTATTTTATTTTCGTCATTCCTTTACAATTTCCATTGTGACAGATGGCGACTCCATTGAAAAGTTTTTTTTAGAGTCAAACCTATAATAATTAATTAAGATAATTAATAATAAGTTTTAAAATGTTTATCTCACTTTTATTTATTATTTATTATTTTTTTTATTTTTTCTCTTTATTCGTTGTTTGTCTTATTTGCATAAATCCTATAAATATGTGTTGTGTAAATTGAACTTTAGGATAGAAGAATTTTATTTTACTTTTTATATTGTATGTGTTGTTTGTTTTGCAGATTGGGTAGTTTAGGATTGCTCCCTTCACATACTTCACTTGCACAATTTCATACACGTTTATGAGTGGGGTCTTATGCTCAGACTTGAGCACAACTTATGATAAGTAAAATGTTGAGTAGTGGTAACCTTCTTGATGAACATCTTGTTTGGTTATCGTGAAGGTCTCACCTAGAGTTTGATCCTTTCAAGGGTATTATCACCTCTAATAATTTACCTATTGTTGTGACCAATATCCTAAGAAGGGTTATTGGCTCTAGGAACCTATTTTTAGAATTGTAGTTCCACCCTTTTGAGAGAAACGCATATTAATGGTCCATAGATTTTTCAACTTAGGAACACCCTTATTAAGTGTCACAAGAGCAGTATTCTACCTCTATATTCAAATAACGCAAAAATAAATAAATTTTTTTATTCCATTCCATAACAAGTATCATGCATTTCATTTCATGGCAAAATTTGAAGAAAAAAAAAGAACCATTTACGTCATATCATGCATTTCAAAATGAATCATATAAAATGAAACAAAAAAATTCATCAATAGCATGTTGCATGCATTTCCAGGTTGTTGGAGAGTCATAAAGACTTGAGTTGCTACGAACACCTTTCGAGAAGTCATGGAATCAAGTCTTAGGAAGACTTTGAAGTTAAAGGTCAGAAAACAGATTTGAGTAGTTTAAAGACTCTCAGTAATAGCTTAAAAAGTAGTCAATGACAAACTTTTGTTGTTCGTATGGTAGGATCCGTAACCTATTGGAGGTAGACGTACAAGAGGGAGCTTTCACTGCCTTAGCCCAATTCTATGATCTTCCTTTGAGGTCCTTCCTTTTTCAAGATTTTCAACTGGCATCATTGCTTGAGGAATTTGAAAAAATATTGGGTATTTGCTTAGGGAATAAAAAGTCTTATATGTACATAGGACATTATCCTTCATTAACCAAAGTTGTCACATCCTTGAGGATTGATGCCAGAGAACTAGCAAGCAAGAAAGGGACAAAGGGAGGGGTTGAAGGTTTCTCGAGAATTAACCTTGAGCGATGTGCATTGAACTTAGCATAGAGTGGGAGATGGGATGCCTTCATGGATGTGCTCACCCTTATTATTTATAGGATTGTCTTATTCCCGAATGTTGAAAACTTTATTGACTTTGTTGTGGTCGATGTCTTCTTGGCCTTCAAACATGAAAGAAAGAGTCTTGTACCAGCCATCCTTGCTAATACATATCATTCCCTTACCTTGTGCCATGAAAGAAAACATGGGATGATTTTGTGTTGTATGCCTATACTATACTTGTGGTTCACATCCTACATGTTCAAGAGAGGAAGTTAGATTGAGATTAAAAATATGACCGAATGGGCTTACAACATAGTAAAGACCATCTCTTAGTACTCGCAAGAGCAAAACATTGATGAAGTGATTTGTCAATGTGGAGATTTCTCGAACATTCCACTCATGGGGACTAAGGGATGCATAAACTACAACCCCGCTCTTATGATAAGACAACTCGATTATCTGATTAGAAGCCCGCCAGTTGAAGATTCGATCACTCCCTTCATGGTTTATGATATGACTAAGGAGTTGGATTTGCTTAACAAGATTAGACATTTCTGGGATAGGGTGATCAGGAAAGGGAGAGAATTGGGAAAAAGAAATTGTAATGTGGAGGGGAGTTATCAACGATGGCATAGCGAGAGGGTCCAACATGTCAAGTTGCCATTTTGGGGTCCCATTCCGATTATTGAAGAAACACCAATTTAAGAACCTATGAGTCTAGAGGAGATCAAAAGACTTAAAAAAGTGTTGGCCAAATCTAAGAAAGAAAAAGAAGAAATGAAGAAGGACTTAATGCAGGCATGCCAAGAGTATCAAGCAGCACAAAGAGAAGTTTCCCAAACAAGACAACGTGTGGAACTAGCCAATAAGAGAGCAAGAATGGAAGAAGAGGGCAAGTTGAACACCCGCATTTGTTTAAAGGCCGCTTCCATAGAGTTAAAAATGCAAAGAGGTGAACGTGTCCAAGCTAGGGTTGATAGTGAGCGATGGAAAGAGGCATGGGAAACATCCAAAAGAGCTGAGCAATTTGCACAAAAACAACTTAAGGATTTGAAGCAACAACTCAAAGGGGTAGTAGCTAAGTACAAAAGTAGAGTCCAAGGTGAAAAAAGACTGAATTTCAATTTGAATATCGATTATCAAGCCACGGAGGAAAAAAATCATCAGGTTATAGGCCTACAAGAAGAAGTAAAATAGATAAGGGATGTCATCGAGATACATGAAGAAAACCAGAGAATTTGGGGACACAATCTTTTGAGTCAAGTTCAGCAATTTAAAAGCATGCTCAGTGACACCTTTTACCTACTACAACAAGCTGAAGCAATGGCAATCCCATATTCCACTCCTAAAGAAATTCATGATTTCTTTGAATACTGTAGAGATATGATAGCTAAGATGAGAGAAATGGATATTAGTGGTGAATGATTTGTACTTTTATCTTTGAGTTGTAAAAGAATTATCATGATGTATTACTTCACCTAATATATTGCACTCACTACAAGAAAAACAGTTATTTCTGACGGATAATTTCCGACGGATTCAAATCCGTCGGAAAAAAAAATTTTCTGACGGAAATTTCTGATGGATTTTGATCCGTCAAAAAAAAAAATTTTCCGACAAATTTTTATCTGTCGGAAATTTCTGACGGATTTATATCCGTCGGAAATTTCCGACGGAATTTCCGTCAAAAATTTTTGACGGAATAATCCGTCAGAAATTTCTGACAGAAATTCCGTCGGAAATCATGCCCTATTTATATTAATTAATATTAAACCATATTAATTAATAATGGATGCTCATGCTGATTAATTAGAACCACTAATAATAGAACATTATTTCCTAACTGCTCATTTGTAGCCACAAAAGCATGCATGAAATTTAGAGAGCCTCTTGTACCGTAACAACTCTTCATACATTATTAATTACAATAATATTAGTTATATAACATCTTTTTAGAAATGTGTTGACAAGATAATCGATAATATATTTATTTTTAGATAAAACTTAAATGTAATATTAAATGTTAGAGGGAATCGGCCGAGCCAAGTTAACTATAGAGTACCATACAAAGAGGGAGAGTGACTCTTAAGTATTGTTAATTAAGATTTATATTAAAGTTTGTATTAATTTTTTATTGTTGGATTTATTGTATTATCCTTTATCAAATTTTTCCCGTATTAAGTGCATTTATTTAGAATTTTATAAATTTTACAGTCAAAATGTGACGAAGTGTGTTAAAAATTTTATATTGAATAATGATATAACTAAAATAAAGTATATTAATAATAAAAATTCGTACATTTCAAATCACTTATATATATATATGATTAAATTAAACTTAGATTCATATAGTTAAGAGAAAACTAATTAAAGATTGTGAAAAGTTTTTAAAATGATCGACTAATTTTTTAAAGCTAAAATTAATAAAATTTATTTAAAATCATCAACATTACAAGAAAATTAATAAAATATATTTGCTGAATTATATTTGAAATCATCAACGTTGATGCTAGCTGGCTTTAATAATTTTATCTATATATGGATAAAAAAATGTTGAAAAATATTGATGTTATAACAATTAGTAATATTATTATTAATCACTTTGCTTCTAGAACGCTATAAAGAAATTTCACTTTGTGATAATTTCTATATATATTTTGTTTTATAAGGAATAAGCGACATATTTAAAAGCAAATTAAAATATTTTATTGATGATAGATGATAATATAAAAGTATTTTGAATGAAAAATATAATTATATTTTTTTTATATTTGTTAAAATGCTATTTTTCCAATATAACAAAATATGTTTTCTAAGATATATATTTGTACATAAATAGCCATCGTTTTTTGTTTCACTTCGGACCCATCAAATAAAAGGACCAACCCTAGTAATATTTTAAGAGTTTTTAATGTTGTTCTTGAATTAAAATTAAGACTTAATCACTTACTTCATCTCTTAATTTATTTATTTGTTTAGATTTGATATTTTTTTATTATTAATAATCATTGATTTTTAATTAAAATTGATATAATATCATCTTTTCCATCCAATTAAGTTAACGTCGTTAACTCTATAATTTCTGGTGATTTTAATTTATACTTAATGTCCATTTTTAACCGCCACTATTAATTTTTTTTGGATTTTATACCATGTAAGTTTTAATTAGAGATTCAACGAATCATATTAATATTAAAGATTTTAACAAATTATATTATGTAAAATTTCCAATGAATAAGGATATATTTTAAGAAATAACTTATTTAAGATATTATATAATAAGTTTTTATGTAATAAAATCTTAATTTATAATTAACATTAAACATTCAATGAATTCGAATAATGATATGCTTTAAGAAATAACTTCTTTAAGATCTTATATAATAAGTTTTTGTATGATAAGATCTTATAATATTATAAGTATTTAAAATTTAATAAATCTTTGTATTTGTATAATTATTTAAATACTTATATGATGTTATTTTATTTTAAAAATAAAGAAAAATTATTATAATTAAATTTTGATTGAAAGTAAAATAAAAATATAAAAAGTAACTAAATAACTTTCAAAATGACATTCTATATCACAATAATATTAAAATGATTTTATCTAATTTAAAAAAAAAAATAAAAAAAATATTAAAAATTAAATATTTTTATAAATACTAGAGAGGTTGAATCACTTTGTGCCACTAATAATGATAGGTAGATAAAATATTAGAAGATTTTACGTAGTTATTTAGAGAGAATATAAATTTTTTTATATCCAAAGAAAAAGTGTTATACATAAAACTTTAAGATTTTGTTAAAATTTCAAAATTGAACTATTATTATTGTTATTATAAATATATTATTATTTTAAATTTGAAATACTATTATTTTGTATTTAAATTAAATTATATTAATCATTATTTTCAAGTTTAAATTAAAATATTATTTATATATTAATTTAATTAATAAAAAATATAATATAGTAATTTTAAAAATAATTGTATTTTAAAGATATTTATTTCGTATTGTTTATAGGAGTTAAAATGGTAGGTTTTATTTTTCAAAATAAAAAATATATTTTTAAAACACAAAACGTCACAGACAAGAGAAGAGAGGCACGAGGGTTCGTCACAGAGAAGAGAGGCACCATTTTAAACCCTAATATACAGAGAAGAGAGGCACGACACTTTCAGAAAGCTCAAAATTTGAATTGGAATTTGAGTGAGAAGGTGTTGGTGGAATTGAGAAGTGAGAAGCGAATAGAAATGCGGTGGAGATTGCTCCATGGATGGGAAGCCTAACCCAGATTCCTCCTCCCCGGACTTCCTCCGCCACGTTCAAGCCGCCCTGAAACGACACCGTCCCCTCGGTCCGTAACTCATAACTCCCTTTCACTCCCTCACTCGCAATCCCATCTTCTCATACCTCATTTCTAGGGTTTCTCCTTTTGCAGGTACAATGCACTCCAATTCCATAAGGCCACGTCGCACGCTGCTTCCTCAACGAACCAACTCTCTACAACAACCACCACCACCTTCTTCTCACAACCTAGATCCTCACAAGAAAGTCCACTTTTCAACTCCAACCACCACTGCTTTGCAGGGTAAAATTTTTTCATATTCCGCGTTTCGCCTATTCCCAACACGTCACTCTATGGATATGTTTTTGTTTTCGTCTTTTAAGTTGCAGATGGATTGCCCACTGAGTTGGAGAATTTATCTTCTCATATGAGTTCGCTTGGATTCGCAGAAATGGAGTGGGTTGAAGGCAACCAAGTTGAAGCGTCGTCGTCGATTGGATTCCACCAGCAAGGGAATGTTCACAAGGTAGGGTTTGACGATTATTGTGATGATGGTAAAGGGAAAGAGGCTGTGGATGTTGCTTAAGCGCGGTAGCTCTCTCTAACAATTCGCTTATTTCATGGGCTTAAGCTTCTTGTGCTGCTTTTGTCTCTGTTTTTGTGTGTTAATGTAAGTATGGGCTTTTTTGTTCATTTATTTTCTTTGGATGCAGGATGGAAGAATTCTTTCTCTGTTATAATTGGTGGAGATGAAGTAAGAACAGCAAAACCGTCCCCTGAAATGTGAGATGCTATGATATATTGTCTAGCCTTGATTATTGAGGGTCAGTTGATTTCTATATTAGAAAGATCTTTGTCTTCTAAAATTCTTATATTGTGTTTTATGATGTTAGATTCCTTGAAGCTGCTAGGAGGTTAAGCGTGGAGCCTTCCAGTTGTCTTGTCATTGAAGACTCTTTGTGAGTTTCTAAATATCTAAATATTTTAGGAGAATTTCTAAATATCTCTTCCTCCCTGGAGATTCTGTTTATGAATTTCTAGCTGAAGGCTAGCAATTTTGATCTTGTAATTACTAATTAGATGTTTGGTTTTGGATTAAATCACCTATTAGCTGAGGACCACTGTTATGTAGATAGATTGCGCAACCAAAATTACATGCCTTTGTGGTGGCTAGTTTTTGAGGAATTGAAACACATTATTTGTATTTGATGTAATTTCCGAGTAACTAGTCTGGTTATATGAGAAAGTATTTGATTTGCTAAAAAAGGAAGGATAACTAAAAGATGCTTGTTCCATGTTCTATTTTAAAATTTTCATGGAAAAGAACAAAACATGAAAACAAAGGATTAAGTTTAGGACAACATTGTAAACAAAGGATTAAATTGTAAACATTGTAATATAAAGGTGAAAGTAACTAATCAATACGTCAATTCATTGAATTGATGAATCACTTATTCTTTTTTCTTTTTGGTAAATAATAAATCAATGATCTAACAATTTCTTTTACACAATTTTTTTCTAATAGTATGACTCGTTAATAGACTCATAATAAATGAATAGTATAAAATAATATTATCAATTAATATATTAAAAATAAACTATTCTTTAGTTTACTTGTATCAATATTAATATATAGTATAGTATGTTTAACATATAATTATGCCGCTTTAGAATATGATCAGACATTGGATTATCAATTTATTATGTATTAATGAGCATCAATTAATAGGAAAAGAAAATTCTTCATGTGAATCTCCATATCTTGACACCGCATAGATCTTTCACGAGAAACAATCAATCTTGTTTATACAATGCTCTCCCTCTATTTTTTTTTAACATTACTTTAACCCTTTCTTGTGTCTCATTTTTGCATAACACTAGAAGGTCGATTTCTAACAACTAAGAAGTTTGGAAGGTTTGTAAATAAACTTTTTCTTCACATTTTAAAGTTTTGTGTATTTTATTATGATATGTGTATTACTAGAGCTTTTTATGTTGTGAGAGAAGATATCCTAATTAGTTTTCCTTATAGTAATTAATGATACAGTAATTAATGCTACCGTAATTAATAGTAAAAACAAACCCTTAGTAATGAAATTGAATTTGAATGTCATTCTTCATTATTGTGTTTTTCTAATTCTCGGCACAATGCTAATCATTGAAACAATAACCATCTTCACCAACGATAACACTATATATGTCTTAGTATTATATAACAACAAAATTGTTTTCCCACTTGTAAAATTATTAATATATTATCTTTTTAGATTAATTTGATTTTTGAACTAGACGAGATTAATTATGTTTGAAGATTAATTACTATTTTTAGATTAAATTTATGTTCTTGGTTTGATAATACTTCTTAATGTATGTTAAACAGGTAAAAATAATGTCAGTTAGTTATATTAAGAAATTTATTTAAAATTTAAAATATTAATTTCTGACAGAAATTCTGTCGGAAATGTTCTAAAGAAATTTCTGACGGAATTTCCGTCGAAAATTTTTGTGAAAGATTTTCGACGGAAATTCTGTCGGAAATGTCCCCCACAAATTTTCGACGGAATTTCCGTTAGAAATGTCTCTCCAAATTTTCGACAGAATTTCCGTCGGAAATGTCCCCCATAAATTTCCGACGAAATTTTCGTCGGAAATTTTTGCAGGACATTGTCGACTGAAATTCCGTCGGAAATTTTCGACAGAAATTGGTATTTTCGATGGATTTTTTTTCGACAACACTTTTTCCGACGGATTTAAATCCGTCGAAAATCCGTCAAAAATACCAAATTTCGTTGGAAATTTATGAGTTTCCGTAAAAAATTTCCGTCGGAAATTGACATTTTTCTTGTAGTGACTTTTATTATCAATGAAGAAGTTTGTTAATTTCTACTTTGATTTCTTTTCCTCATTTGCTATGCTCGTAATGTTACAAGAGACGCTCACACACAAACTACTTGCTAAGTACTTAGAACGCGACGTTCTAAAGGAAAAGTTTAATCGACAATGCTCAAAGATCTATTGATTCCATGACCTAGTACCTAAAACGTAACGATCTAGGAGACAATTAAAGAAAGATGGTCCCATGCGAGTCATGTGATTTATGGCTCTCCAACAATTTAGCATTTGCACATACATGATATATAGTTGCATTTTCATATCACTACATACTCATCATATTTTCTTATGTATTCGTAAATTTGAAAAAAAGGAAAAACAACTATTAAGGCAAAGAAAGCATTCCTTTGACACCTTTACAGGACACGAGCAAAGACCAAGATCATGGAAGAGGTAATAGACTTAGAGCAATAACATGAAGAGATGAGAAAAGACATAAATCAGTTGAAGGAACAAATAGGAAAGATTTTGGGCTTGTTGCAGTCAATGGAATCTAAAAAAAGGACGAATGGAGAGTCATTTAAACAGCCTCATAAGACAGTTGATTACCCTCCTAGGTTTACTCCACGCGCGCAACCCAACCTGAGTGTTCAAGTTCAAGGGTACGCACCACCCATCATCGTAACCACTTCAAAAAATAACTAACATGCTTCCACTTTAAACCTTCAAGGTCAAATCCCACTACCTCCATATGGTTTGCCTCAAGGATACACACCACTTGTCGCTAATATTCCTGAGAGTAATCCATCTACTCCACCTTAAACCCACCTAACCAAACACAAGCCCAAAACCCAACCCTTGAAGTCAATGATCCAAAAATTCCAACCCATCCTTTTGCTTACACACCATATACCCATATGTATGCACCACTTAATATGACTCAGGGCGAAGGGCCTCCTAATCACCAAGGGATAACTCCTATGCCAACTGTTATTCTACACCATCATCATTCAGAAGATATTCCCCATGATGATAAACTTTAATTTTTGGAAGACAAATTAAGGGCCATAAAGGGATTTGATAATTATGGTTTCAATGCTGCGAATTTGTGTTTGGTTCCTAATGTTGTAATTCCTCCCAAGTTTAAAGTTCCAAAATTCGATAAATTCAAGGGGGATACATGCCAAAGGAATCATCTCACTATGAATTGTCGAAAGATGGCTTCATTTGCTCATCACGACAAACTGCTGATCCACTTCTTTCAAGAAAGCCTTATTGGGGCAACACTAAGTTGGTACATGAACCTAGAACGAGGAAAAGTGTGTACATGGAAAGACTTAGTCGAGGCCTTCTTGAAATAGTATAAGTACAATATGGACATGACCCTAGATCACACACAATTGCATAATATGATGAATAAAGAGAATGTGAACTTCAAAGAATATGCCCAACAATGGAGAAGGGTAGCTGCTCAGGTGCAACCTCCGTTGTTGGAAAAAGAGATAATCACAATGTTCATTGATACACTTCAATCACCCTTTTATGAAAGGATGATTGGAAATGTATCATCAAATTTTTCAGATTTGGTCATCATTGGAGATAGGGTTGAGATGGGAGTCAGAAGTGGGAAAATTTCCTATATGACGATAGGATCCACAACCATCAAGAAACCCATAGAAACCACAAATAGGAGGAAAGAAGGTGAAATGAATGCAGTGATGACAACACTAGTCAGACCCAACTACAATCTTATTTCTTTTATATCCAATTACAAACCCCAATATATGTATAACCCACAAGTAGCAATAGATTTTTTTTTCACCATACCCACAACCTTATCCATCCAGAATGTCTTATCAGTCACCTACACAACCATTGCAATTTTCAGTACCTCAAGTAAATCAATCAGTAATTCCACCTCTCATGGTGAATAATGCTCAAAGAAGGGGTAACAATCAACAAAGGACTCTAGCTTTGATCCCCATGACCTACATTAAACTTCTACCGCATCTGGTTTAGAATGCTTTAATTGTGCCTTTTCCTATAAAGCCTGTTCAACCTCCGTATCCAAGAGGTTATGATTTAAACACCAAATGTGAATATCATGCCGGGGCAATAGGACATTTGATGGAATCTTGCCAAGGCCAAGAAGACCAAGAGGTGATACATTGAAGGACCCAAGAGGAATGGGTTAGTCTTGAAGACCAAAGGAGGATTGTATATATATAGTAGTTACTTGTATAGGTTTATTTTGCCTTTGTAAGGCACTTTCTTTTCTTTTCATATAGGATATTCCTTTGAGAATTTAGGGTATGTTACTTGAAGACTTTTGCTCCATTTGACCTTGTATTAAGAGTCACTTATTTTCATATTTTCAGTAGTAGAAGTGGGGTGACAAATAGTAAGGTGTGTAGGTGCAACTAATAATTGGGCCTAGGCTAAATTTTACAAATTGGGCTTGTTTTCCTCTATTTTTTTCTCCAAGGAATTGATTTAGCTAGGTCTCACCATCATTTGGTGAACCTAACTAAACCAATTCCAATATTTTTGGATTTGGAGAAGTGAAGGAAAGCACCAAGGCCACCTAGCTCACTTCCTTTGGTCGAATTTCTTAGCTTCTCTTACACACTTGGGAAGCTTGTGCTACAAGCTTCTAACTTAGCTTGCTTCCCAAGCTTCTAAGTTAGAAACTTGCTTCACAAGCTTCCTAAACTAACTAGGCCGGTCAAGTTTGAGTGTAAGAGGACTAACCATGGTTCTCTTGAACCATGGTTAGTCTAGCTTGCACCACAAGCTTCCTTTCACTATATAAGTTTTTCTCTTGGCTTTGTAATCACTTTTGACATTAATGAGATTAGAAATTCAGAAAATTCTCTCTATTTCAAAGGTCCAATACCATGGAGAACTTTCTCTCCTTAATAACCTTCACAACAGAATCTTTCCTTTGTGCCTTGGTTCATCACTTCTTCTTCTTCTTCTTCAAGAAGATAGCCACGCCACTATTGTTGCTTCCATCAAGCTCTTGGAGTTTGAAGCTTGTTCCGTGAAGAATCCTAAACCTCAAGAGATGATTGGACTTGAAGATGGAACTAGTTGAAGAACAACATCCACTTCCACTAGATTTCTCCATCAACATTCAATTGAGAAATGTTGGGGTTTGAAACACAAGGTGCAAGACTTGATAGATGCAGGATTGTTAAGCTTTAAGGAAAGTGAGCTAAATGTAGGAAGTAATCCACTTCTAGGTCATGAGACCTTATCGATTAATGCTATTGAAGAAGAATGTACTCCGCAAGTGATAGAAGTGGAGAAGATCAAAACCCTCATGAGATTCATTTTTTCATAATTATGCAAATTTGGGATGATTAAGGGAGAGTCTCGTGAAGCAAGAGTGTGCGGTCTCCACCCTACAGCTGCGCATTCAATTGAAGAATATGACGAGTTCAAGAAAATATTGCAAGGAATGATTAGTTTAAACTTGGTTGAGGTGAGCCAAGTGCGAACAAAAGAGGATGTGTTGATGATTCAATCAAACAGAAAGTTCAATATGACTACTTCTAGACCATTGGTAATCACCTTCACCAAAAACACTTTTGTATTGACACCTAGTACCCTTAAGCCACTCGTTGTTCAAATTTTAGCTCCTTTTCCATACAAGGACACTAAAGAAGTTCCATGGCGTTACGATGCGAAGGTGGAGAGTGACTATGGGAATGCCCAACAAAAGGAAGACTCCGACACCGCAGGAACTAACGTAACAAATATCGCAGGAGTAGGTGGAATGACCCATAGTGGTAAAAGTCTATACTCCAAAAGAGTTGAGAGTAGGAGACTTGACAAGAAACCTTGAGAAAAGGGAAAATACAATCGTTAGTGAAGGAGTTTTGGGTGTCAAGAGGAGGGGCGATAAGAAAGTCATGGAGGAAAAGAAAAAAGAAGTGTTAGACAAAGAAGTTACAGAATTTTTTAAGTTTATTTGACAAAGTGAGTACAAGCTCATTGATCATTTAAATCATACTCCTGCAAAGGTATCTTTATTATCAGTGTTGATGAATTTCGAGAGTCATAGAAAGTTGTTGATGAAGATCTTGAATGAAGCTCGTGTGTCCAATGACATCACACTAGACACATTTGGCAGCATCGTTGGTAACATTACAGCTAACAATCACCTCACTTTCACATATGATAAAGTCCCAGTTGAAGGAAGGGGACATAACAAGGCTTTACACATCGCTGTGAAATATGCAAATCACATTTTAGCTAGAGTGCTTATCAATAATGGGTCCTCATTGACTGTGATGCCTAAGTCAACATTGGATCGATTTCCTTGTGATGAGACATATATGAAACCAAGTTCCATGATTGTGAAGGCTTTTGATGGATCACGAAGGGAAGTTATGGGAGAGATCGAGATCCCTGTCCAGATTGGCCCATTCACCTTCAACATAACTTTTCAAGTCATGGATATCAAACTTGTATATAGTTGTTTGTTGGGAAGGCCATGGATCCATTCAGTTGGGGTTGTTCCCTCTTCTTTACATCAAAAGTTAAAATTTATCATGGAGGAGGGTGAGGAAGACATGTTGGTGAGTTGTCTTATTCCTACTCGTAATGTTGAAGCAGCTGAGAAGGCTCTAGAAACCTCATTTTAGTCATTGGAAATAATTAATACTGCTTATGTGGAATCTTCAATGAGAAGTTCACAATCATCGAACGCATCCATGATGGATGCAAAGGTCATGATGAACAAAGGGTACCCATTAGGACTTAGGTTGGGAAAACATTTGGAAGAAGTTACAAAGTTGATAGAATTGCCAAAAAAATAAGAATCAATGGGGGCTAGGGTACAAACCTACTAAAGCCAATGAAAGAAGAATGGCAGGGGAAAACAAAGAGAAAAGGTTGTCTAATATGAAAAATCAAGAGCCCAGAGTTTAGAGAATTTCCCATTGTCACCTTTATCAAAGCTTTCAAAGTGGAGGGGTGGTGCAAGCAGATCAAGTGGCTATGACTAAGGAAGAAGAAAATGATGATAATCACGCCAACTTCGTGTATTTGTGTGACCCATGTGAAGAGCTATACAATTGGAAGATCATTGAATTTTCTACTTTTAATTCAATTTCAAAGTAATTGTAACACAAACTCTATGATTTTGCCCATGATTTTTAGTATGAATTTTTGTTAATGGGCAAGAATATTTTCTTTTAGTATATCACATGAATGAAATGCATTTCTATAATCTCTCATGTGTCCTTTCTATCTTTTATTTCTTTTCTTTCAATATTATTCATTCTTATTAAAAGTTTTATACCTTTATAAAAACAAAGTGTATCAAAGAAATAAATTTACTCAAGTAATTAATTAAAATTAGAAGAAAAAAAAACACAAAAAAAATATTAATTGAGTATTCAAATCCATCAATTATAATTTATCATTTCATTTCATTGTATGCAAAAACTCTTCAGACTAATAACAGTCACAATACTGTAAATAAAAGTAGTTTCCCACCCAATTAATTGAGAAATATTTGTGACATAACCAAAAGAAACCAACTCAAAATAATTAGAAAAAGATTTACATATCTTTTAGTTTAAAATCAAAATAAAATAATATCAACAATATTATTATATAAATATCATATTTTATTTTTATTCATCGTTAATTTTGTATTGTAATCTTTAAATTGAAATTCACAAATATGATTTTTATAATTAATATTAGTGATTTCATTTCCTTTACATGAAAATATTTTTTTATAAAAAAATTAATAATTATAAAATGTGATATAAAATTATTTTATTATTAGTATTATATATATATATATATATATATATATATATATATATATACAAATCTATAATCTGCTATATATTATAAAGATAATACTTTTTAAAAAACAAACATTTATATAAATTCAAGTAACATAAGATATATGTGAATATAAAATTATTTTAATATTTTCATAATTAAGTTGAAATATTTTTTCAAATATCTATATGCATATTTATTTATATATACTTACACAATAAACGTAGTTTGATTAATTTTAAATTTAATAATTAACTCAGATTAAAGTGTACCTTTGATCTATTTGTTTTCATTAATTCACAATTTTTATTCCTCTAAATTTTAAAAATACAAAATTTTGTTCTCTCATCAAATTAATACCTATTAATCATTAAATTTTAATATTTATTTATATTTAATTTATTTGACATTTAATAACATGATATTTAGAGATAAAAAATTATGCAAATAAAATTTATTAATAAAATAAATATCGATCAATTTTTAAAATAAATACAAATAAATATCTTTTACATGTTATTATTTTTTTCACATGTCATGTCATTAAATATTAACAAGTAGTGACAAATTACTAAAAGCAGTAATGCAGTATTATTAATAGAAGAAAAAAAAATGGAGAAGACAAGAACATAGAAAGAAAAAAAAATAAAAAATTTACTTGAAAATTCTTGAAATACTTAAAAAGTCACTTCAAACAATTCTTCAAATTCTAGTGGATTTGGATGTAATTGTTTTATGAATTTAGTATTTATAAATATTACTAAAAAGTCCTTCAAAACCCATATAATATAATAATCCTTTAAAATCATTATATTTTTTAATACTAATGAATTATTTTTAAGTTGTAAAAAGTCTCAAATGAATACCGATTGATTTTAATGGACTCTTTAAAAAATCTTGAAAACCTAGATTAAATACCACTGAATTATTTTTAAGTGACATAAAATCTTTATTAAATACCAACAAACTTTTTTACTTAAAAAAAGTCTTTTAAAATCCTATAAAATCTTAAATCAATACACTCCCCTAAATAACATAAAAATGAACATCAACCTATCGATAAGACCAAATTTTTATATTTTTTAAAATAAAAAATTAAATATCTTTATTTTAAAATAAAAAATTAAAATTACAAATCGCGTAAATATATACACTAAAGCTGTAATTCATCCAATAATTTAATATATTACATAACTCGTGCATTACACGATAACTTATTCCAGTGGTTAATACATATGGAAGAGAGTAGGAAATACAAACACAAGTAAAAAATCCAAATTTTATTAACCACCCAAAAAACCATGAGATTTATACTCCCTCCGTTTTTAATTCATAGTCGTTTAAGGTTTTGCACGAAATTTAAGGAAATGATTGATATTTTAATTTTAAAAAATATTTATTACTTACTTTCTTATTCTACCCTCTATTTTTTTTATAGTATTTCGTTGAAAACATATTATCCTTTTAAATGCAACATTAACTTCACATACGTTGTTGGAGAAAAAATAGGTAGACATTAGAAATAAATAGACACATTGTTCAGTAAACATACATTAACTATTAAGGATAAAAATGAAAAAAAATTAATAAGTTATTGATTTTAGTAAAATAACAATGAAAAAAAATGATAAATTCTGACAAAAAGACTATGAATAAAAATCGGAGGGAGTACTATCCTATCTATAAAGAATCATTCAACCCCGACAATGAGAGATATAGCTAGACATAGAACAAAAAAAAACAAAAGATAAAGAAAATAAGAAAACTAACATTAGATCCTTAAAAAGATTTGAACTTCTGCCCTTTTGTCCTTCTCGTACATGTAGAGCTCCTTAAAAAATCTCTATAAAGGTATGCCAATCTTTCAATATTACATCGGTTTATAAAAGACAATGACAGATTATTAAGTGAAAGAAAAATTATTATGAGAGATGAGAGTGTTAAAATATAATCATTAGATTAACCAAGTCAAAAAATTTGGAGTTTAATCAAGTGAGAAGAAATTAATCTAAGGGTTATATTTTAACCCTCTCATCTCTCATAATAAATTTTCTCTCACTTAATATGTTCCATATATATATATATATACTATTGAGAAGAACATTCTATATTAATCGCTATTAAATCGATCTAGAAAACACTTTTTAAATTGATTATATTAAGATTGGTTGTAGAAATTAAGTATTAAGTTTTTCATCAACCAATAAAAAATGTGGATATCCTTTGAAAATTTTAAATTTCTAAAAAGATTTTCTAGATTGATTCTTTAAATAATTGATCTTGAAAATACTTTAAGATTGGTTCTTAGTATAACCAATTTATAATGTTATATCTTTGCAACTTTTGAAGTTTTTGGCTAGATTTTCTTGATTATTATACTAAGAATCAATCTATAAAATATTATCTAAATTTATTCATTGAAAGATCAATTTAAAAAATCTTGTATAAATTTTATGATTTCAATAGCGTGCTCATATTTACATTCACTCTTCATGAATTTTCAAACTCCCATTCTATGGATTGAAAAATCCAACAAACACCTTGAGGAAAGTATTTTCAAGTTTACATTGAATTTATTCATTTTCAATTTTCTAAAAGTTCTTTATTCAATGTGTTCTCCAAATCCTAGTTTTATGAGGCATTTTTATACCCGTCCTTTTCTCCTTCATGAGATTATTTTCTTTCTCTATATTTATGGCTTCATTTTCTAGCCCTAGCCTTTCAAACTCTAACCTTGTTAGATCCCTTTCTTATAGGAGGTGTGTGTGTGTTTTATTTTAAGACTCAAAACAATAAGTTCAAACACTCCAAACATAGTCGTAAACTCACTCAAAAAATTGTTTCCACAAGTAACAACAAAGAGGTTACGGACCTTTTCTTTTTGCAATACTTGCAAGATCAAACCAAGAAATCACGAGAAAATGGGTGTTGTAGTTTACAGAGTGGTGGTGCTAGCTTTGTGAAACATGAATCAATATAGAGTGTAGGGTTATATCTGATGGAGGGAATTGAATTATTATTGGATAAGAAAACATAAAGACAGAATAAACAATCAAAATTCTCGCATTTGGCTCATGTAACCATTCAAATTGTTTTTGTAATACGATAGTGATTTAGACTTTCTTAATTACCCTAATTATAAGATAATTAGGATTTACTGTTTCATATTTTACTTAATTATATGCGAATGATATTTATAGACCTATAACAATTCCTTCCATTAAGACTTAAGAGCACCTTGACACGTGACCACTAAAAATTGTTCATTTAATTAATCTCTCCCCCTGTTACATGAAATCCCTCATAGCCTCACATGTAAATCCAACTGTACAAGTGCATTGGCACTGTGGTATGTGATTATCCAAATTCCTCCCATAAATTTTCAATTTAGTAAAGAAATCAATCACCAAGAAATTACTTGTTTGAACGAATGTAGTTCCTGATGCCATTTCTCAATGCTCACAACTCACAAGATTGCCTTGTGTAAAGCATTCGCTGAATTAAGCCACGACCACACGACAAGCTCCAATATAGCTAGTAGAATCTAAAATATATTAGTTAGCTTAACATTATCCCTTTAATTTTTCCCTTTCTACTTTAATTTTGCTGATGCTTATTTTGTTTTTTCAGGCATTATTAGTTGTCCTAAAAACAATCTAGCAATATCCACCTTAATGATATCATTACAAATCTAATATTATGAGTAAACATGTTATCAATATTTTATCCTCGATAATACCGCAAAATCTTGAAAATGGAGGATTGTGGGAAAAAATCTCTTCTTATATATTATCTATTAATTCCTTTTTGAATTACATGCTCTTATATATATATATATATATATATGGTAACTCTTTATTGATTTTTTGAATTAGTCATCTTATTAAATAAGGTATCTGTAAAAAAAATATGATGATATTATTATGATTATCAATAAAACACCTATATAATACAAAACTTTAATTTTCATTATCCGCTTGATATTGCTGTTCGTTTGAGTCTCGGAGTTTCTTTATAGGTACTCTACCTTGGTTACATGGCATGGCAAGAAGGAGATCATTAGACTTCTAAGTTTCGGTAAGAACACTTTCTTTAGACTCTAGTATCAAAAGTGGTTTGGTGTGATTATTATTAAAGAAAAGAATGACAATCGTTGCCAATGTGATTCATAAGAGTGATTAAGATAATATTCTTTCCAGACTCCTAGAGTCCTACTACTAGCAAACCTACCATTAAAGTAGAATCACAAGAAAATTTGCAAAAAATATTTAACCTATCAAAAGCTGACGGCGTTTGCTTCCATATAAGGAAAGTTAAAGATTCATTCTTAGGAATCAATATTGTTTTTATATTAGCACCCAACACACACCCAGGACACAAAAAGCTGACCAAAAGAATTGTCTGTTGCTTCTAGATGAAACAACGGATTAGAATACCCACAAAAGCTTAACATTACCTCTTCAAGCCACCAATCTCGATGCTACAATTGCTATTGCCTAACATAGAAGATTGAGACACGGCGAAAGAAGAAACACCAGCAAGAGAGAGCTCCAATGGAAAAAGAGATTGTAGAAAACCTTTGGAACGGTGACACAGAATCTCAGATTCAAGCAGCAATGAATCTTGGTAGATTAAGCCGTAAGCAGAGGCACATGTTGGAAGCAAGTGTTGTTATGGTTCCTCTGGTTTCCATGCTTCATTCTGAAAACTATGAAGCCATAGAAGCTGCTCTGTGTGCTTTGCTCAGCCTTTCCTTTGGCAGTGATAGGTTAGTTCATGATTCATTCTCAAATGATATTCATTGTAAACTTCTTTTTCTTCTCAGTTTAGTTCTCCAGATTGCATGTAGTCCATAATACCTCATTATGAGAATTCAAAGTTCATAACAGAACAAATGTTTTTTTTCTCATTAAAAGCATTAGAGGCAATATAACATATTCAATCCAACACTATTGGAGTGATTAAAAAGTATGCAACTTTTTAGCAACCCATGATTGGTTTTTTGGCAGTGTGGCTAAAGAATATGTTCTTGGTAATAAATAAGGCTTGCCATTGGTTAATAATACATTGTACCATCATATTTCTTTATGAAAAAGTAATGTATAAAACACAGGGAAGCAAATAAATTCCTTCTATTGTACGAATGTCTTCAAAAGTTTCCTTAGCAGTTAACGTAATCGCACTGAAACTTTTTCCAAAATTTCAACAGAAACAAGATTCGGATCATCAGAACTGGAGCTTTGCCGGTTCTGCTGAGTCTCCTCCATTGTGATAAGCAGACAGTGATACAATTGACCTTAGTAGCCATGCTAACCCTATCTTCTTGCAAGGAAAATAAAGTAGCAATTGCTTCATCTGGTGCTGTTCGAGTCTTGGCTGAATTTGTCAACAGCAATGATAGCACTAGCACTCAGTCTCAGCTTGATGCTATAGCTACTCTACACAACCTCACCACCTGCCAAGAGATTATTCCACATATTGTCTCTTCTCGTGTTATGCTCTCCTTGCTTGAACTGATCCACAGCTCAGTGAAATCATCTCCATTGGCTGAGAAAGCAATTGGGTTGCTAGAAAACATTGTGTCTTCTTCAGAGAGTGCACTTTGTGAGGCTGCTGGTACTGGGGGAGCAATCAGGATACTGGTTGAGACTATTGAAGATGGGTCTCTACTAAGTAAAGAGCATGCAGTGTGTATACTTCTGCTTATATGCCAGAGCTGCAGAGAGAAATATAGAGGATTGATTTTGACAGAGGGGGTGATGCCAGGATTGCTTCAGTTAAGCGTGGATGGAACATGGAGAGCCAAATCCATGGCCCAAAAATTGTTGTTGCTTCTGAGGGACTGCTCCAATTATGGCTCAGGATGTAAACAAATTAATCACGAGCTTATAGAACGGATAATGGAAGAAATTGAAGAAGAAGAAGGAGAGAAATTGGCGGATACTACTTTAAAGTTGGTGGTGGAGATGATTGCAAAGCTCCATGCATAATCTGTCGAGTAAATCCTCATGCATCACTTTTTTTTTCTTTCTAACTTAGAGGCATTGATGATGTTTTTGACAACGACTACTAGTTCAGGACTCATTATTAAGAAAATATTAGTAAACCAATGTTGAATTGTCAACTTGGCAGTGTACATAACAATGGTTCAGGATCTACTGGTATATGGTTCATATTTGATTTTGGTGATAAATGCTAGGTCTGCTTGGCTTCTAACATTACTTTTACTGAATTACTAACCTTAAAAAGTTTGAATTCGATTAGAGTTTAACAACTGACCAAACTTAGCAATCAATGCCGTGGGATTTTGTTACTTCAAACTGAATCAGATAAAATGTGATGTGTAGTTATATACTCCATCCATTGTTGTTTGTCCCACTTTGAAAGAAGCGAACAAATAAATCAACATTTTTATCTGAACGCATTAACAAATATCAAGCATCAAATCCCTGGTATGTGGGGTCTTCACTCTTCACTCACTCTTCAGTCAAAACTCAAATCCCTAATGAATGAAAGAGGCGAGTATTAACGTAAATGTGCCGAATTTTAATCAATTATACTAGTCACTAGTCAGTAAGCAACCGTGGCTTATGCAAGCAACAGTTTTTTATTAGTGTGTAAATCCACCTATACTTAATATTGAAACACTATTGAATATCAATGATAAAAAGGCTTAAACATGAAAGACACAAAATCCAGGAGGAAATCAGCTACGGCAATTCAAAATTCAAAGTATATTGCCACCGTGGTGAACGTAATGCGATTAAAGCTGAACAAAAAATTAGAGAAAAAAATATTTTCGTAAGATATTTAAAATTATGCTGAATTTATTTTAAAATTAATGTATATTACACTTTAATTTATTTTAACATAAACCAGTCTATTAGTTATAATGAACAACTATGAATAAGTATTCCGAGAGTACTTTCTCTTATCTTCAACTTTTATTGTTACCCGTAACAAATTTTGAACATTTTATCATCAATTTTCAAACTTTAATACATGAAATGTAATCAACTTTCTTAGGCGTAGGGGTATTTTAAGACATGCAAAACATGTAGTTAGTTTTACGGAGAGACAAACTAATCATGTTGCTCAGACAGTTGCTATGACATAGATTATTTGTTAGTCACCCTATTTTTCATTTTATTCCTACTTGAATTGAATTGTCTCTTCTTAACGAAACAATACAAGTTTTCTTCTGTAAGAAAAATACATGAATCATAATGTTTTGAACAGATTATTGGTTTTGAAAGATAACTAAAAATTTCTCAAAGTTCAGTAGTTCACAATAGAAAGTCAAAATTACACTTCTTCTATCTTGTACGAAATATTTTAGTGCAAAATGACAAAAATTCACAGTGCTGATATGCTATTGGTTAACTAATAATAGTTAAATAACAATATAAAACTAAAGAATGAGTATAGGTTTTAAAATAAAATTAAAAAAATTAGTATAATTTAAAGACTAAAATTTACTGAAAAATTTATAACGATAAAAAGATATAGGCAAATTACAAATAGATAAGCAGTGGCTGAGATAGTTCTGCAGTCATAAAATAATCAAGGCAGTCCAAAATTATGACGAACATAAATTTATATCAACCAACACAGCATGATATTACAAAACTTCCCATGGCCAGTGTTTGATTCAGATTCAATGGGTGCCTTTTCTTTCTAATGAACACAATATGGAAATATATATATATATATATATATATATATATATATATATATATATATATATATATATAGTAATAAAAATTTAAAAACAAAAACCCGAAACTTTGAACTTACTAGAAAACCAGTGACGTAAAGAAACAAATACAACACAATCATAAAAAGGGTGAAGTTTTCATCACTACTACATCTTCTATTTAAGAATAAAGCCCATTTCAGCCTGACCTTTTGTAAACTCTGTAAGCTACAGCAACAGCTGCCAAAGCTCCTAGTATACCACCAGCCGTAAGAATATCACGTTTCTGTAATATAGGCCAATACCAACTTGTATTGCTCCCCTGTTTTTTATATGCCTCAGCGGTTTTATCAATCCCTTCACTTCTGCAGCAAGAAATCCCATTAACACCCTGACAGCATCCTGCCACATTTTCATTGTTGCTCGGATTGGCTTTGCTATTATCATCTCCGTTAGCAAGTTTATAGTCATCTACTCCCTTAATTTCCGCAACAGGTTGCCCCATTTGACCCCTGAAACAATTTCACATGATCGAGTTTAATCATCGTCCATTATAAAGGAAAGTGCTTAAGATGAAATGAATCACATTAACAACCAAGTGATTTTGTTTTCCTTTGGTTGTTCTAAGTAGTAAAGTTAGATGTAAAAGCGCATATGATTCCGTCAGACAGAACCATTATAAAGGAAAACAAACTATATGGATGCATTCTGACCCAATGAGAATCAGGCGCGTGGCAAATAAAGACTGCATTAATTATGATTTTCCACCTGCCTGAGGAATCATTTATAAGTTGGCTAAAACCAGAAATTTAATTAGCTGCAAATTTAGCCACAAGATTATTTGTGTACAATTCGCACGGAACAAACAAAATGGAGATTCCGTTTTACAATTGGGACACATACTATGATACATCCAAATACAATACTAGAATCAGGACGGCATTGTCTCCAACCATCCAAACACTCCTTAAATCAGCCATGTGATCAAATGAACATTGATAATCTTGATAAGTGCATACTCTCATAGTCCAATAACCAATGGAAGGGTATTTAAAGAATCCGGAAAACAGATTATAATTGTTTTCTTTTTGTCTTTACAAGCTATATGTTATTCACTCAAATTAGCACTTCATTAAAGGATGGAAAATACAGAATAAAACCAAAGGTGCCAACCTCCATAGTTTTTGTATGACCTCTCCCTTGGCAATTTGTCGGTCCAACAACGCAGGAACGTCATCCGGAGTAACATAGCCATACCTGTAATTAATAGTACTACAATTAAACCAGCAACATCAAAAGCATCCGTTTGTTTATATTTTTTCAAAAACACATTTTTAATTTCAATATGATTAAAATTTTATAATAATTATGTAGGTTTTTCTAAAAAATAAATCTCATTAGAATATTTATTGATGTTTAAGGTTAATGTACACATATTACCCACTAGAGTTATCGAGTAGTGGTTGAGGAGAAAAGATTGAAATATTAGGAACTTAATCTTCGTTACAGCTATTTTGTAATTTTTCAAATCTTAATAAAAAGTACACATTAAAAAATATTTAAAAGATGAAAAATACCTTTGCATTTAAACTAAAATGTATTTATTTAATATCTCGTTGCTTATTATAAATTATTATTGTAGCACCTTTTAAATAGAGATACAGGTGAAAAACTTATCGACCAAATTTTTTAATTATCAATATCTTTTTTGAAAAAAAAAATACATTAATAGATATTGTACACGAGATAATAGAAGTGTGAGAACTTACCATTGACCGATAATTTTTCCATCTGGTCCTGGACAGAATATGATTACATTCCCAGCATACTTATGGCCACCAACATGAGAACACGCCACAACCGATATCTCATCCTTCAATCCCCGTAGCTGAATCTCTTCATTGAGCTTCTCCATGAGAACCGGCCCACAAACACCGCACCGCACGTCGCGACTTCCGTGAGCACAAACAAATATATGCGAACCCCTCAACAGGCCCTGCTCTCCACCACTCCACTCTTTACCACTCACTATTACATCATCGAAAAAGCCCTCAACAGTTGATTCCTCCAAACCCCTTCCAATCAAACAACAACAAAACATTATCAAATTAAAAAAAAAATACTATTAAACATAAACACGTTTTGGCATCAGTCTAATCCTCAATATGCAAACAATAATTTTAAGCACAAAAAAGTTTACCTGCACTTCCTTAAGAAATTATTTTGATCTTTAATATAAACTTTGTGCATGTTTGGTTCAAGATTAGACCAACTAAAATTACGTTGAGACTTAAAATAGCTAATGTGATTTTAAATACATGTTTAGTTTTACTTTAGAGTATTTTGAATTAAAACAATTTAAGATAGCATTTACAGTGGATAAAAAAAAATGTATACCAAGTTAAGTGACTAATTTTATTTTAGAACAAAAATATTCAAATTTTTAATGTAAACTTTTATTAGATGAATTATGAAAGTAAAACTTTATTCTGATTAAAGAACTATCTTTATGGACTAAAGAATAACATGAAATAATTAATTAGCCTAAGTTTTGTTCTAACTTTAATTTCCTTACGTAGAAACGTTAAATATTTTTAGAAGATCAATCTAATTTATGTTTCATTTAATAATCTCTTTACTCAAACGATCCTTAACATGTTCTTTAAAATATCTATATAATTCTATTATTTTTCACTTTGAATCCACGTTTTAAATTAAACACTGATTAGCAGACAAGTTAAGAGAAACACAGCGAAATGAACGAATCACCGATGCAAAAGAAGAAAAACAAGTGGTTCAGCATACTTGTATTTGATCATGTCAGGGAAAATCAACACGTCTCCGTCGGAGAAACCGGCCTCCTCACGCGCCTCGCACACCGTGATTTTCGTCTGCCACACGAAACAACACACAATTCGAATTAAGCAAAGAGAAACAAAACAATTGGATTCCGAACGAACCTCAAACCAATCGCAGAAAGCAAATCAAGTAATTAAGCAATCAACCTTGACGGCGACGTCGTTCTTGCGAGCTTTCCAGACGCCGGCGAAGCGCTTGGGGAGGGGATCGGCGTCGGAGGCCTCGACGCGCGGCGGCCAGGCGTGGTGGCTCTTGTAGCAGAGGAAGAGGTGGCGGTCGTAGGCGTCGACGGTGCCGGCGAGGCTCTCCTTGTACATCTCCGGGCGAGAGAAGCCGTGCTTGGCGTGGTCGACGGCGGCGGAAGCCATGAGACCGAAGCGACGACGGTTGCGAGAGAGAATGGGAGCGTAACAGAATGTGGCTCCGATTATATGAGCAAACGGCATGGGTTGCGCATGCGTCTCAGACGTAACGTAATGAAGAAAATGACTTCACCGGTTACGCGCTTCACTATCACTTCCAAAAGTCAATCCAAATTTTTTTTACCCTTTTCGCCAGCGTTAACTTAACTTAACCCTCCCCTTTACATCGTCATTAAGAAAATTAATTAATTAACGTAATTAACAGCATTAAATTTATCTTAATTTTATATTATTATCAGGTAAAAATATATTTTTCGTCTTTTATATTATTTATTAGTCTCACTTAAATTAATTAAATTAATTTAGTCTCATATTTTTTAAATATTTTTTAATATTTAATTTTTTTGTTTAAATACTTAATGGATTTGACACGTGTCATGCTACATGTCATACTATCATGTCACATGGTTGGATATCATGATACATGACATGATAATATGACACGTGACATGACACATGTCAAATTTATTAAATATTTAAATAATAAAAATAAAGATTAAATTTTGAGATATATTTTAAAAATATGAGATTAAATTCATTCAATTAATTAAAATACGATTAAATTGATATTAATAAATAATATAAGAAAAAAAATATATATTTTTACCTTATTATTATTATTTTTTACTATTTTATATGTGTTTGTTGATGGCGCGTGGTGGTGACGAGAGTTGAAAACAGAGGCGCGAGAAGGGCAGTTACGAAACCCATCACGAGGACTCAAAATTCAAAAGGATTTAATAAAAAAAAATAAAAATTCAAAAGGATTCCGTTGGTACTTCAGACTTCATTTTTAGTTAGCTGAACTGGTCAGTCAATGTTAAACTTTAGTTTTCTTTAATTAAAATATTTTTTTATCATTTAGTTGCAATGCATGCTTTTTTACATGAAAAAAAAATAAAAATAAAAAACATACGCAGTTTAATTTGAATATATAGCGAGGCGTTGACCATTTTGTTAAAATGTTACACTTTATTACCAACCCGTGTAAATGGATTCGTTTAAGCAAATATTGTTTCTAATAACCCTAAAGAAAATCTTACCGTATAAATTTTATGTGAAAGCAAGAAATACAAAAAATAAAAAAGAAAAAAATTTAATGTTTGAGTAAAAAAAAAATTACACACTAACTAATTAAAAATCATGGTTTGTATGAATTTTTTAGAAAAATTATTATAAAAGTCAATAATAAAAATTTAATATATTCTCTCCAATCTATTTTATTTGTAGTAAGGTTTTAGTACAAGACTTAAGATGGCTGATTTCATTTCCTTAAACATTTTGATTTCCCACCGATGATTAAAGAATGTATTAATAATAGTTCAAAGTATGATAAGAAAAATATTTTTTTTATCATAAGAAAAATATATTTAATGTTATTGATATCATAAAATTATAATTAAATTGGAACGGACAAAGAAATGTTAAAACATCAAATAAAATGGAATGGATGAAGCAATTTTACCCTAGTTCATATGCATAGAAAATAGAAACTACTCGATTTAATGGACATAATTGTATTTAATGTTAAATTAAATTATTCACATCAATGTAATAAAATAAAATAAAATTACTCACATTAATATTATTTAATACATAATTTTGATAATTAAATATTAAGGCTCAAATGTATTTTTGGTCTATTTTAATGAAAAGAACTAAAATCATATAATTACGATAATTGATAGATTAAAATTGTATAACAATAATATTTGGTAGACAAATTATTTAATTAAAAATTTAAATATCAAAATTATACAATTGCAATACTTGATAAAAAATAATTAAGTCAATATTTATTTTAATATTTAAAAATAACATATGTGTCTCATTTGAAAGAGTGTATTATATATAGGGAGACTTCTTCACGATATTAGTGATTGTGAAAGTGTTTTAACTTATTTTTGTAAGTTTTATGATACAATTTATAAAATTAACTTTTGTTAAGTTAATAAAAAGACTCAACCTTTAAATTTTATCAAGCCAAAACATACAAAATATGTGTATATTTTTTCTTGTATAGAATTAACTTCTGTTAAGTTAATATAAAGACTCAACCTTAAAATCTTATCAAGCTAAAACATACAAAATATGTGTATTTTTTTTCTTCTACATAGTTTATCATGACTCTTATTATCAGAGTATGCAAAGAAAGAAAAACAAGTTTGTATTATTAATTGATTGATAAAAATACAAGAATCCATTGGATGGGATAAAAAAATTGGCTACTTGATTGAGTAACATGTGAAATTATGTGTTGTGTTGGGGCATCATTTTTGTCACAATTATCCATTTTGTAGGAAGTGGATGCCTCATCCTTGAATTTCAAAACCAAGGCAATGAGATGCTTATAGTCTTCAGGGTCAATTGTAGTGAAGATCCTAACTTGGAGAATTCTTTCATAGGAGTATCATAGTTGCTTGGGTCGGTACTACATCGACATTGGATGTAAAATTTCTATTTCTATAATCAGGTAGAAATCATGTTTATAATAACATGTATCAACAATATGATAGGGGCGACCACAAAAAGTGCATTGCTTGCCTGAATTTTTGTCATGCCTTATGCCATACTAATTGCTAAAGGTGCCTTTACCTTAGGAATATTAGAGTGAGGAACATGGGTCCAAAAACTATTATTGGTGCGTAAAGGGGTGTGGTGTCACCAATATCAAAATCAAGGATTTTTCTTTCTTGTTGGGTGACTATGGCAAAGACTCAATTTATTGAGGGAAGAGGGTCAAGAAGAAGAATTTGGGTTTTGACAGTGTTGAAATGGTCATTTAGGCCTTTCAAGAAATAGATTACATATTCATTATCACCTTGGCGCATGGAGTGCATCTCTTGAAGGATGTATGAGATTCTAAAATGATTACCCCTATAAAAATGATCTTGCAAATCTAGCCACAAAGCACTGGCATTGTCGATGTATATAGTACTTCATACAATATGAGAATTAAGGCTTCTATTTATCCATGATATAATAATAGTGTTGCGATGCCCCCAAGCATCAAAGAGAGCATTAGCTTTAGTAGGAATAGTGGTGGTGCCATTAATGAACTTTTGCTTATTTTTTGTTAGTAGAGTTCATCACATTATGTGACTCCAAGAATGAAAATTGTCACCGTTGAGCGATGGTGACACAAGAACAGCTTCTAGGTTTTCATCGGGATGTAGATAATAGGGGCTTGTTGAAATTTGTGAGATATCAAGATTGGTATTGGTTGCTGCTGCAGCATTTGATCCTTATTGGTGTACTTCAACATCAATCGTAGGAGATGAATCAACCATGGTAAGCAAGAAAGAATGGAGCTAAAGAATTGCAAAAACACAATATTAATTTGATACCACGTTATCGGAGTATGTAGAGAAAGAAAAACAAGTATGTGTTGAGTGTCTTTTATGCATGATTTGCACTCAACTTTTGGTACTCTTTTTGGTAATTGTAGATATTATATATGTTATTTTACCCCCCTTTATTTAAAGAATCAAGTTATACTAAAAGAGTAGAGGAGTAGTAGCAAAATCTTAAGAAATTTCCTCATTTTTTGCAGGTTTTTTTAGGAAGACAGAGATCCACAGCCATAGCTGTGGATCTGGAGCTCGAGCTGTGGAAATCTGGGGAGAAATTGTGAAGGTCAGAAACTTGCAGCTATAGCTATGGTTCTGTAGTTATAGCTGTGGAAATCTGGAATGCTCATTTTTTGTTCCAGAGACTTGAAGCTATAGCTGTGGATCTGGAGCTCGAGCTGTGGAAATCTGAAATACAATTTGAAGCTCCAGAAAGGTGAAGCTAAAGCTGTGAACTCAAAGCTAAAGCCATGGAGTACCCAGGACTCAGCAAAAACTCCAGAGATCCACAGCCATAGCTGTGGCTTCACAGCTGTAGCGCTGGAGGTTCCTTAAGCTTGAAGGAGTTGCCACAGCTATGGCTTTGGAGGTTTCTTCACCCTGAAGGACTCTCCACAGCTATAGCCGTGGATCTACAGCTGCAGTCGTGGGAGTAAAAGTCACTTTTTGGCCCTGTTTTGAAGCTCATATAAAAGGGGAAAAAAGGAGAAACAGGGCATCACGTACCAGAGGGAGAAAAACAGAGAGAAGAGCACGTGAAGAGAAGAGAACGAAGGGAGAACAAAGATTTGGAAGCTGAATCCTTTGGGAACGAAGATCAACTTCATTTCTTCATCCTTTACTTTGTAATTTTTTCTTTTCACTCTTTGATCCTGTAATGGTCATGTGTGGCTAAACTCCTTAAGGATTGGTTGAATGTAACTACTAACTCTTCTTCTTCTTAAATATATGCATTTTGATCTCATTATTTGTGCTTGATTCTTCCCTTAATGCTTATATCGGCTTGATCACCCGTTGTATGATTTTTGGCTTTTGAATCCAGTTGGAAAACGTTTTTGAAAACCCGAACTGAATCTTGCACCTAATCATTTCTTGTTCTAGGAATAGACTTGATTTGATTAGTCACATTGTTCAAGTCATTGTTCTTAATGCAAAGTGTTAAACTCAAAACATAGAGGAATCATGTTTTGAGCTTAATGACTTTAGGATTCAACCTTGAGGAATCTTGTTGGATTACTTAATGAACGTGGAAATAATGGAATTAGAATCGCATGTATTTTAAGAAGATCTATGAGTTAGCAAGTGCTTCTGAACCAATCCTTGTTTCTTAACTATTGTTTTTACTACTTTTAGTTTATTGTGTGGTTCTACCCTATTTTCACTCAGTTGCAATCATAACAACATTCTCATTTAAATCATTAGAGAAAGAATTACTAAACACTCAAATCCCTGAGGACGATATTTGAATACTACTTCGAAACTTAGTTCACTTGCCAAGTGGTGTGTTTGCGAAAAATCTCATCAGTGTGTATTATTAATTGATGGATTTATTGATTGATAAAAATACAAGAGAGAGGGAACCATATGTATATATATATAAGTAAGGAACCCTATAGAGTCATTAATAAAAGTTGACCAAGTGAAACCAACAAACTAAAAAACAAAAAAAAAAATTAATTATTGATAGATTTATTTGTTAACACCAATAACTCTCATGCTTTCATACAATATACTATATATAAATTTGAATAAATGTTTTGAATGATAGTGCTTTTGCATGTTATTATTTATTGTTTAACAAGAATGTTATTGTAGTTGACTTTCTTTAAGATTTTTTCTCTAACATCTCATTTCTTTTAATTTATCATTTTTATTTATAGCTTTAAATTGAATGCTAATATTTTTTTAAAAAAATTATTGATAATTAAAAATGATTTTATAGCACAAATTTTTTTATTATAAATTTAAAATATAATGTATATTTAAAATACTTATTTATTAAGAATTATAATTATAATATAATATATTTTTCTCTAACATCTCAATTCTTTTAATTTATCATTTTTATTTATAGCTTTAAATTGAATGTCAATATTTTAAAAAAAAAATTACCAATAATTAAAAATAATTTTACAGTACAAATTTTTCTATTATAAATTTAAAATATAATGTATATATTTAAAATACTTATTTATTAATAATTTTAATTATAATATAATATATTTTTCTCTAACATCTTTTTTTTTTTAATTTATCTTTTTAATTTCTAGTTTTAAACTGAATGTCAATATTTTTTTAAAAAAATACCAATAATTAAAAGTAATTTTATAGTACAAATTTTTATTACAAATTTAAAATATAATTTATATGTTTAAAATATTTATTTATTAAGAATTTTAATTGTAATATAATTTATATATTCAAACGTATTTATTTATTATAAATTATAAATTATAACTATATAAAATGTTCATTCTCTTACGTATTAAAAGGTGTTTTTGATATATATATAAAATATACGTTTATCAATATGCATTACAATAATAAAAATACAAGTAGTTAATAAAATGACAATTGCAATATTTCAAATACATGTAATTGATACATGAACAAATTATTATAAATATTAACTTTTTTCACAAAATAATTTTTAAATAGACTTGAACAAACACCAACTGGCGATTCAAACTTGAACTTTACAATGTTATGTTATTTCACATTTTATTTTTTGTTGTTGTAAGATTTAAATATATTTTTAGTTCATGCAAAATGAATGAGTTTTATTTTTGATCCTTATAAAAAAAATTGTTTTTCAACCTTCTAAAATTTGTAAACCTTTTTTTTCCTTTCAAAATGAGTAAATTTTGATTTTGATTTATGTTAAATATTATTTTTTTACTTTCATCCTTCTAAAATCATTATTTTTGGTCTCCAATGATAATTTTAATGTAAATAAATAATATTTATTTTAAATACCTATAATTTTTTTTAAAGGTGTCACATACTAACATAACATCACTAATAATTTTGTGTGAGACACCTAAGGAAGCCACTTAACATTTTAATAAACAAATAAATATTTTAAAAAGATTGCATAATAATAAGGACTAAAAACAACTATTCTAAAATTTAGAAGGATGAAAAATAAGAAAAAAATTTACTAGGAACAATTTTTTTTTTGTTCATTTTGTAAGGAATAAAAACATATTTAAACATTTTTTAATTTACTTGTTTCAAAATATTTTATGGAAAATATTAATTAAAATATTTTTAGATATTTATTTATATTTAAATAATTTAAAGGACTAGGAGCATGTATGGATAAAAAAGAAAGAAAAGGATATATAAGAAATGATATTGTGAAAGAAGAATTTTAAAAATAAATAATATGAAAAAAAAAAAAAAACCAATAGTGAAAGTGGAATGATGACCCATGCTCTTACGACTTACGAGTTAACAAGACTAGGAGCATGATCATAGAGGAGGCATGGCAAATTTTCTGAGTGGTTTTTTCTTCCTTGTATGGTCAAAGCCGGGATTTTGGAATTTTTAACTAATATTTGTAATTTGTAAAGTGCATCTCTCTCTCTCTTTTCTAACCCAAGAGTATTAGATTGAATGTAGTCATGTCATAACTTGAAATCTATTAGAAAAAGTCAAGAAAACTTGCCACAGTTTTTGATTGAATGTTTTATACTATTCAGTGCATACCATCACTCAATCTTCAAGTTAAAGTTTAATTTCAATGTATCGACAGAATTACAAATCAAAAACTATTTTATTTGGTAAAAATCAATAAATTTATGATTTGTAATTATAAGTCAGTGTGACTCCATTCACTATTTACCCTTACCTAATTGTTATTTCAATTTTGTTATATGTTGCCGCCAGGAGAATAATTAAAAGCTAGGCATTGTTATTTGCTTGACCACAACATCCAAAACAGTTTATTTGAAAGGAGTAGAAGTAAATAAGAGAGCAGAAACTGTTACTCAATATAAGGCATGTTGAAGTTTCTTACAACAGTTTTTCATGGACAATTATAAGTGCTGATCAACAATGCAGTTGAAAACGAACCACGGAGACAGAGAAAGCACGAAACACCCCAAATGAGAGAAGGAAAGTGGAAACTAGTCCAAACTCCAAAGGAGAGAAGGGACATAAGTTTCAAAAGAAATCAATATCTAAATAATTACCAGAAGGCTTCACACCAAGCTCCTTTTCAGTTTGAGGAAGCTGCACAACTTGCCTTGGCACCTCTGGAGGATTTGCACAACGGATCAGTGCCCAGTTAACATTCTGAAAGAAAGGATGCTGCTTTATCTCTGTTGCGCCGCGCCTATAGGCAAGACGATGCTGCGGTTCTTTCACAAGCAAGCCTCTGATCAAGTCCCTGGCAGCAAAGCTGACAGTAGGAGATTCAGGAAACCTCAAAGGCTGTCCAATTACATTGAACAGCGTTGCGCGGTTCACTGAGCCTTTGAACGGCGTTCTACCGAACAAAAGCTCATACAAGAATATGCCAAATGTCCACCAGTCTACAGCACTTCCATGCCCTTCACCCTTGATGATCTCAGGTGCCAAGTACTCATGTGTCCCCACAAAGGACATTGATCTGGCATTTGTTGGCTCAGCAATTAGCTCAGGGAGAGGGGTCACCTGATGATGCATGTCATTCTTTGGTTTGTACTTCTTGTCTTTCTTCGATTTTCCGGAGAGAAAGCGTGGCGTGAAGCATGCCGGTTGGATGCAGTCTGGCTGCATTACACATGTTGGCTCAATGCAAGAAGGCTGAATGCAGTATCCTGAGTTTTTTGTCTCCAAGCTGTTGTTTGATGACTTTACTAGAGTTGGACTTACAGTGCACCTTAGAGAGAGGTCAAAATCTGAGAGCATTATGTGACCATCTTCTCTCACCAATACATTCTCAGGTTTTAGGTCTCTGTAGATGATCCCTAGCATGTGCAAGTACTCCAAAGCAAGGAGAACTTCTGCCACATAAAACCTGCAAATCAAGAATGCAGATTAAGTAATTTACAATCCTCTACAAAATATTCAAACAAGCAAAAACAGGTACATCTTTATCTTTGTCAAAGTTCAAGCATTCTACTTGAATTCACCAGGCTTGGAGTGAAAAGAAGCAAGGAAATGACTATTTGTAACATCACTGAGCATATTGAAAGAGTTTAGATTCCATCTGCAGCTAATATAAAACTTCTTTTACACTCATCCAGTGTATTGCCACATTATTGGTAGAGCTTTAAATTAACACATTTATAGTTTATTAATGTAGTAACACGTGATTGAAAGATTTTCACTCAGTCACAGCAGACAATGAATTAAAATTAAATTCAAAGAGAATCAGAATGTCACAATGATGGAAAAGATATAAGCAGAGAACTAAGGTAACTGACTAATCATAAAGGCAGAGACAGAAAAGGTAAAGCATGTGCAAGTGGTATATTTAATAATTTGGCTGACATGCTCAAACAAAGTTGAAAAACAATGGAAGTTTTCATACTATGTGGGGAGAAGAAAAAGAAAATCTTGGCTACATAGAAATTTCAGGGGTCATATTTCACCACATATTACAATCTGGCAGTCCATCTTTTGCCATTTATATTATGAAAAACTCAACTGGTAAAAATCTTTCACATATTTATTCCTAAGGAAAGGATTGAGTTTTCCTTCCAAGTTCCTGGTGCCATGAAATACTTGAGTACATAAATCCAAAGATACTATTATTCTCCAACTAGAGTTAAAGTTTTACTTTAATAATACGCAATTACTTTTAACACAAATCTCAGTAATATATACTTATGCATAATAGTAAAATAAAACTCCAATTCTAATTAAAGAACATCATCCACCATATCTAAAGAATTATACCTAAGTTTTGTCCATATAGAATTTAGCTAATAATAATATCAAGTTCGCTGACCCTTGCTTCTTGAACATGTGTCTGCTTGTTATGTATAAGTACACTTGCAAGGGTTAAGCAGAAAAGGAATTGCTAACCTGACAGCATGCTCCGAAAAATACTTCCCTGGTTGTCTTTGCCTAAGTGCATGCAGGTCCCCACCAGGGCAAAACTCCATCACCAAGCAGGAGAATGTCTCTGTCTCAAAGTGTGTATACAATGTGGGTAGAAAAGGGTGATCCAAAGACTGCAATATCTCTCTCTCTGTCTGAGCCCTCAGAAGCTTCTTGCGGTTCGCCAGCTCGGTCTTGTTCATGATCTTCATGGCAAAAGAAGTTCTTGTGCCACTCAATTCTGCTAGATACACACTACCTATGTCTCCACACCCCAATTTTTTCAACAACCTGAAATGCCTCATCTCCAACATCCCGTCTCGTGCTCGAATGACTTGAATTGCTTCCCATCTTATGTCATTTGCCTTGTGAGGTTTATACAAAACACTGCTCAAACTGCTGGTGCTGCTATCATCACTAGCATCACTGCCAGTACTAGCTCTACAGATGCTGGTCTTCCTGCTCTCATTAAAATCACAGGAATTCGCCACTTCTCCACTTCCACGTGACTTGTCAACACTAGCACACTCACTCACTTCAGTGTTGGTGAAACTGTCTTTGGCTTCAGAATACACAGTGGCCGAATAGAAACTATTCTGAGGGCTTGGACAGAAAGTAACCTCAGACTGGCAGTAACTCTTGGCATGATTTGCAACGGCTCGTTTCGATGGACCTAAGGCACAATTCTCAGATTCCAACACAACACCACTTGGCTCACAATTCTTGGAATCATCAAGTGGTTGCTTGGTGCACAATTTTGTTGGCAACAATCCTTCATGATGCTCAACATTATCTCCCTCCTGGTAGGAATGTTTTTGATTAATTACATGGCTGTTATGGTGATGGATGTTCTTGGTTTGATGACCAGCCCCATGGTTTCTAGATGCTCTCAAGGGAGGCCGCGAAGGACGGGGTGTCCCAGATAGAAGAGGATCATGATGTACCCCAGAAACTGAATTCTGAACCTCTGATAAGGACTCAACTCCATTAATAGGTGACTCCATGAAGGGTATCTGAACAGGCTTAAAAATCAAACTCAGCAAAGTGAATTACCAATGTGTACTCATTCAAAGAGCACTTAATTCCAAAATCTCCTTCACTACAGAAATGTCTATAAAATTGACATTAAGGAAGAAAATAATAAGATATAGGGCATTAAATCATTAACCAACACACGTAATGAAAATTCAAAAAATAAAATAAAGAAAACATGAGAGAATCCGCAAGAGACCCATTTCAGACGCAATGAATCACCAGAAAACCGTCCAATTGAGTACAATCCATTTAGAAAACCCCAAACAAAAGACTTCAAATTTAATAACCCAAAAGAAAGCATAGACAAACACCTAAAGGATTCCACTAAGCCTCAAGAAAATTCTTTAGAACTTTCCCAAGAACCGGTGTTCCTTTCAGGACACTTGGAAAACAAACAAGAGCAAAACATGATGAAGAAACGAGTCTCATTGAAGCCATCAACGGTTTTGTGTTGCCAAATGCATTAAACCAAAACACCCCAAGTTAAAAAGTTTGATTCTTTGGAAGCCCCCTTGAGCTTTCTTTGATTCTACTACAGTGCCTGAGAACCTCCACTTAAAGAAAAAAAAAAAAAAAAAAGCCAAAGGGTGCGAAACAGTGGTTGAAGTGAAGTGTTCATCGTTAAGAAAGAAGCAAAAGGTAGATAGAGAGAGAGAGAGAACCTGATCAGAGAAGAGAAATGGCAATGTGAATGAAGAGCAAGAAATGTTGTTTTCATTTGTTCATTGGTGGTTGAAGAAGAAGCATGTTGAGGAGAGGGAAAGAAGAAGAAGGACAACAGAAAGTGAAGTAACTTTGGCGTGTCTTTGAGCACCACTGAACAAGAGTGAACACCTTCTTTGTCTCAGATCCGATCCAAAAGGAAGAGACTAAACAATTAACACTCTATCAGTAATAGCAAACCAGTTTAATTTCTAGGCTTATATGTGTTTACTAATTAATATGCCTTCTTGGTTACATAATTAATATGGTTTTTAATGAATTTCTCTACACTATTTTTTTTATCCCAATCAAGTTTGCTACAAGAAGCTTTATAACAATTCAGACAAAAAAACTAATTCATGGTTGGTGTAATAATTAGAGATATCATGAAATTACAACTAAGAATACAAACTTATGGAATCAACAAAAATCAAGTACTACAAGCGAAAATAGTCTTTCAGTTTAATAAACTAGAAATACCATGACAAAACCAAAAAACTAATAATTCAAATAAATTGTTTGACCAATTAAAGTAGATTAAGAACATGTATATACTATTTACTCATAATTATAATAAAATAATATTTTAAAGAATAAAATATATACAAATTTTGTTAAGGCTTAAGTACAATATCTTATTGAAAAAAGTTGAATTTAATTTTATTCAGACCAATTAGTTATTAGGTAATAAAATGATATTTATTTGTTACTATTTATGACTCAAATTATATGGGCTAATGGAAAGAGCATTAGAACGGAGGCAACATCACAAGGGAAGATAATAATAAGAAAATAATGGCCTTCTTATCTTAATGTAGTTTCCCTCTAAAAGCCAAATTCTCCTTGTTTCTTGTTCTTGTTTTTGCAAAGTTTTTTTTTATGCTTTTGGAGAACACAGGTTCAAGAGAAATGGGTTGTGTTCTGGCTGGTATGGGGCACTTCATTTTCCTCCCTTGAACCATGATGCGTGAAGCACTCCTCCCCACTTTTTAAACAATAATATCACTTCTTTAGTTATATATCATTTTTACTTATTTTTAAAATAATAATAATAATAATAAAATAGTATTTTTAAAATATTTTATTTCATGTACTTTTCCAACTATCTTTTTTAGGTTATTTTCTGTTGTTTTTATGGTTGATAATAATGCAAACTGTACTAGTGCTGCTTAGTTGTGTACATTTGTATCTAAAATGCAGAGTATAGTGTTAATTAGAGTAAAGATCATATATTTATCATTAATTCAATTTATAGTGTACCATAATTTTAACTTATTAAAATATGAGACTAAAGACATTATTTTATTTTAAAAGAAATCGGTTAGAATATGCAAATTAGCTTCAAAAAACATTGTCGTTGAATAAATACGAGAATCAAGATACTTTGTTGAATTCTTTATGATATTGGATCCATGGTATATCTTATTGTGAACAATGGATAAACAATTTTTTTTTTTATATGGACACAGGATAAACATATTTATATTAATCATTGAATACGGAAATGTGTATTAAAGAAAGCTTGTGTTTTTCGATGATTGAGTCATTTGGATCACGGATGCAACTGCCGGCAAATTAAGAGTCAAGTTGATATTTCACATCACAAGTACTACTTATAACAAATATTGAAATAACATGAAAAAAAAATGTTAATATAATCAATGACATAAACGTGTTTTTTTTATTAAATTTAATCAACTGTATTTTTCTTAAAAATAAATTGAAAATTAATATTTTAAAATAAATTAAATTAATTCAAACATATAAAAAATGTAATTGAACAATAAAAAATAATATTATAATTAAATGTATTAAATTTATATGTACTGATACGAGCAAGAGTTAGATAACCAGTACAAAATGACTATAATTAAAAAAAAATACTTGCTACTAATTATTTAATAAGCAATGTTATATTGTAAAAAAAAAAAAGTTACAAGAATTATAGAGTTAATTAAAGGTTTTTAGTAAAATTGGCTCATAAACTAACTGAAAATTTATTGAAAAATTATAAGTTATAAATTGGAAACTGAAAACTTATTAGTTAAGAACTGAAAAATTATAAGTTTGTGAACTAACTAATTGAATTGGAAGTTTTTTGTAATTGGTAATTATAAAATGTCAAGAAATAATTCTTATAACGAGGATGAGAAAATGACAGGAAAGATAAAATAGCTTTTAAATTAAAAAGAATAAAAAATAATTTCAAAAAAATAATAAGGATAAAAAAGTAAAAAGAATAAAAAAAAAAGACTTACAAACTATGAGTTATTTCAATTAATTTATAAAAATAAATTATAAACACCCATACTAAACAAGCTTATTTAATCGGATTAGCTTATAAACTAGTTAAAAATAACTTAATAAGCTACTTAAATGCCTTCTCAAACACAATCTAGATAAACAGATTTAAAAAAATAAAATCACTCTTAAGTATACCATATAACATGTAAAACAAAGTATACCATATAACATCTCTCTGGTGGTAGTATTGATTATTATTCTCAAATAACAACCGAGTGATTTGGAAAGATTAGAGTTAGTTCTTAAAATATTTTAATATTGATCATTCAATTAAATAAATTAAATTCACATAATCAAGTCAAGAGATTAAAGTAATTGTAAAATATGTTTTTATCTTCATTGTGAAATTTAAAAAAAAATGAGATTAATATATATATATAATATTTTTTTTATTATATCATAAATTATAGAATTGATTCTTTACTTTAAATAGCAACTCAACTTTATATCATCCTTCAATGAAGACTTGTGTTGTAGATAAAATAGTGGATTTATAATCTATAACAGAAAATCTTAAAATGATTTATTTTAATCTTACATGAAATCGTGTTTTGTCCTAATCTAAGTTTTTTATCAATAATATATATATATATATATATATATATATATATATATAACAACACATAAATTTAGAAAAATTAAAGCTAACTATATATAATTTTTTATTCATATTTATCACCCGATTATATAAAAATTGAAAACAAAATCAAGATAAATAAATTCAGAAGATAAAATTCAGAAAATCAATCTAATTCTAAATTTTTTGTTATATTTATAGCCTAATTCTAAAAGAAATATGGAAATCGAGGATACTCATCACTCATTTAAGTAAACATTGAAATTGAAATCAAAACAAATCTAGAAAGGTCAAACAAATTCTAAAAAAGAATATTTTTGTTAAAATTTAAATTCAAATTTTTTACGATAAATGAAAATATATAATATAGTATGTGAAAAATGATAATGCATATAACAATTTAAGAAAAAATAGTGAAAATAAAAATAATTTAATTGGAAATAATATGTTATAATTAAATTTATATTGACAATGAATGAAATAAATGAAAAATATAATAGATTGTGTGGCAAATCATAAAATTGTCTAAATCCTCAATTCTAGGAGATAAATTGAGTATTTGTTTGAAATTTATTGTCTTGGAAACTTTTTCTTTGTCATATGAAAATGTTTTACACATTAAAATTAAACACAAGATTTTCTACTAAAATAAATTATAATACATGACCGCAAAATATTTAATCACTACATTAATTTATAAAGTTACTGTATTAGGCATTTTTTAACATCTAACTAAATCAAAAATCCCTAAGAATATTAATAATAAGATATTTTCATTAATTAAGGCTGATTTTAGAGATGTAGACTTCTAAAATTAAAATAGATATCTAGAACCTAATAAAGGTTAATATTTATAAAATAGATATCTAGAACCTAATAATGGTTAATATTTATAAATCTTATTATGTATATACAATTCAATAGTTACACATTTCATACATAGTTAATTAGTCACACATTTTCACTTGATCTAAAAATTAAATAATTTTCAAGCTTAATCATATTTTTGGTCATTTACAAATTTTGTCCCTTCACTTTATTTTTTTTTTTAAATTGATCTCCTACTATTTTAATTATGTAATTTGGATTCATCCGTTAACTTATCATTCCATATTTAACGATAACATTGACATAACAACGTATTAAAGTGTCACATGAATGTTTTTGTTAAATGTACAATGAACATATTGTACAATTAAGAGAATAGCGGATCAAATTCACCAAAATTATGGAAACAAATTGGCAAAATAGAGAAAGATGAAACAAAAGTTTTTAATAAACACACCTATGTTTATATAATTGCATGTAGAAACATTCACTTGGGGAAATAATTTGAAGAAAAAAGATAGAATGTAATCAGAAACACATGGGAGTTAGGTATAAAGAACCAAAAACGAAAAGGTCCAAATGGCGAGAATAATAAGGAATAGCGTTCACATGCACACACGTGAAGCTGACTTGTACCACGTGGAGGGTTCTCACTTGGGGTTGCATATTCTATTCTAACTTCAAACAACAAACACCTCTCACCTATGCACCTATGCTATTTTGGAAACCAACTCTATTATACTTGCAACAAATGGGGAGACACCACACTACTCAATTATTTCAACCCTATGGTTTTTTGGGAGTGTGTATGCTACCTTTATAAATTGAGGTACTTTTCTTAATTGAGGTGTTTTAGACAATCAAAATATAAGTACGTAATTACTGAATGTCATGTCATTTGTTTTTGCTATCGAAAAGCATATGAATAAAGTGCAAGTAATTATGGACTCCATTCTTTAAGTTTGTACTCTTAATCTTCTATATTGCGGAAATAGTATCTAACATTTAAGATATCCCTAGTTCACTTTTAAGTATACATATTGAATCCATGCTCATTGAGAGACCAACTCAATTGCAGATGTTTTAGTAAATTGTGAAAAAGAATCCAAAGTGACAGAAACTTAAATGTTATTAGTCCAATAACTATAATAATAATTAATCTCTTACTCAATTTTATAATTTTATAAGGGTATATGGTAGAACTGAGTGATCAATAATTCTAGTTTCTAAAATTAATGACAATACGGTCATCTTAGTATCTGATAGTAAGAATATATATGATATAATGATTTATCTACTACCTAACTTAACTCAATTATATTTTTGAGAATTGAGTCATAAGGTTGGTTAAGTTAAATAACTTTTATGTTACTCGATTATAATTGAGTTGAGAAACGAGTAAAAGGATTTTGCTACTTGATGACTAGACCTATAATAAATCAATAAGGATTTGTTTAGATAAATTTTTTCAAAAACATTTATATATAAGAGAAAAGTATAAAAAAGTATGAAGGAAAGTGAAATAAGTTTCTCCAAAAATTAAAATTTTAACTTATATATAAATTAATTTGTAGAAGTTTTCTCCTATTAATTTCAACAAAATCATATTTTAGTTTATACATAAGCTAGTTTTAATTTATCGATAAATTTATCTCATTTTTATTTTTATTTTTCTCTTTTAAAAGTATATATTTCTATAAAAGTTTATCCATACAAAGCCTAATTTAAATTAAAAAAAAACACTACACACAAATACACTCCTTATTGCTAGTGTTGACTCACAAAACACTAAAGATAATCAATTTTGTTATATTAGGGACTTAATGTTTGCTTGTTTGGGACATTTGTAATTACTGTAATGTTGCTTGTACTTTTTATCATGTATTAAAATTTAAATTAAGTGTCTAATTTTGATTTCTTTTTCTATTTGTTTTCAAATTTTTAAAATATATTATTTTCTAATTGTTTAACATGATTATCCGACTCATCCCAACTCGATTATAGTCAGGTTGGGTCATGAGGTTACTTATTTGTTTCAAATTTTTAATTGGGTTGGATAATAAAATAGTACAAACCTAACTTGACCTGTTTAACGTCTTACCTAAAACTAAGAAAATGTAAAATAATTCCTTAAAATGTCAAATAAATTTTTAAATTTAATTACTCATTATCAATTTTGTTCTTGAATATACATCAATATTATCGCTTTAGTTACATGTTGTGAGTTTTGTATGAATGTCAATTTTGTATTTTCAAGAACTTATTAGATATTTTCTTAGTTTCAAGGACTAGTAATAGTATGATCTCAATTTAGGAACTAGACTGACTAATTAGTTGGTAAGATTGCTCTTAAGATGTAGATTTGAATTTAATTAATCTCACCAAACCAACTTGTATGGTGAAAGTTGTTCCTCATACAATATTTTAGTCATCTTAATTCGTAAGTTAGGATTTCTAACATGTTACTTTCACGTTGAGGACTATCTCAAATATAAAGTTTACGAAACTAAAATGTACATGCATTTTAAATAAAACTCGATATATAAAAGATGACCTAATAAACTCTAATACACTCAATGAGATAAACAGGCACAAAATTAGGTGTTATAGAATAGAGCCAGTCACCCCCCTTCCCTTCTCCCAAACCAAACTATATCCAAATGCCAATATATTTTGCATTAAAAAATATATAAAAAACTCGCCTCCCTCCTCCATTCAATCAACAACGAATTAAAACAGTTTTTAAAATTTGGCCACTCTTCTAGTACAACTATCTAGTCACATCTAATATAATTTTTAATTTAAAAAGGAATGGCACTGTAAGTGCTGAGAGATCGTTTTAGTTACTTTAAAAAAATTTAAATTTAAAAACTCTTTACATATTACTTTACAAATTACATTAAAAAAAAACTTTAAATTTTAAAATAAATTGTAACAAAAAGATTTTTACTTTACATATTACAAGTAATTATGGAAGATTTTTATTATTGAAAAATCATAAAAATATTTTATCAAATTAATAATAAAAAAATATCATAATCTTGATATTTAGTAACTTTTGTCTTTTTCTTTTATGTATTTTCTTAGCATTAAAAATAATTATTTTTTATTTTATTTCATTGAGTCTTATGCTGTCACATAATAATTAAGTAGTTCTTAAGCAACTCATTATTTTTTTTATTCCAAACTTAAAACTTTAAGCGATTCTCATTACACCAAAAATATTAATAGATGATACTTATTTTAAAGAGAGACAATGCTTAAAAAGCGCTTTCTATTGGAACAATATTTATTAATAGAGCGCTTCGAAAAAATCACTAGCTATATGCATGCAAATAGAAAACGCTTCCTTTGAAATGTGCTCTCTATGTGTAAATACTTACATGATGTTCTTTAGAAGTAGCACTTTCTATCTTTAAATGTATAGACAGGGCTTTTAGGTAAAGCAATGCCTTTGTTTTAATTTATAGAAAGCGCCTTGTAGAGGAAGTATTTTCTATATTTTAGTCAATAGACAGTGCTTCCTATACAAGCATTGTCTATATGTTTAATCTTTTTAACAATTATTTCACATCATTCACACTTGTTGATCTTGTTATGTATGCAAAAATAATTTCAAAACATAGATCTATACCAATCGATCAAGAATGTAGCCAATTGTGATTCAAATATTAAGCAAGCTGTAGTAAAATCAAAATAATTATAGTGTATATAGACCTAATATATTACATTTAGTTTATTGCCATTAACTCAATAGTTACATATAACCAATGTTTGTCCAATATCATGTGGCTCTTAGTCTTAGAATATTCCATGGCCCATTAGTACTACAAAGAAAAGAAAAAGTATTAGTCGTCAACTAGATACAATATAAAAGAAAATGTATAAAGATTAAAAAGAAATTAACATAAAAGAAAAGTGGCATAGCCCGAAAATGTTATAGCACAACTTACTAAACCTACAAGCATTTTTTTAATGACATACAAACACCAATCTTTTCTAACCTTCATGATTTGATCATTAGAACATCGTCGTACGCTGCATCTAGGGAAGTACTTAAAAGAATTTAAAATTAGCCAATTGAAATTCTACTTAAAAGGAATTATATGGAACCAAAATATTGCTTATCAAAAAAAAATGGAACCAAAATATTATATACACCTTTTAAAATTGTCTCCCCTTCACAATAGGTGATAATTTTCTTCATATACCGACAAATGTAATATCACAATTATTTTCATTTGATTACTTCGAACACTATGAAACCAAAATCACAAATATCAATATAATTAAAATTAATATTATTGATTGATTTTGAAATAACAATTATAATCTACCTTAATTGTTATCCTATTGATGTTATTACTTGACTTGAAGTCTAAAACCATATCTTTTCTTTGAATTCGTTAGGCTTGTATAGCCCTAGTTAATAAAAAGAAATAAAGTATACATAAGTAAAAAAATATTACAACAAACCAAGCAAAATGTCAATCATGTGTATATTCTTATATATCAAACAAAATTTTCAATCTTGTCACATACTAATGTCATTCTCCAAAGGATCAAGATAATGAATTATCTCCATTTTAAGATTGATCATGAGCAAGACCCAATTTTGGCTAAAAAAATTGAAATGAATCAACAAATCTAAATTGCATGTAACTTTTAAAATAATGCATTGCTAAAAGAGTTAAGAAGAAAAAAGTCTTACCATATATTTATTGATGCAAAAACAAACTTATCAAACACTACATTATCAACAAAAATATATTAATTATTTTTTATTGCCATTTTGCCTCAATCAACTTATATAACATGATATATATATATATATATATATATATATATATATATATATATATAATATTTTTATATTTATATTGGGTTTGAAATTTGATTTGAGGGAAGTTGGTAGGAACTAGTAAATTTTATGGCTAGGGCTAAATCTGAATTTGCACTCCACTGTGATTTGCTACACACACTAACTAGCTAGGCAAAAATGCATTGAGCAATGTAATCTTTTTAGGTCGTATTTGTAGGATAACAACACAAATATCATAATATAAAAATCACCAAAATAAGATTTTTATTCACATGCAAGTGAAAAATATCACAATACATACATTTAGGGATGGCAATAGAGCCCATGGGGGTGGGTAATAGTAAACCCGCCCCCGCCCCGCTAGATGAAAATTGGCTCCATACCTATTCCATATCCGCGCGAATATCCATTAAGCGGGTATCCATGAATTTCTTGAATATCCATGGATATCCATGGATATTTATAAATTTTTTAAGAAATTAAAAAAATTATATTACAAATAATTTAAAATTTATATTTATTGTCATTGAAATATTAAAAATAAAAAATTTAATGTTAATTTTGAACTTGTATTTAACGTTAATTTTGTTAAAATAATAATAAAAATACAAGATAATCAATAACTTAAAATACATCAATCTCACAAGTAAGTTAAAGTCTCATCACAAAGCTACAATAATTCAATCTCATAATTTCAAACGAAAGTAAACAACTTAAAATACATAAATTTTATTGGTCCAATCAAAGATAGAAAATTAATCAAATTACATCCAACATAATTCTATAACATGCTTAACACATGTTGGTAACTTCATCAACCTCACTTTTGTAAGAAAAAAAGATGAGAGAGTGTAGTTTTAGGGTTATGTGGTACAAGGATAATTAGGATATTTAAGAAATATTATTAAACGGGTACCCGCGGGTATGGATATCATCATACCCACCCCTGCCCCATTTATAAACGGGTAAAAAATTATCCGTCCTCATTATCCGTGGGTATCCAATAACCTATCCATTTATTATTCGTAGCGGATTTTACCCGCAGATACCTGCGGGTGCGGGTATTTTTTCCATCCCTACATAGGTTGCATTTACAAGATAACAACACACATTATCTACAACATTTACGAACTAGCACCAAATAGTCTTCAACAAGATTATGAATGCTTTGTTGCAAAAACACATTTACACTACAAGAAAAACGTAAAATTTTAACAAACATAATCCATCAATAAAAAGAAATATCCATTGTAAAAAGTGAATTTCTGACAGATTTCCAACGAATGCAAATCCATCAGGAAAAGGGGCGTTGGAAAAAAAATCATCAGAAATAATTTAAATCGTCAAAAAATTTTAACGGATGATTCTGTGGTAAATATCTATCAGAAATTACCAACGGATATATCTGTCAGAAATTACTAAAAGAATTCCATGGGTATTGTTTGAAAATATTTATGTGATTATTCATTGAAAATTTTTTGTTTAATTTTAATAAATTTATTAATGTAACACCCCTCATATTTGACCTCTTAAGGGTTCTATTTCACAACACTTCACTTTTCAGCGTGCTTTGTCCTTACTCGCATACTTTCTAGGAAACTTCCCAAAAAATCACTTATCTCCCAAATTATTCCAAGTCAAACACGCTTAACTGTGGAGTTCTAATGAGATAAGCTACGAAAAAGTAGATGCATCTTGTTAATACAAGTAGCACAAATTAATTCATTTAAGTCATCATAAACTGTACAATGTCATACTTGTACTATCTTTGGATCCTCTCATTTCGGTGTGTCTGGACTGTTACAAAAATATAATAATATATATAATAATTATATTATATTTAATTATATTATATTTAGTTATATTAAACAATAATAATAATTATATTATATTTAATCAATCTTTATTTGTATATATACTTACAATTAACAATCTACTTATTTCTATTTAAAATTAATATAATGATACAATTTAAATTATTTATTATAAATTTAAAATTTTTAATAATAATTTATATATTTTGAAATATTATTTTTATAATTTATTATAATAATATAATTTATAAAATTATAAATATTTATTTATTACATATTTATAAATTAAATTTTAACATTTTAAATAAATTATTAATTAACTTAAAATATTTATTTATCTTAAATCTAAGATATAATATTCAAAAAAAAATATCCTTGTTTTATTTTCTAATTATCAATCATTAATAAAATACTAATTTAAAATCTTATCTAATTATATTATAACATTTTTATATCAATTTTAAAATCAAATATTAGTTATTCAAAAATATCAAGATAATATAGAAAATTGTCAATAAGATTCTAGTTAAATAATTTAAAATAATTAATTTTTCAACTATATTGTTAGCAAATAATTTATTCCAAAGCTAATCAATTTTTCTCTATATTAATTATTAGTAAAATTTAATAACTTTTAATTTAACAGTTGCATCGATGAAATTCAACGTACACCACGAGTTATTGAGCAGAGTAACTTTATCAAGAGTTATTTTGTGAGTCATTTGACATATCAAATTTTTGACAAACCATTATCCGTTAGTAACATTTTATCAGAAAATTTTGACTTAAGCATTTGTCGAAAATTTTTGTCAAAAATTCTTACATTTTTGACAAATATAAATTCGCCAAAAATATTTCATCGATAATATAACTTTTCTTACAAATTTTTTTAATCACAAATATAAAATTTTCAATAAATTTGTATCTGTTAAAAATTACCGACAGATATATCCATTGGAAATATAAATTTTTTGGCAGATTTCTATCTGTCGGAAATATAAATTTTCTATCAGATTTATATATGTCGATAAAATAATTTTTCCAATGAATTTTTTCGGTCGAAAATATAAATTTTTTGATAAATTTTTATCCGTCAATAATTTGCATTTTTTTTTAGTGATAATTGATCCAAACTCCAAAACAATTCATCAATTATATCTATAACTTTTCATTCATATGCAAGTCAAAAATATCACAAAATAAAATGCAGATTGTAAACAAAATTAATTGTCACAAAACCTGTCCATTTCCATATTCCCTCACAAAGTTTCTCCTTACCCTCTCTATGTACCCCTCCTCTCTTATGCACTATCATTCACCCAGTTTCTCACTTGTTACGAAAACCCTAAGCCACCCATCCTCATTCTTAAATTCATAAACCCATATCCTTTCCTTGCATCTTGAATACCCGTAAATCCCAAGTCGTTTATCCCCATTCTTAAACCCATTTTCCTTCCTTGCATCTTGAATACCTGTAAACCTCAAGCTAAGTATCAATATATAAAAGAATATCCAATAAAAAAGAATTTTAAAAAAAAAAGAGAGAGAAATAAACACCTAATAAAAATCTGGAATATAGCAATAAAGAATAGAATAATCCTTTCCCTACATCTTGAATGCAACAAATAGAACACGAGGCAATATATGAATGTTTCGAACGACAGTGAAATGAAACTCAACATCATCGGGGAAGCATTGGGATAAGCTAGCATTGGCATGAAGGAAAAGAACAATGGAAGAGTGAATACATATGTGAGAGTGAAGGAAAACCTTAAAAGACTAAAATCAAAAGAAAAATACTTTAAAGGGACCAAAATCAAAATTTACTCATTTTACAAAGATTAAAAGTATTTTACAAGAACTAAAAACAATGTTTACAAATTTTAGAAATTTTAGAATGATGAGAAAAAAAAATTAACAGGAATCAAAATCAAAATTTACTTATTTTATAGGGACAAAAAACATATCTAAAGCATTATTTTTATTAAACTAATATTTTATTAATCATTATTAGTTTTATTTATCATCTCATGAAATTTTTGCCCCTCCCCACCCCCAATAATTTTTTCTAGCTCCGCCCTTAGAGATAAACTATGATATCATCTAAGATGTTCAATCTTACAAAATCAAGTTATCAATGATGATTATTCAAATTTATATAAATTATTTTAATCATGTTACTAGTTGATACAAGATCTCTTACTAATTCTCATATTTTGGTGCATTTATTTTAATGAAAAATGCTAGCATGATGTACTGTCAACGTAACACAAGGCTCCATTATTCATCAATGATGTGTGGTTACGCAACAAACAAATTTCACCATATGAGTTTGACGAGGGAAGAACTTATCCTTTTGAAGATGGGGTTGGAATGATTTGTCCGTGAGTGGCTGCATCAAAGCAATGGAACATGGGGGTCCTTCACTTGGGGCACCAATGGCACACGCTAGTTGGGTAGTTCTAATGATTGTGACCACGTACATGGTTTCATCACATTTGATGATGGCCCTCACACACCATTTAGATTTAGCCCCCCAAACAACATATATGATATATACACATCTTTGAGCACTGATTTCTGAAATATATGCAAATCAAACCATGACGAGATATTCTGATTTGGATTCGGTTTGTAGACTAACCGGATCTTAGGTTTAGGAAAGAGATTGAATGAAAGGAAAGAAGACAAAGGAATAGAAAATAAGATGGTTTTAAAGTTATTTAGTACCCAAAAAAAAAAAGTTGTCTTTGTGAAAGTAATAATGTTCTCCTTCATTTTCTTATTCACTTTTGGATGGAAGATAAAAATGGTGTTATATCCACTTGTAAGAATCCTTCGTTTTATCTCCTTCAACCAAACAAAGGAAAGATTAAAAATTAAAAAATTATAAACGGTCACACTATTTTAAAGTAGATTAGAAGAGAAAGATGCACAATAAAAAGGTGAAAAAAAGAAGAAAAAAAATGATATGATAAAGTAAATAAATAAAAAATAGGAAGTAAAAAATTGAGGTTATCTCCTTTCCTCAATCCTTCTATCCACTTTTTTTCCATGCTAAAGGAACAATGTTTGAATACTGAAATATGGAGGGATTGATAATAGAGAGATGGAAAAGAGTACTTGTACGTACCTTTCATTCCTTAATTTGATGCATTTTAAGAAGTAAAAAAATGAAGAAAAAGAAAATGTGAAATATGTGATACTTTCTTTATCTTATATATTAATAATATTTTATTATTCTACATACATACTTAAATTATGATATTAAATTAATTATAATAATAATAAATTTCACATAAAAATGTACATGTGAAATAAGTAATCAAATTTAGTGCGGAAGCAATGAAGTCATAGAAACATGAGATTGATTTGATAAGATCCAGAATCATCCTGGGTGCCTAGAAGGTTGACACGTGTAAAAAAATTTAGGTGGGGCCAAAAAAAATAGACAGTGTTAATTCTGCGGGACCAGCAATTAGCCAAACATGTTTTAAACAATCATTTTCAGAGAACAGTAAAAGCAATCATATTCTTTGTCTATCAATCACTATGAATGAGAAATCCATAGAATACAAGTAGACTCACAGGTAGGCAGGCAATAGCAGATTCATAGTTTGCATAGTGGCATCCCTAAGACTAGACTAGGATCCATCCATCGGGTGCATGATCACATGCAAAAGTAAAATACTAAACCTCCACCCATTTTTAAGTGATTTAATAAATATAATGATAATATATATATTAAACATATAATCTTTTATAAATATATTTATATAAATATCTAAATTGCTTGGCTAAAACAAAGTCAAGTGCTGAGAATTAGTTTAAGGAATTAGTTACTTGCTTTTGACCAAAAGATACCCTGAATTCATTAAAAAAATGGAAATGAAAATAAAATTAAAGAAAAGAGAAGGACACGTAGCTTACTTTATTTATTTGTTTTTGTTCAGAACATGTAGCTCAGTAATGCAATCTTATTTGTGCAAAGACAGATTGAAAATGGTGTTAATTATTGGCAACATAGACGACAGTATTATGAATAAAACATGCCTAGTAATAGCTTCACAGGCTGTTTGTGTTGGCACAATGGAGAAAGAAGCTTGCAAGAACATATCTTATGAAGTTATAAAGATATCTGCTTTGGGACAATTTGGAGTTTTTAAGATGGATTTGTGTCATAGTTAAAATAGTATTTAATTAGAAAAAACTATATCTCACAAATACAAATCAATCTTTAATTATAATTTTGAAACAATACTAAAATCATATTTATAGTCATGAAAAATAACAACATATCTTATAAAATATATATATAATATAGTTATGTTTCTCTGATTCATATGAAAAGAAATCTGCCATCTTGCCAATATATATAATATAGTTTTGTTTCTCTGCTTCATATGAAAAGAACTCTGCCATCTTGCCGGTGGTGCACGTGAGTACAACTTGTGTTATCACACGTCCATCACCAAAGTTTCAGTGAAAAAATCACACCATCAATTCAAATATAATAGTAGACATACAAGTTAGGATTACCACTATTGTGTTTGATTGCATGTTGTTGACGTGATATTTCATGTTTAATCAAAAGTTAATAATTATATATATCTTTCAAAGTTGAGTCAATTGATGTGATTTGTACTTATGAGTTTCCAAACATGTATTTCTTCTATGACGTAGATTATATATTGCACGACGTGGTTCTCTATCGAAAAATTTTGTATTAATTCTCTGATCATCGGAAATGCCTCTCGACCCATTATTAAAAGAGTAATGTTATTTAGTTTTTTTTAATGTTTAAAAAGTTGACACTCGTCAACTTACATACTTAAATTTTCAAAATTTTAATAGTTCAAACATTTTGTTATTAAAAATGGAAAATGTTAAAGATGAATAAATATTTTTAATTGGCAAAGAGTATATGCTATTTCTTTTGAAAATAATAGCCTTCTCTTATCAATTATATTATAAATATGCGTTTGTTTATTGCCAATTCTCACTTTTCGATGTACCTTCAATTTGAATGAGCTATCATGTAAAATTGGTGACGAATGGAACTCAACAATATATACTATAAGCATACTTTAAAAATATTAAGTTATCATAAGAAAATTTAACATTTTAGAAGTAATGATATTATTTGAATAATTAATATAGTTTGTATCTTTTTCATATACGCAAAGATACACTCTAAAATCAAAGAGAATGGTGGGTACCCTTTAGTTTTAGAGAATTTTGGGGTCCCTTTTAGCTTAGGTTGGACTGACGATGGAGTATGTGATACAATATTTCTAAAAATATCACATGACATCCCCATTTTTTTTAAAAGATATTATGAGGTATACTTTGTGGGTGTTCAAATAAGAGATGATAAAATTTTCTTTTTAATATTTATCATAACTATACGTAGGTTAAAATACTTTTAAATTTTTATAGTTTACTTTTTTTTATCTTGTATGTTCTATTATTTAAAATAATTTTTTTTTGTTTTTATACTTATTTTTTTCAATTCTTTTTAGTCTTTTAATTTAATATTTTTTTTAGTTTTTATATATACTCATAGTTTTTAAATATTTTTAGTCCATATCGTTAATTTTTTTGTGATGTTAGCTCTTTTGTATTGAAGTGATAAAAGCATTAACTCAATTTCGAATATCTTATGTCAAATTTATTTTATTAAAATTATTTTAAATTAGGTATTTGGGCATTTCATGTTTTTACACCCTCACTTACAATGTCTATTATTGAGACATTTTTTCACCCTTACAAAATTGAAAACATCTATCACGTCAATATAAAATAGATAATATTGCAAAAAAAAAAATTAATTAGCAATAGGAACTAAAAAAATTACAAAACTACAAGTATAGAAACTAAAAAATTTATCTTAAATTATAAGGATTAAAAAATATTAAAAAAGATAAATATAAAGATTAAAAATATTTATTTTAAAATATAAAGGCTAAAAAATAAAATAAGTATAATTATAGAAATTAAAAAAATATTTTAACCTTATATATATATAAAATTGAACTTAATTAAGACTCTTAATTAAGTCAGAATAATTTGATGTCAATTCATGTATGTGATTGATCACACTTTAAGTTGAAGAGCTTGAAACAAGAATGTTGTATTGAGTAATGAGAGAACACATCATAATTTGATTAGGTATGTTGTATTAAACAGTAAATGAACAATTGGGTTGATGAATCCACACTGATCACCACCTGCTTTCTGAACCATAAAGACAAATGACAATCACATCATGGCTGGTTAACCAAACACCTTGCTACAAATCCTCATCTCATATATGGTCCCATAGGCCATCCCTCCATAATGCTTCCCATTGGAAATGAGATACAACAGATCCAAAGGAAGCAATCAAAACCATATTCCTCAAACTTATAAAACTAATATATGCTAAAATTTTATCATTCATCAACCTTTTTTTTGTGTGTGTGTAATTTGGACTCAAACACGTGCATTGTCTCCAATTATATGCCTATATGCTTCTTTTATTATTGCATCTTTGATCACCCATTTATATGTTCTCATAGAGCTGAATAGTTTGCAACTGTTTTCATTTTTGTCGTGTAATTGTTGTCATGGTGTTCTCAATATCAACTTTTCAATTCTCTTCCTATTATATTACCTCTTCACTATTAGTCTTGTTTATGCAAAGCTTCTTTTCTTCACGGACCGAAATATCTTTTATTGGAGAAAATTTTAAGTCGAATAAAATTATTATGAACGAAAATAATTTCTTTTCAAATATCTAATACAGTTACATATTTAAAATTCAAACTCAAACTAAATTACATACTTGTTAATCTAAAATAATTTCATATCAATTAATTTAGATGTTTATGCGTGCATCTAAAGTTATTTAATTGAGGCAAAGGTTTTCTTTTTTAAGAAAAGCCAGTGCATCAAAGAACTTTGGAATTCTTTTCAAATTGGAGAAGGTGAAATCAAAGAAGAGAGAAAATTAGAATCCAAGTCCCAATGGAGGAAGAATTAGGGCATGAAAAGGCAAATGGGAAATCCACGAGAATGTATATAGCTGAAAAAGCACCTTTAGGTCACCAACACCAATGTTCCATCATCCATGACGCCTTTGCCATTTGTTTTTGGTCCTACACATTTATCACCACAATGCTAAGAGTAATTCGAGATTTTTGTATGGTGGAACTGGGACACCAAAATATATAGTCTCATTTTCCTGAAAGCATCATTCATTCATTTGTCCAAATTAGAAGATAGTTATCTTCTCTCTTTGAGTTGCCACACTGTGGTTAACCAAAACACCTAAAAGGAACATGCGAGGGAATTATAAATTCACCGACCAAAACATCAATTTTCCCCAAATAAAAACAAATATTTACAAATGCTAACAATTTTAGGATCTTGGGTAGAAGAAAAATGATAGAAGGATTAACTATGTTTAATTAAGGTTCTAATTAGCTTTGAAATAGATTAGAGGACCAAAATCACACATAGACCAATTTATGGGACGAAAAATGCAACTGACAAAAAAAAAATCATTTCCTTTGATTTTTTGTTTTTGAAACCAAAGCATCTTTTAACTAATTAGAGACTAATTTTTTTAGATACTCGGATTTATTTAAGAGCTAGTTTCTCTTAATTCATGACTTGGTGATTAAACATTTAAACTCCTCAAGTTATGTACAATTAAAGGATACATACCATTGATTCTTAATTTACTTCTTGAAAAGATATATTAAGTAGTATGTATATATTATCAAAAGATTATATAAATATTAAGAATAAATGCATGTATATAAAAAGTAAATTAAAGGCTTATATTATTAATTTTAATATATTTATTAGTTATTTCTCACACTAGTTCTAAACTTAAATATCAAAGTATATGTCGTCTAAAATTATATTTAATAAGAAAATGAAAACACCCACTAAAATTAAAACATGTTAAACTACACATCTTTGGAACTCTATTATAAGTAAAACTAACTAGCTTGTATGTTAATTAATGGTAGCTAACATCACTTGATTTTGTAATCTTAATTAAAAAAAAAAAAAAATTCTAATCCTTGAAAAGGATAGTTTGGAGGTGTGAAGGCTAAATAGATAATTAAGTGCTATAAAAAATAAATAAAAAGAGAGAGGATAGGTCTTTCATATAATAAGTGGTTTTAGCGTTTTAGATTGAAAAATAGAGACAACAACTAAATAAAAGATAGAAGGACAAAATAGAAACTGGCTATGGAGTCACTTGTACTAAAAGATAGAGCAACAACATAAAAGGGAAAAAGACACCAAAAGAATAATAAATAAAAAATTGGTACCGTAGAAGATAAAAAGACAAAAGAAAGGAAACAAAAAATAATGTTAAAACAAGTATGACAATAATTAAGATTTGAGTAAACTGAATATTCACGTACTTGTGCTGGGAAAAAAAAAATCCTAATTTCGACTTGTACTCATGCAAATAATAACTTATGTTCATATCCTATGTTACTACCCTTTAAATTTCTTTATATTCCTTATCGGACTGCTACTTGAACTTTTACACACCTTTTTCATTTAATGATATAGCTTTTTCCTTTTAACGTACCATCTTTTTGACAAATTCATAGAATAAAGTCACTATTTTAATATTAAAATTAATTTAAAAAATCAACAAAAGAAATTTAGTTAAGAATACATCTAACTCAAATAAAAAAAGCTTTCAAGATATTTAAAAACCTTTAGCCGTAAAACATAATAAAAGGACTTACTTCAAGTGAAATCTATGGTAAATCACTACATCATGTGGTGCACGGGTGGATAAAGAAATAAAAAGATAGTTTTCATGTGGTTTATCAATGGAGAAGTAAAAAATACCATTAGATATAAAAATAATGAAATTGAACAGAGATTTATTTGATAATAAATTTTTTATTAATGTATTAATTTTATTTTTTGGTCGTCAATGACCATTTTGTCCAAAAGAAAAAACCTAAATCTCACTCAATTATCCCAACCCTCCCTTCCATTTCTCCGATGTCACCATCATCACCCCCTTCTGCTCCTTCAACTTTGAATAGACACCTTCATCACCATTGCTAACATCCCTGCTTGTGTTTCTTTTTGTTCATAATCTTTTCCCTTCCAATCGATCCATGGCTGAGGAATCCTAAAAATCAACTCCAATGAACTTCAAAAACCAGATTTGACAAAAGAAGTGTAGCTCGTCGCCAACCTTCTTCCCTCACCAACTACCCAAGCTAAATTTGAACTCATAGGAAAGCATTAAACCACCATTGATGTGACACCCTTACTATCCCAACATATATATTGTAATAATAAAAACTTATAAATAAATTTTTCAATTTCGGTAAAAGGGTTCACATGAGAATCTTAAAAATTATCCTTCAATAACCACAATAACAAAAAATGAAATGCAAGAGTTTTCAAATTATTTTCAAAATAACATTTACAATAAAAATCTATGTTCTAAAAATCCTTTTTGCCCCGATGTCACAATATCAGAGCATCCCGATAATTCAACCGTTGGCATTCTAGATACCACTCGTAGCCAGATCTTCCTCACCTAAAATATCCACAAATCGCACGGTGAGAAAAGAAAACATCTATATATATAGCACATAAGAAAACACAATATATTATTTAATATTCGTAATTATTTCAACATATCGTATTTCAATCAATCATGCATTGTCATCACGTCATAATTCTCAATCAAACCAATCATCACAAATCTTGCACTTCACACTATGCCAAGGTCACGCTACCCATTTAACAATCCCGGGTCGTGCTCACCCCTGATATAACATTGTGCCAAGGTCACGTTATCCCTATCCTAGGGCCGTGCTCACCCCTGACATGTTAACCAAGGTCACGATACCCACGTAACAATCCAGAGCCGTGCTCACCCCTGATATAACACTGTGCCAAGGTCACGTTACCCCTAATCTAGGGCCGTGCTCACCCCTGACATGTTAACCAAGGTCACGATACTCATGTAACAATCTCGGGTCGTGCTCACCCCTGGTCATAGGTGTGAAGAACCACAACCACATCTCATTCACATTCCACACAACATCTCATAATTTAATTTCATACATATATCAGATATGTCCAAAATAATGGGTTTCACACGTATCAAGTAATTCACATTTAAATCATCAATTTTTATCAAATAATATAACAATGATATTCATAAATTAATATAATAAACAACGGAATTACCAATTTAATATAATTTCAACATAAACAGTAAAACCCCTAATTGTTCCAAAACCTAGCTCACAGGCACTTTTCTACAATTTCGTTCTCTCTTCCCAGATCATCATTCTTACGATTTAAATATATATTTCTAATCCTCAACACATACGGAATCTAATGGTATAATTAATTCCTCAAACAGAAATAATCCAATTTTTCCAAAACCTAACCTACAGGCACTTTTCTATAATTTCGTTCTCCCTCCTAGAGCATATCATTTTTACAAACAAATTATATATTTATTGTCCTAAATATATACAGAATCAAATAATGCCAATAATTCTTCAAACAGAAATATTTCTAAAATTGCTCATAATTCTAAGGGGTTCTTCCTCTACCCAATTCCCTCATGTAACTCTATATATAAATAATTCCCTTTTCCCCCATACCTGGATATGAAGAAGCTGAATCTAGACTAGATCTGGTTGATCTCCCTCGCTGGGTTCCCCTCGGTCTGAAGCAGAAAGTAGAGGAAAGAAGAGAGAGCAGAAGAAAAGAAGTCAGAAATGAGAGGTGTGCTTTTTGGGAGTGGCAAACAGCTCTATTTATAGGCTTTTTACGCCGGAACGGCCCGTTCCAAATCCGGAACGGCCCGTTCCGGACCCTTAAAACGTGGCTAAAAAATACATCCAGAACGGCCCATTCCAAAACCAGAACGGCCCGTTCTGGTGTGCATTAATTACCCCCAACGGCCATAATTTTGGGAACGCCCCGTTCCAGGCCCGTTCTCATTTAGGGTTAAAGGCATATTAAATCGTATGGAACGGCCCGTTCTACCTTGAGAACGGCCCGTTCTGGGCTATTAACTCACACACAACCTGGTAGTTTGGAACGGCCCGTTCCAATTCCGGAACGGCCCGTTCCGAGCTACTAAATCACATGTTTTTTGGTAGTTTGGAACGGCCCGTTCCAATTCCGGAACAGCCCGTTCCAAGCTACTAAATCACCCCTATTACCTTTGTAAAATTACCAAAATACCCTTAATTAAAAATAAATAAATAAAAAGTGATATAAAAATTGGGATGTTACAATTCTCCCCTCCTTTAAGAAATTTCATCCTCGAAATTACCTGAAGCAAATAAAAATGGATATGAAGCTTTCATCTTCTCCTCTAACTCCCAAGTAGCACTTTCAAGTGTAGCTCCTCCCCAAATAACTTTCACCAAAGGAATTTCCTTACCCCTAAGTTGCTTCACCATTCGATCCTCGACTCTCACCGGGGCAGCTTCCACAGTTAGGTTCTCCCTAACCTCAAGATGATCCGACTCAATCACATGCGAAGGATCATGGATGTATTTCCGAAGTTGGGAAATGTGGAAGACATCATGGAGATTTGACAGATTAGGAGGCAAAGCAATTTGGTAGGCAACACTACCGACTCTTTTTAGAATTTGGAAAGGACCAATAAATCGAGGAGTAAGTTTTCTGGATTTCAATGCCCTACCAACCCCAGTCCACGGAGTGACTTTCAAAAACACATGGTCACCTTCTTGAAATTCTAAGTCCTTCCTTCTCTTGTCAGCATAACTTTTCTGTCTACTCTGAGCTGTCCTCATCCTCTCTTGTATCAATCTAACCTTATCAGTGGTTTGTTGCACAATCTTAGGTCCTAAGATAACATTATCACCAGGCTCGCACCAACACAAAGGGTCCTACACCTCGTACCATACAAGGCTTCATAAGGTGCCATACCTATACTAGAGTGGTAACTATTATTATAGGTAAACTCTATCAAAGGTAAAAGACTATCCCAACTACCCCCTTGGTCCAACACACAGGCTCTAAGCAAATCCTCTAAAGATTGAATAGTCCTCTCAGTCTGACCATCAGTTTGAGGGTGGTAAGCTGAACTAAGTCTAAGTTGGGTCCCCAAAGCTCGTTGTAGGCTCTCCCAAAACCTAGAGGTGAATCTAGGGTCTCTATCTGAAACTATGCTAGATGGTATCCCATGCAATCTCACAATCTCATCAATATACAGTCCAGCCAATCTCTCTAGAGAATACCTAATGTTAATAGGTAAGAAATGAGCACTCTTAGTCAACCTATCAACTATAACCCAAATGGAATCATGCCCTCTCCTAGTCCTAGGCAAAGCAACTACAAAATCCATAGAAATGCTATCCCACTTCCACTCGGGTATACTCAAAGGCTGAAGTAGTCCTGAAGGTTTCTGATGTTCTATCTTAGCCTTCTGACACACTAAACAGGCACTCACAAATTCAGCTATATCTTTCTTCATTCTAGGCCACCAAAATATCTTCCTAAGGTCTTGATACATCTTAGTTGCCCCTGGGTGAAAACTAAGCTTGCTCCTATGACCTTCCTCTAGGATCAAACGTCTAAGTGTAGGGTCACTAGGCACGCACACTCGGTCTTTAAATCTTAACACTCCATCTACACCCAAGGTAAATTCTCCTCCAACACCTTGTCCTATAGCATCACGTCTAGCCACTAGAAATGAATCCATTAACTGTGCTTCTCCAATTTCCCTCAACAACTCACTAGTCACCCGAGTCATACCTAGTCTCACACTTCTAGGGGTCACCTCATAAGTCAAACTCAAGTCTCTAAATTGAGCCAAAAGGTCCATCTCCCTAATCATAAGAGAAGACAAATGCAAAGATTTCCTACTCAATGCATCAGCCACCACATTAGGTTTACCCGGATGATAACTAAGATCAAAATCATAGTCCTTAAGGAACTCTAACCATCTCCTTTGTCTCATATTTAATTCCTTTTGGTCAAATAAATACCTAAGACTCTTATGATCACTAAATACCTCAAATTTTGAACCATACAAATAATGTCTCCAAATCTTGAGTGTGAATACCACAGCTGCTAATTCAAAATCATGGGTGGGGTAATTCTTCTCATGTATTTTCAATTGCCTAGATGCATAAGATACGACCTTTCCTTCTTGCATTAACACTCCACCCAAACCCATCTTAGAAGCGTCACAATAAACCACAAAAGTCTTACTAAGGTCAGGCAACACTAAAACAGGTGCACTAGTCAACTTCTCCTTAAGGGTTCGGAAACTATTCTCACATTTACTATCCCATACAAACATAACTCATTTCCTAGTTAAACTTGTCAAGGGTAATGCTAACTTAGAGAATCCCTCTATGAATCTTCTATAATATCCAGCCAATCCAAGAAAACTCCTAATCTCACTAAATGACTTAGGTGTCTCCCATTTAAGCACCGCCTCAACTTTAGATGGATCTACTGCTATACCTCCACTTGAAATCACATGTCCTAAGAAACTCACCTCCTCTAGCCAAAAGTCACACTTAGACAACTTGGCATAAAGTTGTCTCTCCCTGAGAGTTTGAAGTACTACCTTTAAGTGTTCCTTATGCTCCTTTTTAGTCTTGGAATAAACTAGTATGTCATCTATGAAGACAACTACAAATTTATCCAAATACGGATGAAAAATTCGGTTCATGTAATCCATAAAAATTGCAGGAGCATTTGTCACACCAAAAGACATTACTAGATACTCATAGTGTCCATAACGAGTCCTAAATGCTGTCTTAGGTACATCCTCACCCTTAACTCTAATCTGATGGTACCCCGATCTAAGATCAATTTTACTAAATACACAAGCACCCACCAACTGGTCCATAAGATCATCTATCCTAGGCAATGGATATTTATTCTTAATGGTCACCTTGTTCAACTGGCGATAATCTACACACAATCTCATACTACCATCCTTCTTCTTAACTAATAGTACGGGTGCTCCCCAAGGTGATACACTAGGCCTCACAAACCCCTTCTCCAACAAGTCTTCTATTTGTTTCTTAAGCTCCACTAACTCTACGGGTGACATCCTATAAGGTGCAATAGAAATAGGTCTTGTACCTGGTACTAAGTCTATGGAAAATTCTACTTCTCTTCTAGGTGGTAAGCTAGTCATATCATCAGAGAAGACATCCGAAAAGTCACACACAACAGGCAGTTCATTCACCAAAACATTACTCTCAGAATTCAAAGAAGCTAACAACATGTACACTTGGGCATCCTCTTGTAAAGATACCTTAACTTGGTTGGCAGTCAAATAATCCTTACTCACTTTTTCAACAGGCTCACCAAAGACAATAAATTTATCAGCACAATTCAAAAGGACATGATTGGAAGATAACCAGTCCATACCCAGAATAACATCTAGCTGACTTAGAGGCAAACAAATTAAGTCAACCATGAAATCTCTACCCTCAATAATCAAAGGACATTTTAAACAGACCTCAGAAGTAGACACTGAACCACTAGTTGGTGTCTCTACTATTAACTCAAAAGACAAGGAAGAAATAGGAAATTTTAATTTGGACACACACGCATGTGATATAAAAGAGTGAGTCGCACCAGAGTCATATAAAACAATTAGAGGAGTTCTATTAATGAAACACATACCCTGGATTAAGTCTTTGGATTGCGAAGCTTCAGCACCACTCAAGGCAAACACCCTTCCTGTCGCTCGAGGTTTGCTAGCACTCCCTCCAACCTCTGTTGTCTTGTTCTTGGGGCAATCACGAGCTCTATGTCCCTTCTCTTGACATTTGAAGCACGTTATTTCTCTAGGTAACGGACATTCATATGCCCTATGACCTGGCTTCCCACAATTGTAGCAATTGTTGTGTGAAACAGAACCCACACTTCCTCCTCTAGAAGTTTGGCTAGCCGTGGAAACTTGGCTTCTTTGTTGCACAAAACCTTGATTATTCACCTTAGAACTCGAATTCCCGGCAAACTTGGTGTAAGGTTTACCCTTACTAGATGACCCAAACTTATTATTCCTCATGGGTCCTCCACTCTTATAATGAGTTACCCTAGCACGGTTATCCTCATCATATACTCGGGACTTGTTTACCAATTCGTGATAGTGAGTAATCCCTTGATAATTGAAAACTTGTTTAATCTTAGGGCGAAGACCACTCACAAACTTCACACATTTTTCCTCTTCATTGCCCACACCATCATACATAGGGCAGAATCTAACCAAGTCTTCAAACTTAGTCACATAATCAGCCACAGAATCTTCTCCTTGCTTCAATTCAAGGAATTCCACCTGTTTCTTATGTCTTACATCTCGGGAAAAGTACTTCTCCAAGAATAGCTGCTTGAAATTCTCCCAGTTCACATGGGTACCTGCAGCTATCATTCTTTGCAGAGCACCTTGCCACCAGATGCCAGCCTCTCCAGAAAGCATGAAGGCAGCCAAAGTCACCTTCTGTATCAAAGGACATCCCATAGCTTGGAATATCTTTTCCACTTCAAAAATCCAGTCAGCAGCTCCATCAGGATTATAACCCCCACGGAAACTTGGCGGATTATTTCGTTGGAATCTCTCCAACCAATCTATCTCTGGTTGTTGGTTCATATTACCAAGAGCCTGAGCCATCGCTTGTAGGGCATCAGCGATTGCACGATCGTTCCTACCTCCTACCATTACTTTTCTGATCACCAGAAAAGTTAACAATTATACTATAAGTAAACAACAAACTAACATATCAACAAATTTCACAATCAATCATTTCATCAATTATCTACCAAACAAGCATAGTAGACTCATAACTCACGGCCGATTGGATCGACCTACTCTGATACCACTAAATGTGACACCCTTACTACCCCAACATATATATTGTAATAATAAAAACTTATAAATAAATTTTTCAATTTCGGTAAAAGGGTTCACATGAGAATCATAAAAATTATCCTTCAATAACCACAATAACAAAAAATGAAACGCAAGAGTTTTCAAATTATTTTCAAAATAACATTTACAATAAAAATCTATGTTCTAAAAATCCTTTTTGCCCCGATGTCACAATATCAGAGCATCCCGATAATTCAACCGTTGGCATTCTAGATACCACTCGTAGCCAGATCTTCCTCACCTAAAATATCCACAAATCGCACGGTGAGAAAAGAAAACATCTATATATATAGCACATAAGAAAACACAATATATTATTTAATATTCGTAATTATTTCAACATATCGTATTTCAATCATTCATGCATTGTCATCACGTCATAATTCTCAATCAAACCAATCATCCCAAATCTTGCACTTCACACTATGCCAAGGTCACGCTACCCATTTAACAATCCCGGGCCGTGCTCACCCCTGATATAACACTGTGCCAAGGTCACGTTATCCCTATCCTAGGGCCGTGCTCACCCCTGACATGTTAACCAAGGTCACGATACCCACGTAACAATCCAGAGTCGTGCTCACCCCTGATATAACACTGTGCCAAGGTCACGTTACCCCTAATCTAGGGCCGTGCTCACCCCTGACATGTTAACCAAGGTCACGATACTCATGTAACAATCTCGGGCCGTGCTCACCCCTGGTCATAGGTGTGAAGAACCACAACCACATCTCATTCACATTCCACACAACATCTCATAATTTAATTTCATACATATATCAGATATGTCCAAAATAATGGGTTTCACACGTATCAAGTAATTCACATTTAAATCATCAATTTTTATCAAATAATATAACAATGATATTCATAAATTAATATAATAAACAACGGAATTACCAATTTAATATAATTTCAACATAAACAGTAAAACCCCTAATTGTTCCAAAACCTAGCTCACAGACACTTTTCTACAATTTCGTTCTCTCTTCCCAGATCATCATTCTTACGATTTAAATATATATTTCTAATCCTCAACACATACGGAATCTAATGATATAATTAATTCCTCAAACAGAAATAATCCAATTTTTCCAAAACCTAACTTACAGGCACTTTTCTATAATTTTGTTCTCCCTCCTAGAGCATCATTTTTACAAACAAATTATATATTTACTGTCCTAAATATATACAGAATCAAATAATGCCAATAATTCTTCAAACAGAAATATTTCTAAAATTGCTCATAATTCTAAGGGGTTCTTCCTCTACCAAATTCCCTCATGTAACTCTATATATAAATAATTCCCTTTTCCCCCGTACCTGGATATGAAGAAGCTGAATCTAGACTAGATCTGGTTGATCTCCCTCGCTGGGTTCCCCTCGGTCTGAAGCAGAAAGTAGAGGAAAGAAGAGAGAGCAGAAGAAAAGAAGTCAGAAATGAGAGGTGTGCTTTTTGGGAGTGGCAAACAGCTCTATTTATAGGCTTTTTACGCCGGAACGGCCCGTTCCAAATCCGGAACGGCCCGTTCCGGACCCTTAAAACGTGGCTAAAAAATACATCCAGAACGGCCCGTTCCAAAACCAGAACGGCCCGTTCTGGTGTGCATTAATTACCCCCAACGGCCATAATTTTGGGAACGCCCCGTTCCAGGCCCGTTCTCATTTAGGGTTAAAGGCATATTAAATCGTCTGGAACGGCCCGTTCTACCTTGAGAACGGCCCGTTCTGGGCTATTAACTCACACACAACCTGGTAGTTTGGAACGGCCCGTTCCAATTCCGGAACGGCCCGTTCCGAGCTACTAAATCACATGTTTTTTGGTAGTTTGGAACGGCCCGTTCCAATTCCGGAACAGCCCGTTCCAAGCTACTAAATCACCCCTATTACCTTTGTAAAATTACCAAAATACCCTTAATTAAAAATAAATAAATAAAAAGTGAAATAAAAATTGGGATGTTACAATTGAAGTTGAAGTTGAACCTAAAGAGAAATCAGTAAGCATCAAAGAAGTAAAGAAGGTCCACGAAGACAAGATTTCTGAATCGATTTCCTCCAATGAGGAGACCAACGTGGTTGTTGACCTCCCCTGCCCTCGCCACAGTCGCAAGACCACCCTTCCCACTCCATTGCCTGCATTCCCTTGGCCTCACTCCCAACAACTTTGCCTTCCCCTTCTTCCTCTCTTACGTCACCCTTGTCCTCCTTCGCCACACCTACACTGGCCACGACTCTATTCCCAGGCTTGATCTATCCTCTAACCACAACACCACCTGTAACGCCCCATTTATATAATAATAATTATATCTTTTCTTATATAATATTTTCGCAATTATATCATTAACAATTTTTTTTTTTTGAAGATAAAGATAAAGAAAAAGAATATTTTGTAAATTTATTACATAACATATCGTTCTAATATATTTATAATAATGTATTATTTTACACAATATTCCTTTCTTTCACTTCTATTACAAAATATTTACATTAATAGTGGGAATAAATTTACAATAAAAAATAAAATTATAATAGATTCATCAAATAACCTCCACATTCCATTTCCTTCCAAAGAAGACAACAACGATAACAACTGCAAAATGATCTGAAATCCCAAGTAGATCCATCTATTTTATAATATATTTAATTTTAAAAATAAAGAAAAGAGAGGAGTGAGAACAATATCCAATAAATACAATAATTCAAAAAAATATACAGAATTATTTATAATCAATATTAAACATATATATATATATATAGATCATATATTAGATTTTCATGATACAATAAAATTTGAATTATACTTGTAGTGACTAGTCAGGATAAATGAACATCATCATATTACCAACCAACAAAAGGATATTTCACCTTAACCAATAATAGGATATTTCACCTTCATTCCTTACTCATTTAAATCCCCAAGGTCAAACCTCCAGCTACAAATAATTCAAACTTTATCTTCTATGGCCATAGGAACAATATTTATCTTCATAAATATGTGAAAAAATAACAAGACAAGTCCAAGATATCACAACTATATTATAGTTGATTATAAATATATTTACAATAAATATATTTACGTAAAAAGAATATATTAAAAATACCAATGATATAAATAAAAATGACAATCATTATAAAATAATTAAACAATATAAAATATGAACACCTTAATAATTAATATGGATAAAAATAATCATAAATTAAGCAAATAAATGAGGTTAGGGACACCCCACTAAATAAATATACATAAAAAATAACATAAATAAATATACATAATAGTATATAAAATTTTAAAGAGATAAGGTTCTCCTCCCCCTTACCTAGATAAGCAGAAGCTAAAATTTGAGCAGAACTTCCCCATCTGGATTCTCTCTTTCTTTCCCTCTCTTTCTCTCTCTCTCTCTTTCTCTCTCTCTCTCTCTCTCTGTCTCTCTCTCTAATTTCACCTTCTCACTCCGTTATAATTTTTTCACCCCCCTCCCTCCTATTTATAGGCATCCTGGTGTACCCGAAACGGCCCGTTCCGGAGCCTTCGAATGTAGGCAAATTTTTCAATAGGAACGTCTCGTTCTAAAATCGAAACGGTCAGTTTTCAAAAAGCAGAACGACCCATTCTAAAATCAGAACAGCCCGTTCTGGGGTTCATGTTAACACTGATTGACCATAAGCAGAACGGCCCGTTTCCAACTTCACTTTCTAGGCATTTTTAGAATTTTGGAATGGCCCGTTTCCCTTTGGGAACGGTCCGTTCTGGAAGAACCTAAATAGGCCTCTTTTCTACTTTGGAATGGTCCGTTCCACTTTTGGAACGGTCCGTTCCACTTTTGGAACGGCCCATTCTGCTGCTCAGAAATAGTTTATTTTTCATTGTTTGGAACGGCCCGTTCCACTTTTGGAACAGCCCGTTCCAGCGTAAAAGACTGAATTTTATAAAAATTTTCATAAATAATTTAAATTATTACAAACCTTTACAAAAACTTTATAGAACCCTTTTAATTAACTAAAATAACTATAAAAATAATATTCATAAATATAAAAAATAATAATAATAATAATAATAATAATAATAATTGATATTGTAATAGTAAAAAATTCGGGATGTTACACCACCCACTCCCTCATTATCACATACTTGCGTAGACCACCCTCGCCACTCCACCTCTGACACTGCCACACACCTTTTCTACAATTGCGTCTATCTTGTCAAAACCCAATCGAATCAAACCCTTGAAGCCCTAATCTACTTCCATAAATCCACCTCGTTTGCATCAAGTTTCGTGCCGGCAACAACGGCTAGAAGGTGGCTATCTTTGATGAGTGAGTATGCGACGAGTGCATTGTTACCAAAGTAAAGGACAAGCGATGGCCGTTAAGTTCAAATAGTTTCTAATAAAGAGAACATTTTAATAATTTTAAATAGTTTAGATAAAATAAATAAATAAAAATAATTACTATTCACTTGTACACACATAAACAATATGATAAATTTGTCCATAATAGAGTTCGTCCTTACTTGAAGTCCAACACAAAATTAAATACTACACATTAAAATATTTCTACATCGAAAAACAATAACGTGAAACATACCCAAAGTATAAAAGTATACATAGACCCATACCTCTTTAGAACTTGTTTGGTTAGATATCAAATCATATCAACACAAACTTCGACGCATAATCAACGAATAAATGTTATTAGGACACAAAATGATGCTCAATGTACGTTAAACAAATGTACTATTTTCTCTTGGCAAATTGAAGAATTTAATTTATATTCACCGAGTACAAAATATTTACGACATTCAATAAAATCTGGTCATTTTAATACGTTATTTTATTTGTTAATATAATGCAACAACGAAGTGATGGACAAAAAATGATTAGGCAAAAATTGACAACAATGTGTGGCCTATCATTAGGGTTTGGTCGCCACTCATAACCGAGTCTCTTAAAATAAGCTACACTAAAAACATTTTTTAAGAAAAGGAAAATTAAAATATATTAAAAATAAGATTTTAAATAAAATAAGTCTAAAATATTTTTTAAAATTGATAGTTTTACTTTACTTTTTAATCCCTTCAATTTAAGATAGACTTTTAGTCATTATACTCATTTTTCAATCATCTTTTTTAGTCTTCATAGTTTAAGATAAATTTTATTAGTCCCTACACTTATAATTTTATAATCATTTTAGTTCCCATTTTTAATTTTTTTTGTAACATTATATTTTATGTTAACATGATAACAGTCTTCAATTTTGTAAGAATATAAAAAAAACTCCAATAAAGTACAAAAGAAGTATGAAAAATCAAGAGTCTCAATTCAAAGAAACTTCAACAAAATAAATTTAAGATCAAATATATAAAATTGAATTAATACTCTTCACATTAAAAAAAAATACATATAAGAACTAAAGACCTATCTTAAACTATAAAAACTAAAGATGATTAAGAAAAATAATAAGTATAAGGACAAAAAAGTCTATTTTAAACTATAAAATTAAAAATAAATTAAGTAAAACTATAAGAACTTAAAAAAAATCATTTTAACCATAAAATAATAAGGGAGCTTTTATAATGCAAAAACTAATTTTAACTTATGAATAAATTTATTTCATTTTCTTATATTTTTAGTGTTTTTAAAAAAAGTTTACCTAAAAGATCCTATGCAAGAAATAACAAATCGACATAAAGGAGTAATTAAACCAAATAAAAGAAAATAGACTTCAGTAAGAAGCATTACAAGCATCAAATAAACAAGATTGAGAATACAACCATCTGCACAATTTGCAGTTCTTACATCAACCAAAAAAGACTTAAAAGGGGGGCAAAAGGAAATTTTGTTTGGAATTCAAGAAATGAGTGTGCTGATAGATGAAAGTAACCCTGACAATTCATTTTTCAAAAGAGAGTATGTAATCTAACTGATGAACCAAACACAAACTACAAACTTGCTTTGATGCTAGACACATTAGTCCTAGACTACAAATGCTTGCTTTCCAATCTTATCTTCCATAAGGATGGTATCTACCACCAGCATTGTATCCTCCTCTACTGCTTCCATAGAAGGGGCCTCCACTAGCCCCTCCATATCCACCCCCTATGTTGCCATCATAGCCACTTTGATAGGCACCAGCACCGCCAGAAGAACCACCACCTGCACCATATGCGCCATAATTCTCACTCGGTCCACCATACCCACCAAGATCATACCCTCGGCTAAAGCTTCCACCATAACGACCAGTATAGCCAAGGGATGGATCTCCTCGATACGGCGCCATCGCACCAGCATATCCTCCATATCCACCAAATTCACTTCCATAGGCACCATAAGCACTGCCCCTACCACCACCATAAGCACCGCCTGACCTATAGCCACCCCCAACTCCAAAGCTTCCACTAAATCCATCATAAGCATCTCCATATCCACCACCACCGTATGAAGACCTCGAGTCATTATAGCGCTTGGATGGTGGAGGTGCTGAGTTTGGCTTCTTTGGTTCAGCCTTCTTGATTTCCACCTACCGAAGAAAGATGACAAGGTTACTTTATTGATAAAATTTGCATTTGATGAAAACAAAAAAGAAAAACTAAGTAGCCAAAATAGTTCTCAGAAGCTTCTTGGTCTGTTGAACTAAAGACATAATTATTATGAATGAAGTAAAAAATGTTTGTGATTGGTAAGGTGTCAATCCATGATGGTAGTGCAAAAAGTTAAACTAAGAAAGACCATTTCAAAGGTTGATAGATCAGGTTAATGAGTACTCGAGGAAACATTCTTGCAGATGGCATCATGTCGTTTACCATTATAACTATACACAATCCCCACCCCCTCCCTAAAAATAGATTACAAGGTGAATTTCTAAGTAATATGTTTGAACGTCCTCTCCATATAATTTTACTTTCCAATGTAGTTTCTGCATACTATTCCAAAACAAGAGTAAAAGTTGCATGAAGCAGAATATGTGAAGTTCACTAAATTTACCAATACACCAACTCTTCCTCTATAACTACCCTTTCCCACTACTTTACCAATACACCCTCTCTCCCATTCCCAAAACCCACTATCCTTCCTCTTTGCCATGTGTCCCTTTTTAATGTAAACCTTTCAAGGTCGTAGCACATAACTGATTTGGTTAACCAATTGACCCATATTTCTGATGTGGATTATTATATGCAAACCCACTCTACTACTTAAAGCCGTATTTATCACTAAAACAGATATATATGATGTTATGAAACTATACTTAAAGCCGTATTTATCACTAAAATAGATATATATGATGTTATGAAACTATGTATCTAATATTTTTTGTATTCAGTATACAATGAATTGAATAGGAAAATCAGTATTCAGAAATCATTGCTAATTTATTATTGACAGTAAAGTACGGGTAGAAGTTATTGATGATTCGTGAGTGATATTCTTTGGACATGAAAATCAGAGCCATTAATTAATGAGGTTCTACCTAAAAGCTTAAACCTTTAGAAGAGTTGGCTTTTTTGAGAAAACAAGTTTTAGATTCTGCAATTCATGGTGCTGACAAAATCAATAAGCCAATCTTTAAAATTTTAGACATTTCAAAACAAACTTTCAGCCATGAAAATATCAAATTCATAAAATTAATCCATTGGAATTGGATGCCAATTACACGAGCCAATCCCTTTATTACACTGAATCCTACATCTACCAGATAGAATAATACAGGAACCTATTTTGAATAAAAGATTCCTCACCTGAGCTCCAGCAAATTCAATTTTGTTCCCCATGGATAGAAGATCATCAACAGCTTCTTCAGTGTCAAATGTGATAAACCCAAAGCCACGAGATCGATTGGTGGAGTGGTCCCGCATTATTTGGTGATCTTTGACTTCTCCATAGCGAGTAAAGAAGTCTCTAAATTCATCTGCACAAGTGCATCTCTTGATTAAAAACAATATCAACCAAAGCAAACTGCCATTCCCTGCAGCTATTTTATGTTTAACAAGTGATAAGTTACTTTCAAAATCAATAACTTTATAGTGTCTAACAAATAGCTAAAGTTAATTTTAAAAGAGCTTTAAAAGGAGAAACGGGATTCATAATAAAAATAGTCAATTTACTTACACCCCATCATAATAACATAACAAATCATTCACATCAGCCCAGATGTGATTTACATGTGGCCAAGTATTTCATAAGAAGAAATGTTACAGGAAAGCATGAGCATAATAGGTACAAGTACAACACAATAAGGCAGTTCTGTCCATGTACAATATCAGAGCTATCGTCTGACACATCCTAAACAGTACTCTTGTGTATATATAAAACAGCATCCGATTCTAGGATCTGAAACTTAGATAATTTTTTATGCCCATAATGTCCTCATATTTTGGAGTTTGCTCTCTCAAGGTGTTGCATAGTGTCCCCCTTATTGACACCTCAGAGTCAAGCAGCAAAAAATTAACTAACTAAAGAGGCAACCTACCTTCAGTCACATTTGAAGGAATTCCACCTACAAAAATTTTCTTTGTCCTAAAATCCTTAGAGCCAACAGCTCCCCTTGGTATCGTCCGCTTAATCTCAACCTATATATAATGATCCCAAAACCATAAGAGCCAGCAAAGTATCCATTCGCTAATCACTATAATCAAAACAGAAACAGGTAACATGACATCCTTAGATAAGACATCATCAAATTCAAGACATACTTGTTTGCCATTGATGATATGAGGATCCTCAATGACTTTATCGACCACCGAGGGATCCGCGTAAGTTATAAACCCAAATCCTCGAGGTTGCCCAGTTTTCCTGTCCTTCATGATAACTGAATCCGTTATCTCACCATATTTACCAAAGTGCTTGATAAATTGATCTACAACACAAAACACAATCCATCGGGGTAGGGTAAGTCAGAAACCAATGCACAAAACTACAAATCCACACAATTCATAGAAGGGATTATCACCCTCTAATAATTACAAATATTATAAACGAAGACAAAGCAAGCACTAACCCATTGTCGTTTCTCTCGCTAAACCACCTATAAATATCTTTCTGCAAATTATGGGTCGAGTGCGATTAGAACCAAATCTAAGAACATTATCACCATCTATTCTAAATAACAAAATTATAATTAAAAAAAAAACATTTTCTAAGAATTACAAAAGAATCGATCTTTTCTTAAGCTGGGTTTTCCCAAATGCTCCAATTAAAAAAATTTCCGAAAAAACAAAAGGAATTGAGAGAAAAAAGAGAAAGGGGAAAGTTACCCGGGACTGGCACCATCGCCGGTGAGGGGTTGAGAATTGTGGGGTTCTTCTCTGTGAGAAAATGTTGTGACAACGTCGTTGGGTTCGGCGCCGCCTACCACATGCTCGTTACCGGGAGATTCCATGGCTTATGAATTCGGAAGAGAATGCGAAAGAGAAAGAAAGAAGGGAAGAGAAACCCTAGATATTGTTTCTCGTTTATTTTTTTTTTGTAAAACCCTTTTTATTTATATTTAATGTGAGTGAGTGGCTGATGTCAGAATCGGACAAGACAATGGTCTTAGATTCCTTGAAGGACGTAATGCAATGCATTGTGGTGTTTTTATTGGGCTATAGATGTTTTATGGGCCACTTTTCTGCAATTTTTTTTTTGAATTACTACTTTTTAATTCTCTTTCTAAAAAAAATACTAACTGAATATTTTACTTTTAAAAAAAATTGACAAAAAAAATATTTGATTGATACTCTCTACAATACAATAGAAATAAATTTTCTTTAAGTGAAAAGTAGCTTTAGTATAGAAAAAAATAATAAAAATAAATTTCTTGTATATTAGAGCCATACAAAGTTAAAATAAATTTTTATTGTATATTTAATTGTATTTTATATCATTTTAATTAAAAATAATAATATTTATACACTTACTGAATTTTATTGTTATAGTTATTTTAAAAATTAAATATTAAATTAATATTAGTTAATTGAAATAATTATATATATATATATATATATATGTGTGCATGTGTGTGGATAATTTCAACTGTAATTAAGAAATTGTAATGTAATGTGGGATTACTTATATTTTGTGGCCTTTTATGTTCACTATTTGGTGCTAACCTTCTTTTTTGGAAACTACTATTTAACTTTTAAAGAAATTATTTTATCTATCTAATAAATATCATCTTTATTATTTTATAGATCAAGAAATTTTAATTAATAGATAAAAAAGAATAATAATTTTACAAAATTAACTTTGATTAATTTTCTTTATTAAAAATGATGTAATATAATATTAATTTAAAAAGAATATTATGAGAAATATTAATTAAAAAAATGCAACTAATACTATATTAAAAAATTAACATAATACTTATTTAATAACTTATTTTTTCTTTAGGCATGACATTTTTTAGGGAATAGAAAAAATATTATTGAAATATTTTTCTTAAATAAAATATTTAATTAAAATAACCTCTTTACATGTGTTGTGCCGGTATCTGTGTCATATACAACGGAAATAAAATTTTGTTGTGTAACTAAATTAACTATAGTGTCACTTTAATTAATATTAATAATAATTATTATTATAAATTTTCTAAATTTAGTGCCACAGGCATTGTAAAATTATTTATTGAATTAGTTGTTAGTTGATTAGAATATTTTGATAAATATGTACACATACAACATCTCATAAAATTTGGGACTCGGCATGATATTTCACCAGCTTTGGATGAAATAATAAATAAAACCTTATATTAAATATATTTTTGTTACTATATATAAATATTTTAAAAATATAAAGATATATCATATAAAAAAATACATAATTTAACTTTAAAAATATAACAATTTTAACAAATTTCAAAAAGATGTATAATGTTTTTCATTCATTTTACTTCTATATCATATTTTTATTAAAAAAAATATTATTATCTTAAATTAAATCTTACATGTAATTTTACCTTTATTAGAAGGAAAAAGGTATTATGTGCCTCCATAAAAAAATAATATTTTAAAAAAGTGAATAATTATTATTTTTAAAGAGGAAGTTATTTTTTACATATATATTTATCCTATTTTATCTTTAAATATAAATTAGTGAGAAAAAATAAAATAAAAACATGAAGATATGATTGTCTTTGAAAAAATGAACACTAAAAAGAATATTCTCTTTATATATTGTTACTGATTAATATGCTCACTTTTAATTTTAACTAATGTTTTATCTTGTATATTGCACAAGTTAAATTATGATTTCTATATAATTCTAATTCATAATAAATAAATACTTTTAAGTATATAATTTATATTTTAAATTTATAATAAATAATTTAAATTATGATATATATTTTAATGATTAAATCGAATGTGATTAAGTGAACTACATAGATGTAAACATAAAAAATAATAATAATTTTAGATAATTAAGAATTGTATTTTTTGCCTAAATATGAAAATGTATGAAATGTAATCTTTGAAGAGGGAAGAAAAAGTATTGAAAATCCTTGATAGAAAGTGTAAGGAGAGTTTTCTTGTCAAGGTAAGGGATTTTAAATTAATGTATGAAAATAAATTACTTTATAATTTGAGTTTTAGTCTATGTTTCTTATATTGATAAAGAAGTAACATACAATAATTAAAATAATAACACTTTATAATCATATCAGAATTATATTGAATTATTAAAAAGGAGACATGATAATATGTAATAATTTAATTTATTTACTAAAATAAAATAAGATAATATATAAAAATTCCAACTATGGATCAATTTGATGAAGTATATAAGTTAGCAAGTTATAAATGAATTGATAAATCATTAATTGAATTGCATTAACTAATTTAAATAATAATAAAATAATAAGTACATGTATAAAATATAATTTTATTTTATAATAAATAAATATTGTAACCTATAGGTAAGTGCTCCTAGTTCTAGATGGAGGAGCAAAGAGTTAAACTTATATCAGGTTTTATTGGTTTTAGATCCTACTAGTAATGTTAAATGTGTGAAAAGTCTCATTTGAAAGATTTTGGAATGCGAGACACTTAAATGGACAACCTTTGGTAGACCATTAAAATTTATAATTTGAGTCTTTCGTCTACTGATTTGCCTAAGAGCATCTACAATGGGAGTTGCTTATAAGCAACTCTTAACCACTTTAAATGGGTCCCACTGTACCACGTCACTCATAAGCAACTCATACTATATTTTTACAACTTTTACTCCAATGGAAATTGCTTATAAGCACCTCAACTTTTTTACAACTCATATTACACTTTTTGACACCTCAATTTTTTTACAACTCATATTTCAATAATAATAAAAATTACATAATAAAAAATATATAAAAAAAATTTAATAAAAAAAAATACAAAAAATTACAATCATAAAAATAAATTTATTAATAAAAAGAAATACCAAAAATTACAATAATAAAAAAAATTACATAATAAAGAGAAATTACATAATAAAAAGAAATACCCAAAATTACAACAAAATTAAATATAAAAATTAAATACACACTAATTTTCGTTATTATGATGTCCAAATCGTTCCCAAATATGTTCCACCAAGTCGTGTTGTAGTTGTCGGTGTTGCTGTCTATCACGAAGATGTGCCCTCCTTTGTAAGTATGTTGCAGCAAAAATAGGATGAGGACCAATAGATATATAGGTAGTTGAGACTTCGTTACCATCATTATCATAATCAAAATTAATATTGTACGTGTGTCTTTCATCTTCAACTATCATGTTATGTAGTATGATGCATGCATACATGATATTCTTCAATGTATCAACACGCCAAGCACGTGCCGGTCCACGCACAATTGCAAATCGAGATTGCACATCTTTTCTTGCCGATTCTTGTCGTTCGGCAAATAATTTTTTCTTTTCTCCTTGTGGCATAGGGATGGTCTTCACAAATGTAGCCCACTCAGGATAAATATCATCAGCAAGATAATAACCTATATTATATTGGGTTCTATTTACTATGTATTGTACAGCAGGAGCTTGTCCTGACAAAACGTCATTAAACACATTCGAAGCATTCAACACATTAATGTCATTATTTGAACCTACGGTACCAAAAAAAGCATGCCAAATCCACAAGTCTTGTGAAGCTACAGCTTCAAGCATAATTGTGGGTTTGCCATGATCACCTCGACAAAATTGTCCTTTCCAAGCAACTGAACAATTTTTCCATTCCCAATGCATACAATCAATAGACCCTAACATACCTGGAAAGCCACGTGCATTCCCCATTTGAAGAAGTCGTTCAACATCTTCATTGTTAGGCCTCCTAAGGTATTCAGCTCCGAATATGTTGCACACACCGGATACAAATCTCTCTAAGCATTCCACAGCAGTGCTTTCACCAATTCGAACGTAATCATCTGTACTATCAGCACTTGATCCATATGCTAATATACGAATTGCAGCTGTGCATTTTTGTAATGGTGAAAGACCCTTCTTTCGAGTTGCATCAACCCTCATCTTGAAATAATCATCATAATGACCAAGGGCTTCTACAATTCTAAGGAACACGTGCCTTTGCATTCGAAATCGTCGTCGAAAATGAGCATCTGTGTAAACTGAATTCTCAGAGAAGTAATCATTGAACAATCGATTGTGCCCTTCTTCACGACATCGATCAATCATCAATCTTTTTTTCCTTCGACGAGTAGTGTTGTCTTCAAGTACCAATCTCATTATACGTTCGTCAGTGTTGTCTTGAAGTTCCTCATCTATAACTTGCTCAAACAAAGCATCAAACTCTCTCTCAGAATCCATTTTGAGAATGAGATGCAAGAAATGTGAATCAATTATATAGTATGTTAAAAAACGGCTAGTTTACAACGGCTAGTTTATAACGGCTAGTTTATAACGGCTAGTTTATAACGACTAGTTTATAACGACTAGTTTACAACGGCTAGTTTATAACGGCTAGTGTACAACGGCTAGTTTACAACGGCTAGTTTATAACGGCTAGTTTACAACGGCTAGTTTGTAACGGCTAGTTTACAACGGTTAGTTTACAACGGCTAGTTTATAAAAAATTAAATTCAATTACAATAAAACTAGTCTAATTTGCATAAATTAAAATTACAATAATATTTAATCTCCTAATTTGCGCCTAATAAAATTACAAGCCAATTCATGATCTTTGAGCTGCTTCTCAATCATTCCAGATGTGTCCTTCATGAGAATTTCATACATTGCACTAAAGTTAGCTGCTTCCTTCGCTTTAGCCAATTTCTTAACTGCAGCACTTCTTTCTAACATTGCTTTTGTCATGTTATCCAACTCCTCTTTGTTGGAAGATGTTTCGCCAACCTTTCCTTTACTTTTTCTCTTCGCTGCTTTTTGACCTATTGAACGAGACATTGGTGTTGTTGGGTCATATTCTTCACAATCATTGGCTGCATCTGTGTTAGAAGACGTTGAGTATTGCCCAGATTTAGAAATCTTTGATCGTTTGGAAGAGCTCTCCATTGATTCAGATTTCCATTTTGGTCATCTCTTAATAATAGCCATGCATGCTCAAAATTGAATTTTTCACCTACATCTTGCGAGTAAATTTTATATGCATTTGCCATGATGTCTTTTTCTGAGTTGTCACTTTTTTTTTATCACGAGCTTGTTTATAACATCCGACAAATAATTGAACAGCTTTATTGATTCGAAACCAACGACTTTTTAACTGACCTGGATTTCTTACTGGAAATTGATTGCGATTGTTGTTGTAATTCTCCTTGATTCTAATCCAGAAACTATTTCCAGTTTGATCAACTCCAACAATTGGATCCTTCGAAATGTTGAACCATGATTGAATAAGTAAATTATCCTCTTCAACAGAAAAACTTACACGTGATTTTTTTTTAGTAGATATTTCTTCTCCTTGTTGCCTTCCAACATCAAGTGTGATGTTCTCTAGCCTTACTTGAGACTCGGATACGGAACCAATTGGTGAACCTGTTTCAAAAAAATTTGAAGGCCTAAAAATTATATTGGGATTGATTAGTATCGGTGGTGGATACATAAAAAAATGGGGATTTGGAAAATTATTATTGGTTGAATGTGGTGGTGGTGGTGGATACATAAAAAAATGGGGATTTGGAGAATTATCATTGGTTGAATGTGGTGGTGGTGGTGGGTATGTAAAAAATTGAGGATTTTGAGAATTTTCATCGGAAGGGGTTGGAGGTGGTGGTTGGTTTTGTAAAAAATTAAAATAACTTTGAAAATTAAATTAATTGGGATCCATGTGGTAGAATATAAAAAAAATTACAAATGAACAAAAAAAATAATTTTTTTTGGATGCGAATAGTAAACGTGAATAGTAAAAATTTTGAAATAAATTGTAAACTTGGATAATGAAATGCAAATTAACCGAACAATAGAGTGCAAATGAACTACACAATGTGAAAAATAGAGTGCAAATGAACTATACAATGTGAAAAATAGAGTGTAAATGAATTGAAAATTGGACATCAATTTATATATAAATGTCCAACGGCTCTTTAACGTCTCTCCAACGGCTTTTAACGTCTCTCCAACGGCTTTTAACGTCTCTCCAACGGCTTTCAACGTCTCTCCAACGTCTCTTTTTTCTTATTTTCGTTTATCAAAGTCTCTCACTCTCCCTTCATTCTTTGCACTCTCCCTCCCTACACTTTCCCTTCACTCTCTGCACTCTCCCGTCACTCACTCTCCCTTCACTCTTTCTTCACGGGGTTGCGTACGGGGTCGCGCACGGGGGCGGTGGCTTCTGGCGGTCGCGCACGGGGGGCGGTGGCTTCTGGCACGCGAGGCGGAGGGGTCGCGCACGGGGGGCGGAGGGGTTTGGCCGGTTGCCGCGCGGGGCGTAGAGGACTTGCCGGAGACACGCGACCGGTGATGCGCAACCGATGATGCTCGAACGGCCACTGGCGACACGGGCCGGCGTTGCCAAACTTCCCCGGACGAACAAATAGGACGTGAACATGGTTTTTTCTGTTTTTCTTTTTCATAAATGTGGTCCACGTAGATAAATTTCAACCAATGAAATTTTTCTTGTCCGTGCTAAGGACTGTTGCTTGTACAAGCAATTGACAAAAAAATTTAAGAAACTCAGCTGCCATGTAGGATAAGTCTAACGGGGTTTTTGTAGGATAAGTCTAACGGGGTTTTTTATAAGGAACGTTGCTTAAGAATAAGGAACCCATTAAGCACCCTCCATTGGAGGTGCTCTAAGAGATTTGGCAGACTTTGGAACACGAGACAATGTTGTAGCAGCATCCTTTAGATAAAACTTTGGGAATTAACAACCTTTAGCAGATTTCACAAGTTAAATCACAATTTAAATTGCACTAATGGTAATGCAACTACTGCACTAACCTAATGAGGAGATAAATATTTAACGTGATCATGAAAGAATGATAGCATACATTTCTAAATTTACACAACTAGACATAGTTAACCAAATTGTAAGTTTGAAAATCATACATTAGTTATTGCAAGTGAGGACCTTGTTCGTGTCAGCCTGGAAAGTGAGAGCAGTGATAGGTATGAATCATTGTTCCAGTGATAAGCCACAAGTCTAATATGTGTTCTGTGGATTAATCCTTCTCCTCCCTTCTCGCTTATAATATGGAGTTTCATCAATGGTTCTTCTCACATAGTCTACAAATGGTTGAGGTGTTCGGGGAGACATGTCATTTACAACAGATGGGGTGCTTCTATCAGGAGTTGTAGGCGCTGCAATGCTTGTAGTTGTAGCAACTGAAGAACTTGTTTGCTGAGATCTCTCTGGTCTGTCCAAGAAACGTGTGAAGATGGCGACTGATAAAATCAACAGCAGAAAGCACCCCAGGATGCTAGCCCAGAAGGCTCTGTTTATGGTTAAGCTGGATGGTGCTGTTTCCTCAGGTTCATGGTTGATGTCAATTTCTGCACTCTGGCCTGTAAAACAGAGAAAGGAAAGATTAAACTTGTGATCCTCCAACTTTAAAAACAATTTATAAACTGATGATGGAAATCAAGTCATATTAAGCTTCGGGAATATGTAACCATTAGCAGGGAGTGTGATGATGATTCTGTCTTTGAACCTCTTCGCTTTCAGCAGTTTGACCTGGAGATATGGACGAGAAAGATAAGTACGATTCGTACGAATATATTTTAAATCCAAAATCAGAAGATTTAGTGCATTTCTAGTAATGGGATCAGTTCACTGGACAGTTGTGCAACTTTTCAGGTGATTTTAGCATCGAATTGCAGCAAAAAGAAAAAGAAATGCAAGGCTCGTGGAGAATGCATTTTCTGACCCAACTAGAGAGAGTAAAAAAACAAAAAACAAAAACCGGCTACACTACAATAATTTCAAATTTAGATTTGAGTAAATGATGAAACCCATTGGAAGTACTCACCTCATACTGTGCAAACCCTCGAATGCCAATATCTTCTTTATGGATGAGACTGATCATAATCAAATCTCGGTGATGCCAGTGAATTTCAACATCTATAATAAAACAGACAATAGGTTTAACCTCGCACATATGGTAGAAGACAGGAAATATTTGTAGCAACTATGCTCTCAACAATAAGTGAACATCATAGCTAGGAATATCCATGAGACCCTTCAGAATGATTCACATCACCCGCCTAACCACATTAAAATTTTTTTTCTATAAAGGAAGAAATAGAGGGGGAACTTCTGATAATAGTATGGATAATCAAGCAACAAAACAAGGTAATCACACAAGAAAAGAAATGAATGTCACGTTACCTGTATTTCCCAAGATGGTAATGCAAGTTTTGTTAGATCCTGGTGTCAGATTCAGCTGCATTGAATTCTGTGCAAGGGGGAACAAAACAATTTTAACATAATAAATTAAATTTGTATAGTTTGTTCCACAATCAGATTTTGAGGGGGCAATTTGGCACAAAACAAGCATAAAGGAGAGCAAATTGATCAAGAATCCAGATCAAGATAATGCACCCCCTTAATAAATCAAACACTCACTTCATTCAGATATACTTCCAAGCAATAAAACGGGAAAGTTTTAGCTTTGTTATTATGTCATACCTCCATTATAGAAAATCCTCCAATAAAAAGTGCTGAAGCAGATCCAGAAACATGTTCCTGTTCCTCAAGAGAAGCTGAAATGGTGAGCGATACATCGGGCCTCATGCCTTCTATCTTATGTACTGAGTGCACCAAATGCTCTGGAGAGTAAGGGAAAAATAAGCAATATGAGTTGCCAGAGTCCAGATCCAGCCATGGCTTCACGTACCTTCAGAGAAAGAACGTACAAGATATATCTAAGAATGAATTGATCATTTAAAGAGTCATCATACAAGATAAATGAATAAGGATTTATACCCCACATATGGCGGATCTACTCTACAATTGAATAAAATTCTCTTGTTTCCTCCCGGTGCACCAAGGATTTCACTGTAGGAATTACTATCACAATAAATACAGTCAGAGAAGTTGTTAAGACTGATGTCATTCAAACCAAGTTAAAATCTGGAGTTATAATTTACAAACCTGAATTTCACGGAGAAATTGTATCCTTTTGAGGGGTATGGAACATTAGTTAACATCTCTTTTGGAGCTTCCACGGAAAAATAATTTCCTTTCAACACTGTAATTGTTGTTTGCAGTTTTGATCTTCCGTAATGGAAAGATACTGTTCATAATAACGTATTTCAGCAAGGGAATTGTGCAAATAATAATTGTTTATAAAGAAAAAACTCCAGAGAATGACAATTAAAAAGTTCATTTTCTGTACTTAAATATTGCTATTCAGCACCTTGGGCTGAACCTTCCCCAATAGCTTTGGCCATCCCAGATAATGTATCAACCCAGATTATACTTCCATTTGTGGTAAACCACTGTCCAGAAACTGTATCACTCAAACCTGAAACTTAAAGATAGAATGCATTATCATTCCTGAAGATTTGGTAAAAGGAAAAGATTAGATGTTCTGAACTCAAACTCATTTAAGCAATTGAAAATAACTGTCAACTACAATGCCAGGTTTACATATCAACTCTCCCAAAATCTTAATGTTATGTGAATGTAAATGAATAGTTTCATTACATCTTTGACAAACAAATTTTTTTAAAAAAATGAAAACTGTTCATGAATAGAAGACAACATTAGAAGAATAAATTAACAGAAACTATTCAGAGCAGCCACACCTTTAACGCTTAGGTTAAGAGGACTTCCTACATGAAGAACTGGATTTTGAGGATGTATATGAGCACCCACTCTAATCTGAAAAAACAAAGGAAAGGGATTCAGATAGTGGAAAAGGACATAGGAAGTGGGGAGGCAAGATGAATACAAGGCAAAATAGTGAATGTAAGGTATTTTATAAACTGCACAAAGGGACAATTGAGCAGGTAGCAATGAGAAATATATCATGGTAAAAACGCATACATCAGGCATAAGCTCCAGTGTTCGGTTTGATTCTGTAGTCATTAATCATAATGTTTCCCAGTCATTGAGCTAATCACTTACATACTTTCAGAAAGCCTGCCCATCAGTTGATCTTTAAATGTTTAAGGGGTGTTTTTTTTTTTTTTCAAATTTTGTTGATATATTTTCAATGATAATTACTTTAAAAAAATCACCTAGTTTTAATTTTGTTTCTTATTTCCAAGAATTTGCAAACAAAATGGTAAAAACAACAAAATCTTATTATTAGCATAGGAATGTGAAATTATGGGGATATAGGTATCGAAGGAGCAAAGGATACATTGAAATTGATATTGACTTGATATATGACATTTTGTAGTTACAAAAGACAAAACACCAATCCTTATTCATACTTGTACTAGACTTCTAAATCTAGTTAAATAAGGAAACATGTGAGATAATAAAGAAATATACAGGTTAATTAATTTTTTTTTCGTTTTTAAAAAATCTATTTTTTAAAATACTTTGAAAGTCTGTTTATAAAAACAAAAGAAAGAAAAAATAAGTTTGGTTACAAAATTATGAAAATAGACAGAAGATGGTGGTTATGTGAATAGTGGGATGGTGGGAAACCAAAGGCTTGTGAATGAAAAATCAATGGATCCTGTTTGGAAGATGATATTCAAAATTCACATTTTGTTACAAAATACTTATTAGCATATTAATAAATGTCACCATAAAAACAATAGATGGGTTTTCAAAACATCTTAAACTTTTTTTGAAAAAGAAACTTCTATAAAAGTTTTCAGAACTCAAAATTATAACAATCTTACGCATGTACAAGGTTTTTTTTAAAAAAACAAAATCTCTTTTTCAAAAAATTTAATCGAACAAGCCCATGGAAACCAATCCTATGATAAAATCAAGATATTGCTGAATATTTTTCATATACTCTACCAAAAAGTTAAAAACAGTGACACTTTGATAAAACTGGACCAGAAAATGTGGTAATAGTTTATTCTTTATTACTAAAGAATCAATCACCGCTAATGTATCAACGTGACATAGTAAAGATATTTCTTACAGAGACTTCCCTCCCTCTCCCAAGTATTCAAGGGACCTAGACTCCCTCCCATTTTCCTTCTCATAACTCATCCCTTTTTCAATTACCGAATACAAGAAGTTATTCCGTTAATTAACAGAATCGGGTTCTAATCCTTACTTACCACATTCTTCCTGACCTAGACCCTGACACATTTTTATAAATATAAACAACAATATATTAACTGAAAAGAAAGCAAACCAAACACCACCTAGTTTTTCAAAAAATTACATATGATAATGATTTTTTGAATAATAAAGCTAAAAAAGAGTGAAAGAAACCAGAACATAAGGATTGGGTATCCTATTGATAGCAAAAGCTATGTGGAGGGAAAAAGAAGGGGGGTTTGATTATTAAAATTTCTCTGAATACTTGTCATTTGGTGATGATTTCAATTAACATTTATGCATGGCTACAGTGGAAATGTTATTGACTTGATCATGTTAGATGGCTATCACATCTACTGATCATTAGGTTGAATCTAAGCTTTTGTTTCTTAGAAGGAAACGCAAATAAATAGAAGAGAGGAAGTCTGAAAAAATCCAGGTATCCTATTGAGAAGAAATAGCCAAATAGGGGTAAACCCCAATTACAAAGAAACAGCAGAACTTAGAGGGTATTCATCTTCTAATGCCCAAAGACCCCAATTCTCTCACAAATGACAATATGGTCTTTCTCTTGACCTCTTCTTATTTATAGGCAACATGCCTTCATTCTTCTAATTATCGCAGCCCAACTAACTCTCTAAATAACTGTCACTAGCAAATGCCAACAGACATTTAGCAGTCAGACTTGAACCTGCAAGATTAACTAGGTTCTGAAAAGGTAAATCACCTCGAACAAAATTATAAGCCTGTTTAGGTACATCAGCATGAAATTATTCCCATATTATTATCATTAAATATAGGTTCCAAATATTTTGCATACAGCATACGATATCAAGATATGTATATAGAAATGTAAATTACTTTGGAGCAGGATATGTATGTAGAACAGTAAATTACTTTGGAGCAGGTTTTTGGAGAGAAAAAAAAAAAAAAGCAAATACTCACCAGCAAGTAATCTGATTTTTTCAGGCCTTCACTAATTGTTATACGCACAAGAGCTTTACCGTGCCGAATTGCCTTCAACCATCAGTCAGTCAGGACAAGAATTCCACAAAGTTAGCTAAGCTAAGCAATTCTATAGATATTAAACTAATTGAAAATACCAGAATCATAAATCTGTATAGTCTCTAAACAAATATAGTATATTCTAAAGTCATGCACTCACAAATAGGTTCTATTCTTCTGTGTTTGGTAGAGATAAAATAGAGCTGAAAGAGATAAAGGGAGAAAGAAGGGGGGGGGGGGATAAATAGGTGAAAAAGGATAAACTCTCCTAATTTGTCAGGAGAGAAATAGATGAGAAAAATATATATATTAGTGGAATCCACCACTTCTTTATTTTCTTGTCTCATGAGTCAAGAAAAGAAAGGGAGAGAAACAATGTTTTGCATCTTTCATGAAATACCCTTATCTCTATTTTTAATAGCGACATAACTGTTTGCTTTATAAGAATTCATTTTCTTTCTCTTCACTTTCATATTTCTCTTGTACAAAACAACCCTCAAAATCTACTCTTTTTCTTGCTACTTTCTTTCTATCTTCTCAAACGAAGCATTCAAGTTGAATCACAAGGATGAATAAAGTACATTAAATAAGCCTGATCTCGATAACACTATGCAGGCTTAGCTTCATTAAAGACCAAAGCCCCATGTGACACTTTTCAATAAAAAAAATAAAAGGAAAAACCATAATTGCAAAAACCTGTGATTGTGCAAGCTACAGATTCTTGTGCAGCTATGTTGCTCAAAATTAAAAGAATAAGGCAACCAAGAATAATGATTTATAATAAAAGTCATCAACAAACCTTGATATGGACATTCCCTTTTCCATCAGCTGTTTTGTTTAAGAAGAGAACATCAGGGTAGTTAGTTTCAGCATAAAAAGGCACTGCATTGTATGCTTCATGAAAAGGATTTCCTGTTGAACCACAGTAAGACACAATAAAAGATGAGTACTTTTCAGTTTAAAAGTTCCTGTATGTTATTCATTACCAAGGAGACATTGATACCTATAGCATCATAAAATTTTGTTGGAAGATCAAGTTCTGCACCAACAGCAAGGTTAATTACATTGAGCAGAGCCTCCTTACTGGCTATTCTAATTTGAGTCACCTGATCATATCAAAGAAATTTATGATGTGAAATTGTGAATTAGAAGTCCCAAACAAATAACATACATCCAGAATGCAAATAACATGTTTAATAAAAAAGATACTTATTCTGCTGATAACAAACAGGCACCAAGACAAAAGAAAGGAAAATGGATGGTATATGGATTGACAATAATGAATGGACCAGAAACAAACCATTAATTCATTTATCATCCATTAAAAAATCCAATCCATCAATGACTCGTTAAATAAATAAATATCCAACCTCCCTCTTTAAAATTCCTTTAAATCAATGTGTTTTAATTTGCAATATATATACACACACATGCGACGCATGAACTATAATATGGACAAATAAATACACAACTTTTTAAAATTATATATTAAACACTAGATTTCAATTTCTATTGGAAACAATGCACAGTCTCTTACCACAATGAAAACAACGTACAGATTATTTTATATATCCATTGTATAAAGTTATTAGTCAACACCTGTAAAAGAGAGTCAGCTCTAGCATAAACCAGCATGCCCCAAGGCTGGAAAGCTGTACTCTCAAATGAGTGCCAACAAGTGGCCCCAAAATTCAGTAGTGAAACAGCGAAAGATTAAATTCCATACCTCAGCAACCTTGACACAGGAAGCAATCTCTGTTCTTCCTGTTGTACGATCTTTAGCTTGAATACAAGCAAGATTATTACTTTTGGTTGTTTTAATTCTATCCCCATCAATGAATATGGCCTCTTTTTGCAGAGCTTCATTTTTCTCCAAACTTCTCAATAAAGAATAACTGATGGTTCCTCTACGATTCCGACTATCATATTGTGAATAGGATTCTGATGATGATGATGATGGCAGAGGACTTGTCATTGTATAATATGGAGGAAGAATCCAGGTGATGGGGACTCCCAAAGCCAGCGGAAGATCAGGAATCACTGTTACTGATAAAGAAGAATTGTAAAACCTTGATTGTGTCCTTGACCCAGAAGTTGAAAGTTCACACGAGAAAGACACAGCAACATTGGTCTTGCCAGCAGATCTGAAAAAACAAAATATTTGGATCCGAATCACAGATTCCTCAACTCTACTTATCACATTGTTTGTAATAATTTATAATTTGACATGTTGTCAATTTTATGTATACTTTTACATAGCTCTTACAAGGAACTAATTTCAGCAACATCATGAAAAGATAAAAAATAAAAATAAAAAACTACAGAAAACCAACATAAATCATGAAAATACTCTACACCAATGATACATGATAACTGGAAGCATAATAGACCATTATTTGGATTCAGATATTTAAGAAATAGATAGTAAAAGAAAAGTGAAAATCATTTGGACAATGGACTTACAAATATGATATACTGGAAGGTAGGAGCAATTATATAGTATATCCAAAAGACTAAAGTACTATTACACATTTTACATGTTTATCACATGATATTATTCTCAACAAAAATGTTGCATTACTTAATACCTTCCATACAAGACGTTAATAAAACCAATATCATTCTCATCAAAATAATCATTAACTTGACTTCCGGCTGAAGCAGTATTGATACTTTCCCCATGCAATGTATCTGCCACCTTGAAGCTCAATACCTAAAGAAACAAGTACAAAATTCTTTAGACTACCTTTGTGTATGATTTTCTTAGGAGGAAACGGACTTGCCAAAAAATATATAGTGTGCAATGACAGACAGATTACTATGGAAGGTCATCTTCGTGCAGTCAAGCAAATGTTTATAGTATCTTTTTGGCATATGATTTCTAGGGTGTTGAAAGTTGATATTTCTGCCAAGTTTGTTAACTATAGTAGCTTACACATTAGCATTGGTAGCTGCCATAGTTAAGGTTGAGATTTGAGAATAGAGCTGAGTATTGCAATAGACTCAGTTGATAATTGTAGAAATAACAAAAACAGTTGTGGTAGCTTGGGGATAAATGCAAGGCAGATGGTCAGATAGTTGATAATTAGCAGTTCCATTACTAGCACCACAAATTTTGCAAAGTTTGCAATGCTCCATTTTGGGGTTGATAGGAACAACAAACACTCAAATACAACAAAGAAAAGTTTCGGGAGGAGCTGTAAGAGCTTTGTTTTCAATCAATTGTTTCTTTACTATTTAGAGCACAACACACTTTACTTCTGAATTTAATGTTTTTGTATTTTTCTTAATTGTAATATAATTCCTAGGACATGATGGAATTTCAAATTTTCAATTACTAGGAGTATAACTTTTGTATACAGTGTGTCCTAGAGTTACAATTCTTTGGTGCTCCTTGATGCAGTTTGAAATGAAAAGATAATTCCCTTTACATATATAAATTATAAATTATAATTGTTATCTTGAACGACAGTGTTTTTAGGGTCTATTCTTATAAATTATAGATATATAAAATAACATTTATCTTGTGCATTGCATGAGCTAGAATACTAGTTTGAAGATAAAGCCAAACCTTTTCATCTTCAATAGTCCACTGGTAATTTTTACATAGCTCATAGAAAGAAAACAAAGTTCCCTGACAAAACAGAAAAAGTTCACCAATATTAAGATTTGAAATATATAAATAATAGAAACTTTATTTTGATTTTAACTGTCACCTCAGGAAATAACGGATAAATTGGCAATTTGAGGCCAACCCCAAGTTGTTCACTCTGTGCATATAATGTGACTGTAGACGGAACTCCAACCCTTAAAATACTCCGTGCTTCACAAATCACAGTATTACCATTTACAAAGACGCTAGCAATAATTGTCTGACAATAATAAGTATATCTTGCATTAGACAAATATCTTACCCCAACCAGATATGATAAATGTAAAAAGAATAACACACAAACTGTTGAAGAAATAAATATATACAAATGTTTTCTTTGAAGCAAACATTTGAAATAACTATCACGTGTTCCATGAAAAATGATTTAAAGATGGAAAAGGAAAGAGTACATATACAGAATATATAATATACACTGCAAAATCAGATAAAGAATAGGGATGAAAATTATTGACCCTAACATGAATACAACTTTAAATCGAGAGTCAACACTAAAAAAGGATCAAGTGCAGCAAAAATGGGATTGGAAAAAAATGGTCAACCAAACAGACATGACTAATAAGCATTTTGAGTTATAGGATGAGGCATACAATCCAAAATGCCCTTCTCAAATTGGTATTGTGAAAAACTAAAACACCTAAAGCTTAAGTGATTTGTTAAAGACCCAATAATGGTTTAGTGATATCCAACATGGTCCTTTCCCTAGAGTTTTGGGCTTGAAGTGTGCACAACACACAGCCTAGTTTATTGATGCAAATTAGTTTATTATGAAGAACAGGGAAGCAATGATCAAAACCCTAATCATTTGATCAAAAGAGGCTAATCCCATAATAAACAGATTTCCCAAAAGCTTAAGCAATTATATCTTTTGACTCATTTTGTCTTATGAACTACTAACCTATGTGAAATACGGATTCTTTGAAAATAAATTGATTAAACAGGTAGTCAGGATCATTCTTTGATTAAGTAAACAGATTAAGTGTGGAAAGGCATGTTGAATTTGTGCCGTTTAATGAAGAGCTAAACAGTTAGTTTCAAGGTCAATCCCATAATAAAATAGTGTCAGGGTAGTGAAAAACGTGACATGATTATGAATGGATAGTGAGTTCAATAAATCTTATGTGATATATCCCTACCTCAACAACCCTCATTTGACCTGCCAACATGCACTGACACCCGTTCAAAAACACATCATTGGCAGAGCTCTACTAAGATACCACTAGAATAAGTCTATCCCATAGGAATTGGGTGGCAAAAAAAAAATTCAAAGAAGTTCTGACACCAAGCAGCAACCTACAAGCACATGCACTACACAATTATAAATAGAGCTCATAAATACAATACAAGAGTTTCCTTCTTGATCCTATTTGCAGAGCTCCACCAAGATACCACTAGAATAAGTCTATCCCATAGGAATTGGGTGGCAAAAAAAAATTCAAAGTAGTTCTGACACCAAGCAGCAACCTCTAAGCACATGCACTACACAATTATAAATATAGCTCATAACTACAATACAAGAGTTTCCTTCTTGATCCTAAAACATTTACATCATTGTTCCAACATCCAAGCTTGCGAGGATAACTCAGCTTTCAACAAACTAAAAGATGCATTTTCAATAACAGACAAAAACTACGAAGATGAAGAGAATTATTTAAAAAAGGGTTCTTCAGTTGTAAAATGAATAAATTACAATTTACAAAGCATTTGGAGGATGAGGAACCCTTTTCAATGTAAGAGAAATTAACAAAAATAACACAGACTCGGGTATTATGTGGGCTGCCTAAGTCCCACATCGAGTAGTACGGGATGCTCAATGGAGCATGTAAGAGTTTGGTTCATCCTCCCTTAATAGCTAAATCTTTTATCATTGGATGCAGAGTTGGTTGTTGGAGTCCAACAGAGGGGCTGACCAAACAGACTGACCGATGTGTGTTGTAAAGTGTCAAGAACCAAGGGAGCATTCCCTGAGTGCTAGGTGCTTGTCAAAAAGCTTCAAGTACTAATGGTGTGAAGCTTTCTCTCAACAGTCCACACAACAGTGTAGTGTAAAAGCAAAAGGAAGCAAAACATTTTTTATTTGCCAAAGAAGTCAAAGAGACTTATAACTTCAAAGCTTAGTACATAAAGCAAGGGCTAACAAATAGTTTTTTTACAACTGACTGACACCCCCTATGTAAAAGACTATAAAATGTTAACAAAGCATAACATAGAGATTGTGCTGCTGAAAACTGACCTTTACCTGCATAAATTTTATAATATTGAGGGAGGCATAACTTATGTTATGTTAGCAAGTTGTTGGTCCCAGTAACATGGCCACTCATATAACAACTAAACAATTGGTTTGTACTAAACGATGCATATGCATGAATGCCTATATCTGATAACAAAATAGAAATAAAAATAGCTAAATAAAATAACGAACAATAATAAGTCTGAGCCGCATTCATCTTACAGTGTTCCCAATAGAACTTGCTGAGAGTCGTCCAGAATATCTATCAATACTTGCAATTTTATCATTTTCAATTTCATACTCAACATGAACACCAAGAGTTGGGCCTCCTTCCATGGTAAGCTAAGCAAACAAATGTAATAACATGACGTCATCATAAAACCAAGAAAATGGGAGAAAACAATGATGTAAACTTCATACCAGCCTAATATTGAATAACAAAATGCAAAGATGAACAATCACAAAAGAAAATGCTGAAAGATGCAGACGAGAAAGACATGAAAACAAGACTTGTGAACTATTATGATACATATCTGATACGAGAACACAAATATTCTAAAAATATACAAGACATGATACGTGTAAGACACATTTTTAAATATTATAAGAATTCATAAAACATAATAAATATATAATTGTATTTCTATAAATCCAAATTAAAGAACATACTTCTTATACATTACTAAAGTAAAAAAAATAAAATAATTAAGAATAATTTGTCACCATAAATTACATCCTATTTATTATTCACAAATAGGAATACTATTATCAATCACATTCCTTTATTGTAATTATCACTTGAATATGAATAATTTCTTATTAATGAATCTGAATGAGTACAATAAAATAAATAGGCATAAAATATAATCAATCCCTAAAGTTTAGGGATTTAGATAAAACTGACTAAGGAAACTAAACTAGAACTTAGGAGAAGATAAACTAGTATATCTAAACAGAATTATCTTAACACTCCCCCTCAAGCTGGAGCATATATATCATATGCATCTAGCTTGTTACATATATATGTTATCCTAGGACCTCGTAAAGATTTAGTAAAGATATCTGCAAGTTGATCCTTGGAGCAAACTGAGGAGGTCTTGATGATACTGGAGAGAATCTTTTCTCTGATGAAATGGCAGTCAACCTCTATATGATTTGTTCTCTCATGAAAAACTGGATTAGAGGAGAGGTATAAAGCTGACTGGTTATCACAAACTAGTTCCATATGACCAACCTTGCAAAACTGCAACTCTTGAATTAAGAATTTTAGCCACAAGAGCTCACATGTGGTGTGATCCATAGCACGATATTCTACTTCTGTACTTGATCGTGCAACAACACTTTGCTTTTTACTCTTCCATGAGACAAGATTACCACCCATGAAGACACAATAGCCTGATGTTAACCGCCTATCACTTGCATCACCTGCCTAATCTGCATCTGAATATCCAACAATGTTTGTATGTCCTCTATCATTGTAAACAAGTCCTTTTCCTGGTGATCTTTTGATGTATCTAAGGATTCGAACAACTGCAAGCCAATGACTCTCACAGGGAGAGTTAAGAAACTGACTTACAACACTGACAAGAAAGGATATATCAGGTCTGGTCATGGTGAGATAATTCAATTTTCCCACTAATCTTCGATATCTCCCTGGGTCAGAATAAGGCTCCCCCTGATTAGGCATAAGCTTCACATTAGGATCCATGGGAGTGTCAACTGGCTTACAATTTGTAAGTCCGATCTTTTCTAGAATATCAAGGGCATATTTTCTCTGAGAAATAGCAATACCGGACTTTGACTGAGCGACCTCAATCCCGAGAAAATAACGTAGGGGACCTAAATCCTTAGTGTTAAAGTGTTTAAATAAGTGTTGCTTCAGAGCCTTGATGCCCTCCTGATCATCACCTGTAATCACAATATCATCTACATAAACAACAAGATAGATAAATCTATGTGTCGATGAGCGTCTAAAGAAGACAGAGTGATCTGTCTCGCAGCGGATCATTCCAAATTCCTGTATAACTTTGCTAAACCGACCAAACCAAGCACGAGGTGATTGTTTGAGGCCATACAAGGACTTTTGTAATTTACATACAAGACCAGACCCCCCTTGAGCAACAAACCCAGGAGGTTGATCCATATAAACCTCCTCCTCCAAATCACCATGTAAGAAGGCATTTTTGATGTCTAATTGAAACAAAGGTCAATGCCTCATAGCAGCCATAGCTAGGAAGAGACGAACTGAGGCCATCTTCGCAACTGGAGAGAAGGTGTCGCTGTAATCCAAACCATATACTTGCGTGTATCCCTTAGCCACAAGATGAGCTTTCAATCTATTCACCTATCCATCAGGGCCCACTTTAACATTAAATACCCACCGACATCCAACAACAGATTTTTCAGGCGGAGGTGGGACAAGTACCCAAGTGTGGTTGGAGTCTAAAGCTGTCATCTCACCAATCATTGCTTGTCGCCATCCTGGATGGGTTAAGGCCTCCTGTACTGTCTTGGGAATGGTAATAGAGGAAATAGCAGAGACAAAAGCATAATAGGTAGGAGACAAACGATGATATGAAAGAAAGTTATAAATAGGATGAGGATTACAAGTAGAACAACTACCTTTACGAAGAGCAATGGGCAAGTCAACTGAGGTAGGTGAGGCCGGAGTAGGTAAGGAGACTGAAGCAGGAGTAGAATCACATGGCTCAATTGAAGAATCATTGGGAGGAACAACAGTATGTGATCGGCGCTCATAGGTTATCCCAAATCGGTGTAGAGGATGGTCAGACCCTGGTAGTGCGGGAGGATCTGGTGCCTCTAAAGTAGCAGGTGTGGTAGGAGGCACACTATGATCAAAATGAAGAATAGGCAATACCTGAGAGAGGAGATCTGAGTCAACCGGAGAGACATCTGTGGCAATAAAATATGGTGTATCTTCAAAGAAAGTGACATCTGCACTGGTGTAAAATCGATGCGTAGCAGGAGAGTAACAACGGTACCCCTTTTGGACACGGGAGTATCCTAAGAACACACATTTGATGGCCCGAGCAGACAACTTAGCACTTCCTGAGAAAAGATCATGGACAAAACAAGTACAGCCAAAGACACGAGGATGAACAGAATAAAGGGGATCTAATGGGTATAATAGGGAATGAGGTACTTGATCATTCAAGACAGACGATGGCATTCGATTTATTAAATACCCTGCAGTGAGGACAGCATCGCCCCACAACTTTGGGGGTGCATTGGCATTCAGTAAAAGAGTACGAGCAGTGTCCACAATATGTCTATGTTTTCGCTCAGCTACACCATTTTGTTGAGGTGTATGAGGGCAACTAGATTGATGTAGAATGCCATGGGAAGCCATAAATGATTTGAAGCAATCTGAAAAATATTCTTTAGCATTATCACTTCGTAAAATCTGAATTACTTTGCCAAATTGAGTTTTGATCTCCGAATAGAAACTTAGGAAAATATTGAATAACTCAGAACGATTTTTCATTAAAAATATCCAAGTACATCTAGAAAAATCATCAATAAAGGTGACGTAATACCTATGTCCTAAAAGAGAAGGAATGCGACTAGGACCCCAAACATCAGAATGAATAACATCAAAAGGAGACATAGCTCAACTATTAATACTATTAGGAAAAGAAGCTCTAACATGTTTCCCTAATTGACACGACTCACACTCTAAGGACACCAACCGTGAGAGATGAGGTACCATTTTCTTTAATTTATTCAAGCTTGGATGACCCAGGCGACAATGAATTAAACCAGGAGACTCAATAGATGCACATATGGTAGAGGTAGAAGGTTGAAGGTAGTAGAGACCATGCGATTCAGATCCGGCTCCAATCGTCTGTCCCGTACTCCGGTCTTGTATCAAGAAAGAATCAGAAGTGAAGGTTATGACACAGTTTAGTGACCGAGTCAACTTACTTATAGAAATCAAATTAAAGGGACATCCAGGAACTAGTAAAACAAATTTTAATGATAGTGATGGGAGAGGTGATATTTGGCCAATACCAGTGGCTTGAACTTTTGACCCATCTGCAAGAGTGATATGATGTGGAGTTTTAGGTGATGATAGGTTAGGGAAAAGGGAGACATTACCAGTTAGGTGATCAGAAGCACCGGAATCCAAAACCCAAGGTCCAATAGAAGTAGAATGAGAGAGACAAACTGTAGAATTACCAGTATGAGCAACAGTGATGGAAGAGGAGGCCTGTTTAGTTGCCTTCAATTGAAGATACTCTTGGTAATCATCGGTAGATAATGTGATTGGATGATTGCCCTCCGGTTCAATCTTGAGCTCTGGAGCTGAAGTTGGAGATTGAACCACATTAGCTGTCTTGCTCGGAAAGCCATGCAAGGAATAACACCTGTCTCGTGTATGTCCATCTATCTGACAGTAGGTACAATGGAGGTTTCCTCTACCTCCTTTACCACGACCACGACCTCGACCACGCCCTCGACTTCCACGGTCAGTTGTACTAGAGATAAAAGCAGAGGACTCAGATTCTGTGTGAGGATCTGCCTCTGGTGAAGGGACCCGAATCAGTCGATCTATGAGTTCTTCTACTGTAGGAATGATAGGATTTGTCAAGATTTGATCTCGAACAGATCCATAATCTTTGTGGAGTCCTTGAAGGATAAACACCATAAACATATTATCAAGTTTGTTTAATATTTGTTGAGGATCATCACTAACCAACATTAGCTTGAGCTCATCAATAGTGGATTGAGCACGATTCAAATACGTTGGCAAATCATTATCAACCATATGAAGAGTTGCCAGACCATGAACAGACTCGTATATTCTTTGGATATCATTGGCATAGACATTTTGAGCCTTCTTCCAAATATCATAGCATGTCTTGTACGGACGAAAATGCACCATTAATTTAGGCTCAATGGACTGCCACAATAGAGATACAAGTTGATAATCTGCCCGTTGCCATTCATCTCTCACCTCTTTATCAATTTCGGACGCCCTTTTAGTAAGATGATCATAGAGACCCTGACCTAAAAACCACATTTCAACCGCAGTGGACCAATCCAAATAATTTTTGCCATTAAGCTTTTCAGATGTAATAGTAGGTGATCCAGAAAAGGCAAAGGAGACCAACCCCCTTTTGGAAGATTCAATTTTTGGATTCTCCTTAGGAATCTCTGCCATGAAGAAACTCCGAGGTAGCAACCAATCAACCACGAAACTCCGAGGTAGCAACCAAACCACCACGGAACCCCGAGACAGCAACCAAACAGCCACGGAACTCCGAGACAGCAACCAAACAGCCACGGAACTCCGAGGCAGCAACCAAACGACCACGAAACTCCGAGGCCGCAACCAAACGACCACCAACAGACCACCTAGAGTGTGACCCACAACCTGAAAAGGGTCAAAACGGGAAGAGGGAGGGTCGGCGAGTCCAACGGAGTGAACCGAGTCACAAACGGAGGCTGTGAGGGCGGCGCGTGAAGCCCACGCGCCAGCGAGCTTCCTCAACAATAACCGTGCGTGAGAGCGCGTGAGACGACGGCTGACGGTGGCTCACGACGGAGAGGCCGATCGACGACCTCTGAGTGTGCAAGCGGTGTCAACTCCGGCAACCGCGGACAAAACTCGAAAACCCTAGAAACCCTAGATGTTGGCTGCTGGATTAGGGTTCCTGGACCAGAGTGCTCTGGTACCAACTTGAATATGAATAATTTCTTATTAATGAATCTGAATGAGTACAATAAAATAAATAGGCATAAAATATAATCAATCCCTAAAGTTTAGGGATTTAGATAAAACTGACTAAGGAAACTAAACTAGGACTTGGGAGAAGATAAACTAGTATATCTAAACAGAATTATCTTAACATTATCCACAAAGGACAATTTCTATTTTTGGTTCATCAATGAACAATATTTCCATATTTGTATATTATACAGGTTTATATGTCTCCGGAGGATAATTTGGATTTTCATAAACTTTTACATATCAATGAAGTATCCCAGAATATTGGTGTACGTATACATAAAGCAACTTGAAGTATTGGTGCTTCATAGCTCATTAACAATAACTAAATTACTTGGCTTTTCTTAACTTGTTCAAGAACAAGGTAATATAGGCTTTTTAAAAGATTCTAGACTTTATTCAATTTTAGCAAACCTAGAATCTTCATATATCAAATAAATTATGAGCAATTATTTTCCAAAAAACAAAAAGTCAACATTGCTATTTCCAACTGAAAAATAAAACAAAAATCAAAGAGAAGAATTTAGTATGTGTTTCTTTAAAGGTTCAACTTCTCAAGTCAAACTTGTACCAAAGCATACCACATATGAGGCACCAGGTAGTAGGAAAATATCATGAGGATGTATTCTTGGGGCTGCGTAAACTTCCACCTTAATAGCTTGACTTTGAATTTCATGTCCCAAATGTTGTACAGCCCTAACCTGATTTCAATAAATAATGATTAAGCTACATTAGCTTTCAAAAGTCTAGAGAAATTTCATTCAGATGAAAATCAAGATTTTAGAGGTTGACAATAGACTTACATAAAGGGTTGTAATTCCAAGATTTCTCCCCTTTATTCTAAAACTTGGTGCACTAACATATCCACCAACAAGACTCGAGAAATCATCCGTATCCACCAGCTCAATTATACTATCCTCAACAAGTACATGAAGATTCATGTAAACAAACTGCATCACAGTTTCCAAATCAACAAATTGCTACTCAAAATAGAAAAACCTCACTATGACGTATTCGTACTTCCTATAGGTGAACCCAAAATGACCAAAAAAACGTATAAATAACAGAGTCTCGTTGACCACATTCAAGGCAGTACAGTTACAATACTACCATGTCACACAAGATCATATTATACAACATTGGAGTGCAGCTCCTAAAATTAAATAGGCAAAATAATTCAAACCTGAGAAGCATGAAAACTACTTCCACCATTAGTACCAGCCAATAAGTCAATAGTTTGCAAGCTTCCTTCCTGTAACGATCAGAATAGCATATCATGAAGGAAAAATTCTAGGTTGGACAGATATTCAGTTAAGAATTTAAAAATGACAAAAACAAGAGCAAAAGCCAGCATGCCAGTTCATTATAAACACATTGGAGCAACTAGCAAAAACGCTTTGGCATCTAAAGGGTGGCTTATTCAGCTTGAGCTTGTGCTCAAACTCAAATGGTTTTCTACCACCAGTGAGCACAAGCATGACCGAATAATACAGAATAATCTAAAATAAGCACATAATAAAGAAGAAAATGGTTGTGCTTATAATATTCTGTATTTTTCAGTTGTGCTTAGATTATTTTATTGTTGGGTTGGACTATCTTTATCTTTCTAATCTATATTTTTAAGTATAAATATAGACCTAAGGAGATTAACAATATTAAATTGGTCATTCCAATTTGTAACCTCCTCTTGATTCTATCTAGAATGTTCCTTTTTGATTATTTTGCTTCATTGCATCATTAACATAAGACAAGCCCAGGTATCTCAACAGAGGGGTAAAGAGTATTTAACGTCCCACAACTCTCAGGCAAGTAGTAAGGGCTATACTATTGAAATAACCATATATTAGAGCAACTATGTTTTCCTGTGAAGTTCCAACTGCAAGAAAAACAAACAAGCATATCATGCCATAGAATCTCACGAATCTAAGATTTTTAATTTCATTAATTATGCTATTCAGCTTTGTTTTCACCTTTTGTACCTAATTTTTAAAGAAACCATTTTGTGTGGGACTCGTGTCGACCCAAGCAAATCTCATGTATAAGCCATTTAAGACCAAAAAACAATAACATTGTAGGAAAGACATACCATCAGGCTAATCTCTTCTCCCGACAATATCTTGATCCACTCAATATCTGCAACTTGAACCTGGAATATTTAACTATTATAAGCATATAACATTAAACGACATCAGCTAATCATCTGACACCAAGACCAAGTTATGATGCGGTAGCACAAACTAACATGCAAATTTGAAACCCTATTGACACTGAAAGGTGATAACTTTTGCACTCTTAATAAATTTCCCTTATAAGATCATCAGTTTTAATGAATATTTAGTTAAACTTGTTACGGAAAAATATAGTGTTTACACTTTCAGAGAGTGCTTTAAAAAACTATTGTTTCATTTCCCAAATATCCACTTAGTCACAAAAATGAGGTGGTCAGAATTAGATATGGCCATATGTTGGTCCACCAAATATCTGATCCTTACAATAAAGTAAATGGAGCACTACAAAAATAAAACTCACTATGAACCAATATGTAATTGTAAATTTACCTGTGCTAAACCAATAATACGTACAAAAGGGAAATAATATTGCTAGTAAGTATGATAGGTATTACACATAAACAAAATAAGAGATTTAATTGATATTTAGGTTTGAATGACAAAAGACACATGTTGTGGTTTGCCAGACAAAATAAGAATAATAAGTATGCTTGAAGAGATGTACATTGTCGCACACATTAATCATTCTAACATACAAGGGACTATAACAATATATATTTTCAGAATCCTCTAATTGATCATAAAATTGAGGTAGGGACATCAAAACCAAGCATTTTCCTTAAATTTCAAGCAAATTCCTGAATAGGGGGAAAACAGAGCTTACATGTGCAGAAGCTCTCTGAGGAGGAGATAGACCAATGTCATATAACGTTAGATTAGCTATCCCTAATCCTTTAGGGGATAAAATCAGTTGTCGGCATTCTAATCCCAGTGGTGGTTGAATAACTTCTACAACTTGAGAATCATTTGTAACAGCTTCCAAGAAACAGCTCCCACCAATAATTGACAAATTTACCTATAGTCATAAAAGATAATAATAAAATGCCCTTATATTCTAACTAAAATGCATTAATAATTAATTTCATGAATAAAAAGCATTATGCAAGACATCTGTATCACGAAGATGGGCAAAAAAGCAAGTTAGACTATAATGCGTGACAGAGTCCTGCATTAAGAGGGAGAAGCAAACCACCCCTCAACCTCCAAAAAAAAGAACGAAAGAAGATTTCAACTCATATATCCTGTAAGACAAAATAATCAATTTGTCTTGGGTAAAATTAATAACAATTTTGACTCAATAATTTCTGGTGTTTGAGCATATTTTGGTAATTGAAATATTTGATAACAGATTAAACTGCTCACAAAAATTTTAAAATCTGAGTTGTTCAAACTTCTGATTATAACCGATTATGACAATAATTGATTAATATTATACATATAATCGATATTGAAATAATCTAATGTTCACAATTATCCCAATCACACTCTTATAGTATAATTTATTAACCTCTCTTGGTTTTCTGTAACAGTGCTATGTATTGGTGCATTAAGTGTTCAGACGTAAAATTCATATCTAAGACTAATCATTTTATAGCATGGAATTTCCATTAAGATTAACATTGAACAGCAGAAGTAGATGAGCTATCTGACTGATACACATCATAAAAGGTAAAATAATTCCATCAATACTTGCAATCGTTTATATTTTTCTACAGAACTGATAATATTTAGTGCAAAGAAAGCCTAGGCTAAAATTCCAAAAGTTCAGTTTATATTTAGTTTAGGATAATCTGGTAAAATGTCGCTCCAATGGGATTGTGTACCATAAAGCCTTCAGTAAAACATCAGCAAATAAATATTTAAATATTAATACTGCCATAATCTAGATAAAATAAATGAAAAAGATGAAAAGAAATCTATCTTCTAATAGAAGGTAAAAAGCAAACCAAGTTTACAGACTATGCAAATTTGATGTGAATAGAACAAATTAATAATTCTGGACCCTAGAGGCCAGAGGTGTGATCAACAGATATAAAATCTCTTTACATAATGGTGTTACCTTTGCATTAGGATTGAAATATATCAAGTTGAACTCTGGATCAACTCTTAGGGTAGAAACAAGCTGCATTGTAGCACCAATATAAAGATAAGACAACTTCTAAAGACAGATTAACAACAAAAAGAACATATAGATGCTACAAAATCCCATGATAAAGAACAGAACTGCGGGGAGAAGATGCATTTCTTGATCATGGAACTTTGAAACTAATAGATTTTAATCATTTAAGGTAAAAAAGAAAGCTTCATATTCAAGAAAAATCATTTACAACAAATATTACCTGTAAATGAATTGCATCTGTCAGAACATTTTCAGTTTTAGTAAACAGATGACATGTATCATCTCCCAAGCTTGCAAAGTCAGTAACTGTAGCACGAACAGTGCACTAAGAGACAAAGCATTTAAGGTTACTTTAGCCGTCAATAAATTAGAACAAGATTAGTAAAATAAATTCAACATTTCATGAAATTGTGCATGAATGTTACACAGCATGATATGCATATAAAGGACCCATTAAAACTTATTCAATGTATCGAACTATTTAATATTTATACAACTATTTATAAGCATGACATTACGAATACACAGACAACAGCCCCATTGCATGTAAAATAGCAGCAATAAGTATATTATTAAACAATAATTTATCAGCAGATTTTGTATTTATATATTATAATCAATATTTGGATGTCACAACTGTATTAGGAATCTTAGATATCCACAAAGTAGGTGACCTAGGGATATTGGTGTTCAACAAAACTAGCAATCATTTAAAAAGAAGACCATGTGAGCAATTCCAGCAGCCTAGACATAATACGTGTTAGAATTTCAAAAACATCAATGAATCTCAAAGAAAAAAGTAAATTACAATCCTCTCCACTGAGAGACACCAAAACTACTGCCTTTCCCTCTAATTTTAAAAATTACACTTACCTCCCCAGATATGAAATGTGTTGCGCTTTAATTGATTTTAAAAATGAACCTCTTAGCAGTGGTGAGCCACTATGAACAAGCCTTTCAAAGACATTTTTTTTATTTTTCCTATGATCCTATCTCTGCAACTTTCAATATCAATGGTAGCAAAACTTGATTGGTTTATTTATCATTACTTCTAGGCCTTGAGAGAATGAAAAGAAGCTTTGACTTCCCCCATTATCTGTTTTGAAACTTCACAAAATCCATTATTTTAACTTCTAAAAGTTGATAGTAAGAATTCAAAACTAGCTATCAGTGATGCTGAGAGTCACATAGAAAAATTGTTCCTAAGAAACATGTATCCCATGCAACACATTAAGAGTAGAGTGTACTTTTTTAAAAATAAAGGAAAGGAAAGTGTAATGTAAGTATCTATCAAGGAGGATATAGTAATTTACCACCTAGAAAAACATGAAAGCATTAGAAAACATAAAATATAGAAGAAATCCTTCTCAGAGCAATCTACACAAAATAAGAGAACTCTTTAAGCAAATGAGAAATAAATAATCCCCACTTAGAAAACAAAATTATTACCCAAAGGCTGTACACAGTCAAATAAGAAAATCAAAATCTAAAGTACTGATTTATAGGTCACAAGTTATAAAAATTAAAACATTATTACAGTAACATTATTAGTACTAACTACTAAGTGTAAGTAAGGCATATATAAACAAAATATTTGAAGTCACACCAAAATAAACTATACTTTGGATCAGCAAATTTTCACAAGCAACTCTGATTGCTAAATAACCAGGTATTTTGCAAATGCAGCAGTAAGGCTAGACTGTAAATAAAATGACAAAATTAATAAGAATCTTTCAGTACCAATCCTGATTCATTCCGCAAGACCAGAAATCTCTCCCAACTGTTAGACTTCACCATATCAAAAGCATAATCCCAATATGCCAGTCCCTCAGAACCGCCAAGTTCCCACCTCAAACTGAGAGAAGATGAATTTGCATAAGCTTCTCCTGAATCACTGATACCAACCGCAGATATACGAATAGAGCGCCCATTTGCCACAATAACAGGGGTATCACGAAGTCTCCCTGAACGACGTTCAGCTTGAACTGCTGCTTTAATAATTCTGCGTTCATTCACTAAAAAGCACAACTCACTTATTAGATAGAAATCTGAATAATTGTGCTGTGAAGGACTTTAACTCTGAAAAAATCATACCTGGTTCATCAGCTATAAGGACAATAGAAGAAGGAATGCTACATGTCACTGAAAGCCAAAATTCAGCTAATGAAGGCAGAGGATGGTCATCCCCAACCAAATTTCCACGTTTAAAAAGAAGTTTCTAAGTCATTTGAAACAAGAAAAAGTTAATATTTGTCAACTTCTATGAATATACTGGAATAATTTCTATTGAGAAATAAATTCTGAAGCTTACAAATGTTCCCAGTGTTTGACATAAAACTCCATACAAATTCCTATAGCTTCCAGACACTCGATGCACAAGAACTCCATCTTCAGCCAGAGCATTCCCTTCATTCAAAACTTCTACAGTTTCAATGAATTCAACACCTTTATCCCACCTTTCAGGTCCACCAACAAGTAATATGTCTAAACTTGTGCCAGGGACAAGATATAACTCCTCTAAGCTATGTGACTGCTTGTTACTTTCTGCTTGAGCCAAATCAAGCCAGTAACCACCAAATTGGTTTCCATCACCTGCCTGACGCACAACAAGGGGTAGGTATGCGGCAATACATAAAGATGCTTTTAATACAACAGGACCATGACTGTAGTGGTGATCTTCTTTAGAAAATATGGCATGGATCACAGCTTGACCAGCATTAGAAGCATATACATATGTCCATGAACAGGGAGAGCCACCAACTGATGGATGGAGCTGGGTATTTGGCACTGTTTCCAAGTATAACAACTCCTGAGTTGCATTGACAATGATAAAAGACTCACTTCCAGCTTTCCACTTTATCAAAGAATTAAAAGCATCGCATCTATAGAAAAAGGCACCTGCACATGATACAACATGAGCAAAAATGGCAAGCAGAAAAACGGAAAAGAAACTTTATAATATCTTCAAATATGGCATCACCATTCACTGCTTTCATTGTCACAGCAGCTTGAAGATGTGATCCAACAACAGTTTCTACGGGAAAATTGTGAAGCATAACCATAGAAGATGGAGTGGAGACTTCAACAAGGACCTATAAGAAAATTAAAATTACAAGATAAAAAAGAATGTACAAATTGTTTAGACTTCCAAAGTAAATTGAAAAAAAAAATGAATTACTTTATGTATAGATGTATAGATAGAAAACAAACCGATGGCATAAAGAGGATCCAATAGAAAACACCTCTTGGAATATTTTATATTAAGAAAAACATCCCACTATCATCAGATATTAAACCAGTCTCTTTACATTTTTAATTCCTTTTCCTTTCTTTTACAGAAATACCTCACTAGTGAGTATGTTCTTCATGACAACACAGTAACACATCTGTAATACTATTCAACAAATGTAAAAAGGCAACCCAGTGCACTAAGCTCCCACCAAGTAGGGTGGAGGGAAGGTAGATGTATTCAGCATTGCAACCTTTACCCCTGCAAGCACGGAGGGTGTTCACAGAATTTGAATCCATGACCATTTTGGACATTGGTCACAAAAGAAAGAAGATGGTGGTTTATTGTCTCTATTTTTTATTTAACTTGTAAATAAAAGAAATATCTTAGGGGACCCAAAATCATCTTATTTGATCTTTAATCAGTTATCATCTTTTTCCTATTTATCTTTAAGTCACAGTTTCCTTATTTTAGGGGTAGCTGTTCCCCTATAAGAGGATGATTAGAGAATGTAATTAGTATGAATCAGATTAGTAAAATAAGTTTCTTTTTCAACTGTTTTGTATGATGGGATAACTACTAGTATGACAAAACGACAATTAAGGAACAAGAATTTGAACTGAACACAGCATATTACTGCTCTCTGATAAAAATAGATTCTTACTCTCAGAAAGGGGGTTAAGAGTCAAATTCAACCTTACAAAACCAGCTTGTAAGGTGAGAATTGTTCTCTACTTATATACACTATTATGGCCTTATTTCAGATGATGTGAGATCTCCAATACACACCTCTCACCGTCTCACGCCGAGGACTAAATATCTCGAACATAACATTTGCAGGACTAAACATTTGTGGATGGTCCGATAACAACCCGAGAGCAGGTGACATGATAAGCCGACTAACAATCACTAGGATAGGTATTGATATCCTCTAATATGATCTTAGAAAGTGGGTTAAGAGCCTAACTCAATCTTAAGAAATCGACTTGTAAAGTGAGGATTACTCCCTAATTGTATACACTATTGTGGTCTTATTTCTAAACAATGTGAGACCTCCATGACTTATATTCAAATACCATATAGGTACAAATTTGAGCTTAAGGAACCAAACAAGATCAAATTTACCAAATGTTGTAAATAAAAATATCTTAGGAGATTTGATATTATTTTAGGAGATTTGATATAATCTTTTCTTATTTGTTTTATATTTGTTTGTTTTCATAGTTACCTATTTTAGGGACAAATGTATCTGTAATTTTGTATAATAGGGTAAGAGAAAAATGTAATTAGTATGATACAAATTAATAATATTCTCTTTCTTAACTTGGTATCAGAGCTCCCAATCTTGGGAGCTCGGTTTCCGTTGCCCTAAACATAAAAGTAAAAACCTAAGACGCTACCACCCTCGTTGCCATCGTCACTGCCACTGTTGAAGTCAGTTGTGAGCTAGAAAGGAGCGCTCATCATCGATGATCACAACGGTCAGTCGCATGATCAGAGACCTCCCCATGCGCCGCCACAATCCGCCCCTTTTCTTGGCGCGTGTAGGCCACGCATCCATCTCCAACAAGACCCACTCATCAGTGACCCCCCCAGCTTATTCTAAGGGGTGGTGGCGTCCAAATCCTTCTGGTTTATTGCAAATCTAAGTTCTTTGTCTCTCTCCCATTGTTTATTTTTTGAGTTCATCCATGGGTGATGCAAATTCCCATCTCTGATCTCTTTCAACTTAAACAGGATATTAAAGCATGTAAGGTAGAGATTGATCGTCTAAAAATGATGATTGAATCTATGAGTAAGCCCTCTCACTCATATACTTTGTCCATGAAGGGTAAAAGCATAGTTGTCAATCGCGGCCGGAGTGGCCGCTATCGCGGTGCTCTGGAGCGGAGCGGCCCGATGCCGCAATGGTGATGTTGTCGCATCTCGGATTTCTGTTGCGGCTGGAGCAGCCGCGTCGAACGTGGAGCGGAGCGGCCAAAAACAGCGGAATCGCGCCGCGTCTTGGACAGACCCTTCATTAAGGGTAAGTCCGTCATTTCTGTTGGGTTTTTCTTGCCCTAAATCTTCCTCTCCCTCTCGCGGAATCATTATTGTTGGTTTCTGAACGTCTCGCACTCCCTCTCCTCTCTCTCTCGGACTCGATTCTTTCTCTCTCGGGAACGACCGTCGACGCACTCCGGTCGTCTTCTTCAGGCGTCTCTGTCAGACGCTCCTCCAGTTCCGACGCACTTCGTCAGTTCCGCCTGACGCTCCTCCAGTTCCAATGCTGCTCCTCCAGTTCCGACGTCCTCCTCTGTCTTCTTTGTTTGTCTTCTCATTTTCTATTTTATAATTCAACATATTTATTTTTAATTTGTTATTAAATTTAATTCAGCAGTTTTTTTTTAATTTTTGATTAAATTTAATTCAGCAGATTTTTTTTAAAATTTTTGATTAAATTTAATTCAGCAGAATTTCTTTTAATTTCTGATTAAATTTAATTCAGCAGTTTTTTTTTAATTTCTGATTAAATTTCATTCAGCAGATTTTTTTAATTTCTGATTAAATTTAATTCAGCAGATTTTTTTTTAATTTCTGATTAAATTTAATTCAGCATTTTTTTTTTTAATTTCTGATTAAATTTAATTCAGCAGATTTTTTTTAATTTCTGATTAAATTTAATTCAACAGATTTTTTTAATTTCTGATTAAATTTAATTCAGCAGATTTTTTTTAATTTTTGATTAAATTTAATTCAGCAGATTTTTTTTTAGCTTATATATATATATATATATATATATATATATATATATATATATTATTAATTATTTAATATATATAAATTAATATTAAAATAGCGGTTATCCCGCTCTGCGTCATCCCGCTATCCCGTTTTTAGGGTTAACCGCTCCGCTCCGCTATCCGGGATTGACTACTATGGGTAAAAGTACTTTCAATACTTCTGGCTTCGTTTCTCAGGGAGTTTGGATTCTTGATTCTAAAGCATCAAATCATATGACTCCCTTTCCTTCACGCTTTGCATCATATTCCAAAAAAAACATCAAACAATTCATTATAGTTGCTAATGGAAATAATGTCCCTATTATTGGCTCTGGAAGCATTCAAATTGAACCCTCAATTTTCTTACATAATGTCTTACATGTCCCAAAATTGGCTAACAATCTTATCTCTATACAAAATCTCATATAGACTTGAATTGTTCAGTAACGTTCTTTCATTCTCAGTGTTCCTTTCCTTTCAGGAAATTGCCACACGAAAGACGATTTTAATTGCTAAAGAGCAAGGTGGGTTATACTACCTAGAGCAAAAAAGGAATGGTGATAAGAACATGGAATCAACCTTAAGTCACCATGAGAAGACGAATACTTGGGCTACCTCTCAAATATGGCTTCAACATAAGAGGCTTGGACATCCTCCTTTTAGTCTTATTAAATATTTGTTTCGACATTTGTTCACAAAAGTTTTTGTTGAATCATTTAATTGTGATATTTGTCAGTTGTCTAAACACCATCGTTCTTCTTTTTCCAATTAGTGGTAATAAGAGTTCTTTCCCATTTGATTTAATACACCGATGTGTGGGGTCCTATTATGGAATCTATCTCTAGTGCTAAATAGTTTGTGACATTTATTGATGAATGTACACGGGTAACATGGACATACCTAATGAAAAACAAATCTGAGGTTGGTCAAATATTTGTCAACTTCTTCCATCTTGTTAAAAATCAATTTGGTAAGTTCATAAAAAGAATAAGATTTGATAATAGTACAGAATATCCAAATCATGAGTTATCTAAATTTATCATTGAGAATGGTATTGTACATGAACTTACGTGTGTTAATACCCCCCTCAACAAAATGGAGTTGCAGAAAGAAAAAATCATCTTCCCCTAGAAGTTACCAAAGTCTTACTCTTTCAAATGTTTGTTCCTAACACTTTCTAGGGAGAAGTTGTCCTAACCTCCACCTATCTCATAAACAGATTACCCGCTAGAGTCTTTAATGGTGTTAGCATTATTGAATTCTTACAATGGTTCCTTCTTCCCCATTGATGTCAAGTTTACCTTGTCACGTTTTTGGTTGTGTTGCTTTTGTCCATTCACATTGTCCTCATAGAGGTAAATTAGATCTGAGGGCAATCAAATGTGTCTTTGTTAGTTACCCTTCAAATAAAAAGGGATGTTAAAACAATTGTTTATTATATGTTGTTCAACTTTATGAAAGCTGATTTTTGGCCCTATATGTCTAAAGGGGTTTAGGTCCATAGGCTAGAACCAATTATGATCGGTGTACCTAATTTGTTCATATATATATATATATATATATATATATATATATATATATATATATATATATATATAATACCAACTAAGGTGAAACTCAGTGATTTTTGCCACAAATTCAAATCTCAAGTAGAGATACAAATGTTATCATCCTCGTAGTCATAAATTATTTGTCTCCATGGATGTTACCTTCAATGAAAAAGAGTCCTTTGTTTGTCCTTAGCTTCAAGGGAAGAAAAATTTAGAACCCGAGGACGAGTCTTTCTTAGAATTATCATCATTTTCATCTCTACAAGATGTCCAAAATGAAGAAGAGGAAGATAAGTTTTTTGGCATAAAATATCAAAGGAAGAAAAAACCTGCCTTAGCTCCATAGCAAGAGGAATCGTTTGACTCAGAAGTAAGTGATCCTGAAGGTAATTTGGAGGAAGTAAGTATTAATGATGATACCCATATCCCTATTGCTTTGAGGAAAGGAAAAAGATCTTGTGTTAAATATCCTATTTCATAGTATGTCTATAATTATCCTATTTCATAGTATGTCTATAATAACCACTTGTCTGCTCAACATCAAAGTTTTATAGCTGCTATTAATTCAGTAGATATCCCAACTTCAGTCTAAGAGGCTATGAGAGAAGAACATTGGATTCTAGCCATGAAAGAAGAAATGAAGCCATTGGAAAAAAACTCAACATGGGAGATTGTAGACAGACCTAAAGACAAGAAAGTTATAGGATGCAGATGGATATTCAAAGAAAAGCACAGAGTTGATGGGATAGTAGAAAGATACAAAGCAAGATTGGTAGCAAAGGGATACACAAAAAATTATGGGATAAACTATGAGGAGACATTTGCGTCAGTGGCAAAGATAAATACAGTACGAGTTATACTTCCCCTTGCAACTCATTTTGGTTGGGACTTGGAAATTTAGAAGTTTACATGGAAATTCCCACAGGATTTGAAGCTTCAACCAAAGAAAATAAAGTAAGTAGATTAAAAAAGGCCTTGTATGGACTAAAGCAATATCCACAAGCATGGTTTGGGAGATTTACCCGAACAATGATTTCTTTGGGATACAAATAGAGTCAAGGGGATCATACTTTGTTTATAAAACATTTCCCTAATGGTAAACTTACAATACTTTTAGTCTATGTAGATGACATAATCCTTGCGGCTGATGATGAAGAAAAAAAATTGACCCTGAAGAAAAAATTGGCAACATAGTTTGAGATGAAAGACTTGGGAAGATTAAAGTATTTCTTGGGAATTGAAGTTGCTTATTCCAAGAAGGGCATATTTATCTCTCAAAGAAAATATGTCCTTGATCTTTTTAAAGAAACAAGAAAGTTGGGATGCAGGACCTTAGGAGTTTCAATTGAACAAAATCACAAAATTGGAAGTAAAGAAAGTCCACCAATGAAAAAATACCAATATCAAAAATTGGTAGGGAAACTAATTCACCTATCACACTAGACCAGACATTGCTTATGCTATGAGCGTAGTTAGTCGGTTGATGCATGAATCCCGTGAAAGGCATATGCAGGCAATTGACAAGATCCTTCCGTACTTAAAGTCAAGTCCAGAGAAGGGATTACTATTCAAAAGAGGAGACACCATGTTTATGGAAATATATACTAACACAAACTACACAGGGTCAGTCATAGATAAAAGATCTACTTATGGATATTGCATGTTGTTGGGGGGAAATTTGGTGACTTGGAGGAGTAAGAAACAAAATGTAGTTGCTCAGTCTAGTGCAAAAGCTGAATTTCAAGCCTTGCTACGGGGCATATGTGAATGGCTATAGATGAAGATTATTCTTGATGACCTTAGATTTCAAATTGAACTACCTATGAAGCTGTTTTGTGACAAGAAGTCAGCCATCAGCATTGCTCATAATCCAGTTCAACATGACAAGACCAAGCATATTGAGATAGACAGACATTTCATCAAAGAGAAGTTGGACAGTGGTCTTATTGTTACAGCACATGTCCCTATAGGACTTCAAGTGGCAGATGTACTCACTAAGGGACTGCCTACTAGCAGATTTCAAGAGTTGATAAGCAAGTTGGAAATGATTGATATTCATTTACCAACTTAAGGGAGAGTGTTGTAAATAAAAATATCTTAAGGAGATTTGATATTATTTTAGGAGATTTTATATAATCTTTTATTTTCATATTTACCTATTTTAGGAACAAATGTATCTCTATAATAGGGTAAGAGAAGAATGTAATTAGTATGATACAAATTAATAATATTCTCTTTTTCAACTCCAGATATTTGGCATGAATAAATAAAAGTATAAATTTACGTTAACAACATTACCTCATCATAATTTAGAGAATCATATACAGATAACACTTTGATAGTAGCTTTACCAGGTTTTTTTGCCTGGACAATACCAAAATCTGATACAGATACAGTAGATGTGTCTGAAGACAGCCATTTGTAGTCACTCACTGATTTCGCACAACCTACAGCACAAAGTGGGATTAAAAAGTATAAAAGAAAATATCAGAATAAGATATTTACTTCAGATTGGAGAGATGAAAAAAGCATCCAACCTCCTACAGCCTTTAACTCCGCCTCCTGATAAACACCTGGAGACCAGGGCAGTAAGATGATTTCACTTTCATTGCCTAAGGTGAACTTCACTTTATCACAAACCATGACTTCTTGCATAGCTTTGATAATCTGCAAGATTTGAACAAATATGTAAGAGTACTTCAACATTCCTAAGAGTACAAGGCATCAAATAGCCTCTGTCCAACACTGGAGAAGAAATGCGTAACAACCACAGAGAAACACATGATGCATTAACTAAAAGAGGCTGCAGATAGTTGAGAAGGGAAGCACAGAAAAATATACTTCTAAGGTTTCAATGGAAGAATGATCACCTCCTTCTTGTCATCAGCCCCACTAGGATAGCTCAGAGAAGCTGTCAATTTTCCAAGTCCTGGTGAATAAGCCTTCAAGATTTTAGAATTCCGCCAGCCATGTTTTACAGCAATATCATTTGAAACCCCAAATGTTCTCAAGTGATCAGAGGCATTATCATAAACCATAACATCGTCATTCTGCAATGCAAAGAAGAATGTTGAATACTAATGAAAGAAAAACAACCAATTCATAGAAGAGAGGGAGATTGATTATAAATGAAAGATCCAATACAGACACATAATTTAAAATAAAAAATAAGAAATAGGACCAGCAATGCCAGTCCAAAATATCAAAAAACAAAAAAAAAATGCCCCAATCACAATAGAAGTGCCCCCTATGATGCACAAATATAATACATGTATCTGATCCAGCAATATGATTATTCTAAAATATATAAAATACAATACATGTAAGATACATATCTAAATATGTATACAAATTCATAAACATAATAAATATATAATTGCAATTTTTGCAAAACCAAATTAAAAACATTCTTATGGGACATTACTAACTACAGTATACAGATTATAAATCATTGTCATCATAAATCACTTCTTATAGTCTACAAATAAAATAAAAATAGTATTAATCTCATTCCTTTCTTTTATCATTTTTGTAATAATTTTATTAGGACAGAGTATCCACCGGTTTTGTAAATAACTAATAATTGTCAAAAAATCTGTCTAGTCACCTTTTGTATCTTTTATATTCATTATTAGTATTTTTATTTACTTTATATTTTTGAAGATTATAATATTAATATAAATGTATATAAACATAACTTTTATATTATAAAATATTAATCAACATTTTATAGAATTATTTGATATTTTAAATATTTATTAAATTATTAGTTTACTATTGTTTAGAGATAAGTATTTTCTAATCTAAATATTCTGATGTTTAAAACTATTTTATGTGCATTTTTTATTGTATTTTTATTCTATAATTATACTTTAGAAAATATTATTATTATAAAAATATTGCTATGACAATTAGTTGTGCATATTTTAAATATTTTTATTATTGTTAGAAATATATTTATGATATTTTAAATTTTTATTATAATATTTAGTGATTATTATTTTAAATATTTATTATAGTATTAGTATAAGTATTTTAAATATTACATATATTTATTTATGCAAAATAAGTATTATTTTATTATTATTGAGAGATGGGTACATATAATTATTAAGAGATAGGTATGTTTAATATTTAAATTTCATAATGTTAAGATATAGTTATTTTAAATCTTGATCACAGTATTAGCATAATATTTATTATAATATTACTCTGTTATTATTAAGAGATAATTATTTATAATATTTTAGGTACTATAATATTGAGATAAACATTTTAAATATTTATTGTGATATAACTTTTTATATATGTAATATTGTATATTTATATACAAAGGAGCACTTTTGCATTGTAGCTTGATGTTACATAATAGTACAAAGCACCAGATTTATATTGATTACACATACTTCTATGTTTCATCTGTAACTATTAGATTTTTACATTTTTTTTTAAGGCTTGTGTACTTTATGGATACATATTAGTGAAGTATAAATAATATTTGTGTCGGATATATTGACACATCAATATTTCATACATGTGTCCTAATCATTAGATTATGGAAGATTTTAGTTGCCAACTAAAATCATGCTCTTGATAGGGAGATTATTCGGTGTAAGAATTGGAAAATACAGACATGGGTAACAGTGAAAGAATAGGATAACTTTTTCTTAACAACAGTTTCCTGTTTAAAATATACAGCATGTTTGGTTTACCGTTTTAGAGCTTTGAAATAGGAGTTTGCACTTTCTGATGCATGGAATGCTAAAGCAAGGAGGCACTTACTTTGATTTGAACGTGGGTTACATTAAACCAAACTTCTTTCCAAACAGAGACAGTCTTACTGTCTCAGACAATGAGGTTTAGGGTGACTCAAATAGTAGGATCGTACAATAGTGGACTAAAAGGTCTTAGGTTCAACTACTGCCAGTGGTCCTTCATAGGTAGGTCTTCTAAGTACCATTTTAAGCCCTTGCTTGTGGTATACCCTAACCTTGGACTGGGGCAAGTGCTCATTGAATCAGGTAGTAACCAAGTGGTAGAAAGTGAGTTACAAATCTCGTTCACGAATTTGGGATGACTAGCCTGCATGGCTATGGCTGAATACTTGAGTGTTTCAGAAGGATCAGACGAGTTCAGGGCAGGCAAATCACATCAGTACATGCGGGGATTAATTAATAAAGCAGCAAATAGAATAGAATTTTTCTTCTTCCTTTAGTTGTGTTATTATCCTAGGATGTTGATACAAGGACCATCAAGTCTGTTATTCGGCAAATAGTATGTCAAACATTTCTACTGGTTTCTTGTGTTCATTTTTGTCTACAGTTTGAACTATCATGGATGCACTATCAAGTCCGTTATTTGGCAAATAGTAAGTCAAATATTTGCTTGTTTCTCTTGTTTGATAAGACACAATTGGCTAGAGAGAAGAATAAAAGCTTTTAATGTTCAAAGAGCTTCTTCAAAAGAGAGTTGATTAAAGTTGGTAAAATTCCAATTAGTGGACATACTCCAAATCAAAAGAAGTCCCTTCCAGGGATTTTCATACATCATTGGAGATGAAGCATTTTGTCTGGCACCTGTGTCGTGGATTACCATTTACCAGAAACCTGAGCTGACAGGAAAAGATACTAATATCATGCATAAACATAATGCACAATAGTTACCCTCATCTGTATTTGTCAACTGCCATACAGATAATCAGTTGGTGAATTGCCCAAAGATCCCACCACTGCGGATCATTAATCAGAGATAATACAATCCAAGGAAAAGCTATGCCGATTGATAAACTATTTATAGTATCCCTTTTTAGTACAAGATTTTTTTTATTTTTTTATTTTCTAAAAAGGGGGGTAAAATAGTAATATTATCATGTAGATAAGTACTCAGAAACATTAAGAAAATTTGTCCTCGAAATCTGAACATATAAACTACATATAGAATAGATGCAGATCATAGAAGAAAATGTAACAACTCAATATAAACATGTTTTACCATTGATGTTAATAAGGAAACGATAATAGAATAATAACGCAAATTACCTCTGTAATATAAATCTCTTGTGCATCATGATCATGTGCAAAAACCTTTATCTGGATAAGATATTGATGGCCAGATACAACATACCAACGGGTCATTAGAGGAATAGATTTGATTCCTTCCACTGGATCACCAGAACTAGATAAGGGTGATATATATAAATATAAAGAACTTGGTAGGACCACATTTAGTGAAGACACTTGTACATGGCCAGCAATCCTAGTATCTTCAACGATAACAGCAGTCATCCCCAAGTTCCATGCATATGCTAACCCCGTTTTTGAGTCAACCTGAGCAACCGACGCATTTGAGACAGACCATTGGTGATGTGGTGAGGGTAAGGTGACCACTACAAATGCCAAAGAAAAATATTGGTAAGACTCTTGATAATATGCTGGCCTACATCAGAACAGAAACAAATATATAAAAGTCATTGAACCACAAAACAGTCGTCTAAACTTTAAAACAGGAGTAAACAATATCCAATTATAAACTTTTGAAGTATTACCAGCTTTAACCATTGATCAGTACCCACATAAAAGACGAGGAATTATACTTTTATTGATTTCCACTATGGTACTACCCTCAATCATTAGCTGCAAGTTTGTGACATTAATTTATTTATTTTTCATTAAAGAAGAAAACAAAAATGCACAAATGGGAATCAGAAATTCTACAAAACGAAATGACAAATTTGGCAAAAGAAGATAATAGGGACAAGCAAGCAAACCAGTCCCTCTGCATAACAGACAAAAGTCTGTTGCTCATTGTTCATTTGTTCCATTCAAATGCATCAATCAACAGCCAAAAAGCAAATTTCCTAAGCCCCTTATTCCCTTTTGGAGCAAAAAAATAAAAATAAAAAATAAAAACTCAAAAGCAGGTAGAAAAAGAAGAATTCAATTAGAACATGTCTAATGCCCTCCATAGAGACCAAATTGTGGCAGACTGACAGTATTTGATAAATAGAACCAAAGCATAAAAGAAATCTATAGTGTAAGAGTAGTTGACTGGAAATTCATCCTGATTCTTCTGTTCTCTCAGCATTTGCAGAGATTGTCAGGTGAGATTGAGAAACTTGATTGATCTCCCAAAGTGAATACTGAATAAAAAAGAAAAACCAACATATAGATCCCATAAAATAAAATATACTCATTTTTTTTCATGTAATCAGAAAATGAATGGTATTACAGTATTTTGTTCTATAAAGAAAAAGAACTCGTACAGACTACAGAGTGAAAAGGAATATAATGTAAGAGGATAAGGAAACCTAAAACAGGGAATCACAACAGAAATAAAAACAAAACATAAAAGAAGAAACAATTTACTATTTTTGCAAACCAGAATCAAGAATGATGAGATAAGATGAGAATAAAGCTTCCCTAAAGACGAGAATGAAGAAATATCTAACTGATTCAAAAATTATGACCCAGAAAAATCATATATTGTCCAGACAAGACAACAACAAAACAAAGCATCGTACTCTCCTTTTTTAGTCCTTTCTACTGTGAAAACCTCTAAACCCAATAGGAAAAACAACTACCGACTTAGAGAGTATTGATAAAAAAAAAAGGTTCAGAGAGATCCACAATTCTACATAAAGCCCAAATAATCTAATTTGTAGATTCCAAGATACCTACAAATGAAGGAACAGATTATTCTTTGATTTAAAACTTGTGGCCCAGAACACATGTCAGAGAAATGGACCGTATAAGACCAACACACCTGTGCTGAACTGCAACCAGTCAATGGTACTAAACAGGTTGTGAAACACAGCCCCAAAAAAAAACAAATTCACCTTAGAGATTTAGCTTTCCAAAAGGTGTTTGAGCAAACTTGAAGAATTCATTAAAAGAATAAAGACAAGAAGGACGAAAATTTTCCCAAAAAACAGAAAAATGAAGAGTCGCCATCTATAAATGGCCACATGTATTCCTAGCAGCTAAAGCTACAACTATAAATTGACAGCATAATCACATAAAGGATTTACATCTTTAAACAACCTGCACAAAGATTTGAATGAAAAGTAAACAACTAAAGAAAACCTTGAGGAACATTTCCCCGGATGACTTTAAGGGTGTAGGGAATGACTGCACCAACGAGGACAAAAACTGGTGAGGGAGGATCAAGTGACATAGCTTCAGCAACAGTAAGAACGATCTCATCAGCCAAAGTCTTTAACTGTGGCTCAAGCAAATTCACTGACACAATCTCATGACCAATCTCAACTCCTTTTACTACAAACAGATCTGAAAATACACCCTGCAAAACAAGACCAGAAAAAAGGAAGGATATAATATTAAATATGCATTATTAGTGACAAACAGTGGCTTATTAACCCATTTAAACCGGCCAGTAGCAGCCTTACACTGTCTTCAAGTTTTATTTGTATATCTAAGTCACCACATAGTCCTCCACAATCACTAAGGGGAGAATCCTTTAGTGGAACATTAACAAGGTGATGAGGTAATCCATTGGCTTCAGGCATAAGGTTCCACATAAACTGTAAGCCAACTAATGAGGAAAATACATTTTCTGCATCACAAAAGGGAAGTTCGATAAATATTTCCCATCTGATCACAACTCAATTAAGGAGGGAAAGGGTAACAAAAAAAATAGTAGAAAAGCTTGAGCTGAAAATAATTATAATTGACAAATAAATAAATGCTAGATAGTTGAATGCCTATACTCAAAAGCCAAAAAAGAGCAAATGGCCTATTTGCATGAACTATGCCATAAGCACTTACATGAGAAGAAAATAAGAAGTAAAAATGAAATAAATTTTTTCAAAAGCTAAAATTAGCTTATGCAAAAATTAACTTGTAGAAGCTCTATCATATTAGCTTCTCGAGAATATGTTTCTCAACTTATGCATAAGCTAAGTTTAGCTTATCAAGAAGCTAATTCCATTTTTCTTTTTCTAGAAGTGTCTATAGGGAAGTTTATCCAAACAGAATCAAAGTAAAACTGACAGCACTTCTCATGCCAATCCTCCAGTAGTATGCCTTCTTTGTTAACTAAAGGTCATGTCTACATTTTCAAGACAAAAGATGGCAAAGAAAGCATATTCGCAAGAGAATAACTCTGTAAAGGCAAAACATGGAATACAGCAAAATTGTAAAATCAACCATGTTGAAAAGATATGCAATGGTGTTGGACTTTCATGATCTAAAGTATAAAATTCCCAAGTACAAAAGCTGTAAGACTCCACAAATACCTTCACTATCAAAGGCACGGACACGCAGCGTGGAAAGCCCCTCTAAATCAAGCTTAATTGAATTATGAAATATTTGTATTCTTGATATGTTGTCAATGAAGACTTTGCAACGAATCACAATCCCAGTTTGTAAATCCGCAGCATAAACAGCAGTTTCCTTCCGACCACTATAAGGGGCAATGGACTGCAGCCTTGCACTAGTCGAGCACTTGCTGCTTGAATTATACTCAGGCACAACAGACAGAATATCATGATGATCCCATGACCTATCAATGTGCCATGAAAAAATATCAGAATCAACACAAGAACAAAGGATTACAACCAAAACGAATCAATGATACCACTTGAAGAAATCAGGGAACCACTTGTTGAGAACAACAACTAAAAGGTCTGTTTGTTTCGTGTCTTGAAAACTAAACATATGTTATTTTAGTTTTTAAAACCATAACATCTCTATATTGTTTTTTTATTTTCTATTCTCAAAATTTTGTGATTCGTTCTTTTCCTCCTAGCACTTTCACAACTTCTTTCTTCATTTCTTTTTCTAAAAATCATTTTCCAAAAGTTGTTTTATAAAATAATTTTTAAAACTAAAATACAAAAACATAATCAAACACAACCTAAACCTCCCAGTACCTTCCTTTTAATTAATATTATTTTATACAAAAAAGAAGAACATGATTAGGACAAAATTTGTTGGTGCTTTAGTATTGTTCTCCGATTAGAATTAGAAATTCATTCGGATAATCCATGTAACAAGCGTTTAAATTAAAGGTCACCACAGGTTCATTCCCGTGGTAAAATTTCAACCCTGATTCAAAACCAGCATACAGCACTAGAAGCACCTAAGAAACTGCATGCATGTTTTTTCCAATTACTATTATCATATCAACTAATATTATTTTATACAGAAAAGAAGAACGTAGGTGCTTTTAGCATCGTTCTCCTATCAGAATTGAAGTTTCATCTAGATAATCAACGTAATAAATGTTTATATTAAAGGTCACCACACGTTGGTTCTAGTGGTAAAATTTCAATTCCAATTAAAAACAGCACCAGAAGCACCTAAGAAACTGCATGTAAGTTTTCTCTTAAGTTACTATCATCATGTCTACAACTGAACTGAAATGACATGACCTAGTTTTTTTTTTTCCACCATAATTCAAAATTTCAAACAAAAATTCGGAGGAAGCAAACGTGATGGAAAACGGAAGAGGACCATTGGAAGCAGCCGTCACTTCCTTGAAGCCTGTAATCGACAGGGAACGTCATTTTCGGCGGCAAGAGTAAGTTAACGTCGGCAATGTGAGGGCCAGAAGCAGCGTGAGACGGCGCCGCCACCGTCACCGCCACCGCCACCGCACAACTCAGCAGTAACAAGGCCAGGTTCACCATCTCGCTAGAATCAGATCATTCACGCTCCTCAGGAATTTTGCATTGAAAAGAGTGAAAGGAAGAGTTGAAGAAGTTGCGTTGGTGAGGGATTGGAGGGTTTAGGGTTTTGGGGAAGCGGAGAAGCACTCGCGCGATGACTCTTAGGTGGAAAGTAATGTCAGACTTTTTTTTTTGGCCAAAAAAGAAACTGCAAAAAGTAAGTAACGTCTTTTAACACCAACATATAAAAAGGAAAGTGAAGTCTTTTGTTTTGTCTATTTGTTCTAGAGGTAATTTTTTAAATTTAATTTAAATGTACTTTTTTATTAAATTTAAATGTACTTTATTAATTCTTAAAAGTCTATCTGTCAAAAGTTTTTTTTTCAAAATTATTTTTTTATTTATTTATTTTTAAGATTGAATTTTATTTCATTATTTTTAAATAATTTGATTTCATCTCTTAATTTTAACAAAAAAAATATTTAATATTATCTTTCTTTTCAAATAGATGACTTTAGTAAAATTGATCAAAAGATAATATTAAATATTTTTTATAAAGTAAAGAATTAAATTAAATCATTTAAAAGTAATATAACCAGATTAAACATTCTTATAATAAGGGAATTAAATTAAAACAAAAATTTATCAATTTTTTTGGTTGAATAAATTTGAACTTTTTTATAACAAATTAAGTATTTGAAATAAAAAAAAAATAAAGGAGTTATATGATAAAAAATATTAAACATTTTTAAAAAATTAGAGAATCAAATTAAGTCTTTTAAAAATAGTGGATTAAATTGAATCATAAAAACAAATAAAAAAGCTTATAAATATATATTTTAGCCTTTTTCCTATTATTGATTTTTAATTTTTATTGATCTCTATAATAAGTAGTGTTTTTAATTATAATTCCATGATCAAGTAAGAGATTAAACTCTTAATCAAAAGTCGTTAATTTAATTAGTTTGATACTTGTATTTTTTTATCGATATTCATTCTCTGTGTCATAAATAAAGTTATGAAAGGAGATGTTTTTTTACGTCTTTACTCATATAACCGGACTAATATAATGAAATTATACCTTCATATAAAGAAAAAGTAAATAATTTTTATTTTTAATTCTATTTTTCATCGGATGATGTGAAAGAGTATTAGATAAATTTGAAATAATTAATTTTTTAAATTTTTCTTTGTAATTCAGAGAATAAGTTTTTAAAATAATGAAATATGTATCCTTTATGAATGTTGAAAACTATATGAAAGGTATAATTTCTTCTCATTAGGTAAATATTTATAAAAAAAAATGATATTTTATCACAACTTTGTAGCTAAATTAAGAATCAAATTAATTTTTATATAAAAGAATACAAATATTAAACTATTTGCACTAATGATATTTAGTCAACAAATTAGTCATGTTTAGCAAATAGATGATACAAATCTAATTGTTAATATATTTATCTATCTACCTATCTATTATATATATATATATATATATGTGTGTGTATGTGTGTGTGTATGTGTGTGTATTAGTAGAAAAAGGGTAGTTCATCCCTGCAATGTCTTAAAAAAACTTTTTTTTAAGTCCTTTAATAGTTTTAGAATAGAAAAAAAATTAATAAGTTACTCATAAAAAAGGTATTCTTATAGTTATAGAAAATGAATAAAGGATAAAAAGGTCTATGTAAAAATGGAAATCAGAATTCATAAGAAGTTTATTTTGAAAGGGATATTCCCTTCCTATATTAGTATAGTGTGTAAAAATGAAAATTAAAAGGAGTTTATTTTGAAAGAGATATCTCCTTCATATATTAGTACAATGTATGTGTGTATATATATAGAGAGAGAAACACACACTTGTGCTTATATTTTACGGTAATTTTTTTATGAATTAACTATATTAGTAATTTAATATGTGTAACATACAAGTTAAATGTTTATCATATATAACTAAAACTTAAAATAAATCTTGTATATAAATAAATATCATGTTTAAATATATAAATAATATTTAAATTTTGAATAAGTAGATATTTTAAAATATATAAAATATATTTTATATTTATAATAAATATTTATATAATAGAACATTTATTTTAATTTATTAAAAAAATATCTTCAAATATTAAAATTTAATTCGTAAGTAATTATGATAGATAAAATTTAAATCAGATATATAATTAAAAAATTCTTACAAATTTTCTTCCTTATAAAATATTCTTCCACAATATAATTATTCGTGTTTTATATAAAAATTGATTAAATTTAGGATTATAATATACATATCAATAGATTTTTTTATTTATATATTTTTTTATAAACTTTTGATGTTAATATATATTTATAGTATTAAGATTAGTTGACATAAGTGTTAATAACTTGTGTTCCTTTTTCAAGTGGTTCAAGATTTTAATTTTGACTTAAGATATAAAATAACTATATTGAAAGGAGAATACCTTATTTTATATATACTTAGGACTGTCAATGAAGATTAATCATTATTTTCAATACTATATGCTTTGTACCAATATAGTTGTTATTAAAAAAACATACATTTATGATTATTAATAAATATCTTTTATATGTGTAAAAAAATATTAAGACAAAGACTAGAGGTCAAGTTATGTCTCTTATGATAAGAAACTTTTTAAACTATTTGATCTCTCTATTTTAAAATTATTTTTCTCTTTTTTCGTTTGAACTATTTTGTTTTCTTTTTAAACATTGTCACCTTTTTCATAATGTTTATGAAAATAATAACACATAAATATTAATCATTTTATTATCATGGTTGACATATTGGTCATTTTATTATCGATATCACATTTGATGTTACAAATTTTTAATCAAAGTGACTTTATTAGTTATAATTCATGTTTATAAGTAGCTTTTAGTTTTTTTTTTTGTTTTTTTTATAAATTTTGTCTTCAATCGAATTGTGATAGATTGGACCTAAAGAGTCCAGTGAAAAATAAAAACAAATAACATAAAAATTTCATAATTTCATATTAGAATATTATATTATATTTATATTTATTTTTAATATAATTTTATATTTCATAAAATAGGATGATGACCCTTTATAAGGTCATTCTTAATAGTATTAAATTATAAATTTATATTCCTTTTAGTATGAGATATCAATGAAAAATATAAATGTTATTTTAATTTTTTTTTATAGTTTTCTTATAACTTTTTAGCGGTAAATTCTTGAAACAGTAATAATATAAATATTAGTTCTTTGTCATATTGTGACACCCTTACTACCCCAACACATATACTGTAACTTTACAAATAAATGTTTTAAAAAAAGTTAAAGGGTTTACATGAGAAACTTCAAAAATCGTTCTTCAATAACTACAATAATAAAGATTTAGAAAATAAAACACAAGAGTTTACAAATTGTTTTCAAAATGATATTTACAATTCCAAATCTATATAAAAATTCGGTTCTAAAAGTCTTCTGCCCCGATGTCACAATATCATAGCATACCCCTAATTTAACTGTTGGCATTCTAGATGCCACTCGCAGCCGGATCTTCCTCACCTAAAACATCCACAAAATTGTACGGTGAGAAAAGAAAACATCTATATGTAAAGTACATACAAACACACAACATATCATCTCATTATAACTCGATACTCAACGAAATATTCATAAACATTTTAATGTATCATAATTTTATCAATCGTGCATCATCATCACGTCACAATTCGCAATCACCACAATCATCACAAATCTTGCAATCAACTCTATGCCAAGGTCACGCCTATAGCATCTCTTGCCCAAGGTCGTGCCACCCCCGACATAAGTATTAATTACCTCACACATCCCACACCATGTCAGGGGTACGCTCGTCCTTATAGCATCACTTACCCAAGGTTCGTATCATCCCTGATCATTAGTGCGAGGAACCACAATCACATCACAGTCACATCACAATCACATCACAATCAATTCATCACAATCCACATAAATCTTACAATTAACACTATGCCAAGGCCACGCCACAACTGACATAAGTGATACGGGTTAATTGCCTCACTCATCTCATACCATGCCAGGGTCACGCCCTCCCTGTAGCATCACTTACCCAGGGGTCGTGCCATCCCTAGTCATTGATGTGAGGAACCACAATCACATCACAATCCACAAAATCTCTTGCAATTAACCCTATGTCAGGGCTGCCATATTTGACATAAGTGATACGTGTTAATCGTCTTACTCATCCCACACCATGTCAGGGTCACGCCCTCCCTGTAGCATCACTTACCCAGGGGCCGTGCCATCCCTGGTCATTGATGTGAGGCACCACAATCACAATCATAATCACATCCATACAACATCTCATTTCATAGCTCAATTTCATATCACATACACAATTCCATATACACAATAGATAAGTCTAACAAAATAAGGGTTTACACACCCCTCAAGCAATTCACATCTAGATCATCAATTTTTAACAAGTAATATAACAATAACATTCATAAATTAATATAATAATCAACGGAATTACCAATTTAATATAATTTCAACATAATGGTAAAACTCTCAATTGTTCCAAAACCTAGCTCACATACACTTTTATACAGTTTCGTTCTCCCTCTCAGATCATCATTCTTACAAATTAAATATATATTTATAATCCTCAACACATACAAAATCTAATGGGATCATCAATTCCTTAAACAGAAATAATCCAATTTTTCCAAAACCTAACCTACAGGCACTTTTCTATAATTTCGTTCTCTCTCCCAGAGCATCATTTTTACAAATTAATCATATATTCATAGTCTTAAATACATACAGAATCACATAAGACCAATAATTTTCCAAACATAAATAATTATGAAATTATTCATAATCCTCTTCTACTCAATTCCTTCATGTAACTTTGCATACAAATAATCCTCTTTTCCCCGTACCTGGATAAATAGCAGTTGAACTAAAACAGGGATCTCTTGGTCTCCTCCTCTAAGTGCCCCTTGGTCTTCAGAGATAAGAAGAGGAAAAGAAGAGAGAACAGAAGATAATAGGAAGAGAGAATGAAAGATGTGTGAAAATGACAGGTGAGGGGCGCTATTTATAGGATTTCAGGCTCACCTACCGGAACGGCCCGTTCCAAAAGTGGAACGGCCGTTCTGGACCCCTCGAAACAACGCAAAATTCTCAACTGGAACGGCCCGTTCCAAAACCAGAACGGCCCGTTCTCAATCCCAACAGAATAGCCCGTTCTGCTTCTCCAATTTTGGGCATTTTTCTCCTTCCGGAACGGCCCGTTTCACTTTTGAAACGGCCCGTTCCGGACAATCAATTAGGCCTCTGACCCAACAATTTTGGACTGTTACACATATTGAGTGCAAATTATATAAAGAATGTCAAAATAAGTCTTAAATATATATAGAATATTTCTCTGTTTTTCTATTCTTTTGTTTACTCTATGTTCTTTTGAAAAATGTTTGAGACTCCAAGTGTATGAATTCAAACAAGTTAATGTGTAAAACTTGATAAGTAAAATCAAATACTAAGTTTCATTGGAAATGCATCAAAATTTGCTTTTAGGATTGTAGCTATCATCACAAAACATTATTCTTTCTCTTCTTTTTTTTTTCCCTCTATATTTGCTTCTTTTTCTCTTTCCATCTATTTTCCTCACACCTAGATGCACTCTTCCACCATCATCCACAATTCCATGATTGACAACTTCATTTCGCCATCCCTTGAATCGGAGCCACCGTGATAACCCATAACTCCAATCATTATCCCAAGATGATAATCAGCAAAAAAAAAAAAAAAAAAAAAAAAGTAAAAAACAAAATAAGAAGAAAAAAAATTGCCACTCAAGCTCATAAAAGAAAACCTTAGTCTTCATCCAAATCTAATAGATACTAACATGTCTCAAGTAGTGAATGATGAATAATACAATAATTTAAAACATGTACTATATAATATTATTTTATCTTACTAACTTATTTTTCTTATTTGTTTTTAGCATAAAGAACTTATTCTCAAATAACACAGCCACTGAAGTTACATGACTTGGCAAAAGAAACACGTACAAGTAAAAAAAAAAAAAGTTTTACTAATTATACAAATCCAAATTTAGTTTTAGAGATTAGTTATCTTAGAAGTTAGAACTAATTGTACCCGTTCTTGGAGTTTTATAATTCTTGTTTCATATTTTGAAACTGATTATTTTTATTGCATTATTAACTAAAAAATACTTTTAGCTAATTAAACCTAAATAAAATAAAACAAAATAAATATAATCAGGTAGTTTATATTCTATATTTATAAATTTAATTTTCCAAAACCTTATTACAAAAGCATGAATTTTAAATCAATTGCCATGGAACTGATGTATGACATTGATTTTAGTCGCAATCAATTCAACTGTCTATCTTAGTATTACAAAAGCATCATTGTACATCAATATTTAGGAAACCAATATAAAATAATAATGTGAAAAGGCATTTTTTTTGTATGGCTTTGTTGGTTTTGATTTAAATTAACATAAAACATTAAAAAAAACCTCTAGATTCATTTATCGTTGTGGTCTTTATAATATTTTTATTAATAAAAAAATAATCAAGACATAAATAAAATTTTGATGCGCTGAAAAAATAAATAAATAAATGGTTAAAAACCTATTTTAGTCCCTTATAATAATTGTTTGTTTCAATTTAGTCCTGCTTTTATTTTTTATCTCAATTTGGTTCTTAATAAATTAATTGGTTGCAATGTCGGACTTCCGTCCAAATTATTTAAACGGAGTTAACTGTTGGTTACGTGGATGTCAAATTTCTTGAAAACACCTGGAACTAGAACGGTCCGTTCTGAAACCAGAACGGGCCATTCTGGGGTACACTCTTGGTGTGTTAATTTTGCATCTGAAACGGGTCGTTCCAGATGCAAAATTAACACACCACCAGTACAACAGAACGAGCCTTTCTGGATTCAGAACGGCCCGTTCCAGAACGCCAAGTTAAGTGAGGACAATAGAATATTCTATATTAATTTTATTAAAAAATATAATAATTTTGAAAAATATTTATTTATGGTAAAAATTTTAAAATTACTTATTTTTATAAAATACAATTGTCTTATAAATAGAGCGATAACTTTTCATTTTTCTCTTTCTGTCTGAAGAAATATTTAAGTGTCACTTTATAATTTTTTGCAACTTATTTAAAATTATAGGAATAAAATGATAAAAATTAATAGGATAAACATAATAAAATTATTAATTTACTTTCTTTTAGTGTCCTCTAAATTTTTACACTTATTTAAAACAAAAATATTTTATATGTTAATTTGAATTAGTTTAACGAAGTATCATATGATTTTTAATTTTTTTTAAAAATTTTATAAATTTGATATATACATGAAAAGCTTTTTAATTTAACAATTAAATTTTTAAAAATTTGATATAGAACATTAATTATTAAGTAGAATAAATCTATCAAGACTTACTCTTAAAGTAAGTAAATTTTTTCTTCATTAAAAATGAAGATAATTTTACCACAAAATAAAAAACAATTAAATAATAAAATAAAATATAAAAAAATATTAATGTATTTATTATATTAGATATAACAACATAATTAAAATATAATTAATAATATATTTTATAAAATTATTAATATTTTATACATATAAAAAAAGAATGAAAAAAAATTTAACGGGGGCAAGTGCCCCCACTATGATTAACTTAGATCCGTCCCTGCATATGGTTGTGTGGTGAAATGCTAGTCCTGCGTATCCTCTTCCTTTACTTCAGGTTCTACCTCTTCAAGAACAGGTAGTTGTTATTGGGGTACATCGTTAATGACTTCAAGGAAAAATACCATGTCATTTCATCCTTTACTGTATAGTGTCAATTTGGTAGTAAGTGGTTCACTTCAGTTTGACTAACAATGAAATAAAATTTGCTACCGTTGTTTTTAGTAATACACTGCATTGTCCTTAATGATATACTGTAAAGCCCAACTGTTTAGCAATTGAAGTTATCAATTTTCATTGACAATATTACCAAATCCAGTGTTTGAAATGTTTTGTACCTTGGGTTTTTTTTCCTTCATTCACAACCGTTAACTATAATCATTGACCGTTTGGGTTTAGCAGTCTGGAACCAGAACGGCCCGTTCTGGTTGCACTCTTAGTGTGTTAATTTTGCACCTGGAACGGGCTATTCCGGATGCAAAATTAACACACTAAGAGTGCACCAAGAACGGCCCGTTCTGGTTCCAGGTGTTTCTAAAAAATTTGGCATCCACCTATGCATCTACGTGGCATCCACGTGGCCAACAGTTAACTCCGTTTAAATAATTTGGACGGAAGTCCGACATTGCAACCAATTAATTTATTAGGAACCAAATTAAGACAAAAAATAAAAGTGGGATTAAATTGAAACAAACAATTATTATAAGAGACTAAAATAGTATTTTAGCCAAAAAAAAAAATTGTCATATTACTTTACTTTAAATAATAAATATAACATAAACTTTAGGATTTTTTTTAAAGCATGAGCTAAAAACTTTGTATTATCTGATCCGATAATGAAAGTGTTTGTTGAAATAAAGTGATGTCTAGTAAGACTTTATATTGGTCGTACTAGAAATTGAAACAGAAAGTCTAGATTTAATTTTTTTTAACAATATCAACATTTAAGATTTAATGAGAATTATTATAGAAATCACTTTTTACATTAATTAATTACAACTAATTTGATACAGAAAGTCCGGTTTGAATATTTACAAATTAAAAATTTGTTCGGTTATATTTTACACATCAATTGTTAAAGAACTTATGTAGAACATTGATTTTTGTCTTAATTTATTTAAAATACTTATCTTAATATTACAAAAATATTATTGTACATTAAATTTTAGGAAACCAATATAAAATAATAATTTTAAAAAACATTTCTTTTGTAGTGATGTTGGTTTTGATTTAAAATATTATTATTTTAAATATAGATTCAAACTCAACATTTTAGTTTAGTTATGTTAGACTTGATCTCTTAAAAAAAAAGGTTTTGAACTTGAATTTTGTACATGAAAACAACATGATTAAAAAAAAAGATTTTACTAAAAATGATTAATCAAATTTTTTATAAAAAATTAATCATTAATTAAATAAATAGATATTTTGTATTAATAATATAATAAAAAAATTCAAATATAACCAACATTTTAGTAATTGAAAATTTTCTTCCTTTTACTCTTGTGCCTTGAGAATTCAGTCACCTTGAAAATTTTAATAAGAAAAGTACAAATCAAATAAGGCATTAATTTCTTAAATTTTAGTGTCTGCTTGTTTACTAATAACAATTTACTTGGTCCAGAGATCATGGATAATTTAAATTTAATTTTTGCATTAGTGATTTTGTAGCATGACTTTTCAGAACTATTTATTTTCAAAGGTTCATCTAAACCAATTGTTCTATGTATAAATAATATAAAACCTTATAATCTTTTTTATTAAATATTTTTACCTTTTTACATACTTTATAATTTTAGAAACTATTCTCTCCATAATAGATATAAAAAAATACTCATCTATCTTGAAATTTTAATATACTTTTTTTTACGATCATCTTCTCACAAAATCCTAAAAAAAATAAAATTAGAGAGACACTTCCTCTACTCGTACAACATAAAATAAAATAAAATATATATTTTTAAGGGAAATAAAATATAAATATAAAATATGAATTTACATTACGAACATTTTTGCTATGCAAAAAACTGAAAAAAGGTAGAAAGGAAATGGGGGAAGATGGGAAATAATAAAAGAAAAAAAAGGCTTAATTGCAATTTTGATCCCTCAATTATTGTAATGGTACAATTTTGATTTTTAAAATTTTAATTGAGTAATTTTAGTCCCTAAAAAATTGTAATTGTACAATTTTAGTCATTCAATTTTTAATTAAATAATTTTAGTCTCTCAAATATCATAATTTTAAAATTATTAAATTTTTAATTAAAAAAAATTAAAATCGCACAATTATGATATTTGAGGAACTAAAATTGTTTAATTAAAAATTGAAAGACTAAAATTACACAATTTCAATCTTTTAGGGACTAAAATTACCCAATTAAAATTTTAGGGATCAAAATTACACGATTAGAATATTTGAGAGATAAAACTGCAATTAAGTCAAAAAAAAAAAAAAAAAAATCAACTGGTTAAGGTGATGTGTTAGTTTCCTCTCTCTTACTAGGCGCACGCATCACGCTCTCACTCTCAGCTCCTCCGTCCAATCGCCGCCTGCCACCGTCGCGCGCGGTTCCGTTCCACGACTCCTCCGCTCTCAGGTTCTTTCTAGTTGTTCATTGTTCGAATTGCCTCGTCCTTCTCTTATCCTAATTGAACGAACGGACGAAATAGCTAAGCACACGCACGATTGCTTTCTCTTTAGGTTTCACTGAATTTTCGCATTCCGAAAGGGATGCATCATTTCGCTTATTTTCTTCGTCGCTCTCTGTGTGTTGACATAGTGGTTTTTATTCTTTGATTAGACCAGCATTTTTGAGCTGTTGATGACATTGGTGTGGGATGTATTTAGCTTACTTAGTTTGGTGAAATTATTTGTCCTAGATCCGTTGCCTTCTTTTATGCTTGCTCCTAATGTGATTGTGTTCTATGATACTGTCATGTGTTGTTCTATTTCTGAATCAGCTGCTACTTATCTTATGTGTTCTTATTCTGAGATCTGTTGCTCCCTTTTATGTAAAGTTGTCAATATGGGTAGTGGCCTAATGGCCAATCCTACCCATTCCTGTTTTCAACCCACCTAGCACTCACCCTTCCCTTAATAAAATCACTAAATGGCCCTCGGATCAGTTTGGATAAACTTTTCTAGAAGCACTTCTAGGAGACAATAAGAAGAAAAAATGAAATAAGTTTCTCAATAAGATAAATTAGCTAATTTGTAGAAGCCGTCTCTCGTTAACTTTTCCAAAATCTTAATTTTAACTTGATGCATAAGCTAAACTAGCTTATGCAGAAGTTTGTTTTGATTTTCATTCCTATTTTTTTCCTCATAGAAGTGTTTCAAGGGATGTTTATCCAAATAGGTCTTAATGAATTTAGTCCTAAAGTATGTGGGTCAGGACGGGGCCAATATGGGGATCAGCCCTGAACTAGTGAACTAGAAAAACATATGATACTTGATTGATTGACTTAAGACTGAAATTAGTGAATAACGTGTTCATTACCTTCCTCTTTAAGAAGTATGGGAAAATAAATGTTAAAAGATCAGAAAACAAATCAACCTAAATATGGACATATTTCACTATTTATACACATTACTTTTCTATTATTCATGATATCCTGATGCATGGTGGCACATCACTCAGAGAAGCACATCCTTTTTAAAGGTCTAACCAATATCATCAAGATATGAAAGATAAAATAAAGTAAGAACTGATTGGACCAGCAAAGCTAACTAATATTTTATACACCGAGGTTACATTCTAAACACTAGTCATGGGCATGGGTTTGTGTTCATTACCTTCCTCTTTAAGAAGTAGTGAGATATAATAAGTAATAACCAGTCACAACTCGAAGGGGCTAGCTTCTTTTTAGGAGGATGGATATAAGCACTAAATGCCATGTTCTGTTAATTCAAATCTCGTACCTGCATTTTTACACATGATATGACCACTTAGTTTCGGGTATTAGGCCCATTGTTTTTACTGAATTTATTTGCAAAACTATACTTAAGTACCTAATTAAAAAAATACAAAAATGTACTTATAGACTTTTAATACTTCATTTTACGCAAAATTCATTATTAGATTATGGTTTTGATTATTACACATTTGCCTACATGGTGTGCATTATAGGAAATGGTTCTAAATTCTATGACTTGAAAGAATAAAACCTGATTGTATCACGGAGATATCTTTGGCTTATAATTACATTTTAGAGGATTTCTAGTTTTCTAATATTATTTTAGGAGTTTGTCTCCATTTCATTCTACTACATTTTGAACTGTGTATGCATTTTTAATCTGTTTTGTATATGTGAATCTCCACTTGTGTTGTAGGTTATAGAATTTGTGGTTAGGTGGAGAAATTTTTATTATTTTTGTCAAAGCATATTTGGTTTTAAAAGCAAAAAGGCAAACAAGGTTGGTCCTAGCCCTGGCCCTAACCCTGGCAGAATTTTAAAAAACTTGATAATTTGGTCCATGGGTTCCTGGTCTCATGGACTCTTGCAACATAGGGCTTCAGATTTAGTGGACTTTTTAGCCTCAGATCATATGGGCTGCTAGGCATGTTTTGCTATACTGACTGCTCTAATTGTGATTTGAGGATCAGAAGAGGAGGGAAGACATGGGTGCCAATGAGAACAATAGTGCAAAACCAAGAGCACGCCCAATTGTACGCTTAGGGATCTTTCTCATCTCCCACAGCAACATTGTCAGGTACTATTATTATTATTATTATTAGGGTTGTGCTATTAAGAAATCAATAATAGAAATTTTTTATTGGAAATTGCATTGATGGTGCATTAATATTTTTAATAAAAACACTACTTTTAATTTCTTAATCAATGCCCTAAAGACATTGGTTAACATTCGCCTTATTATTATTAGTATGTTGAATGATTTGAATTTGATTAAAACTTGGCTCTTTCCAGTGTGGTTTGTTTCACAGCAGGGGTGGTGGCTCTTCTCCTTCTCCCTATCCTTGCCAAGAACACCTACATTTCCGAGAATGCCCTTATGCCAGGTGACTTCCATTTCCAATTTATTACATGTTTGTTTTTCCGTTGGTGCAGCCTCAAATGGACATTTGCCCAAAAGTACCAGCCACAAAGGAACATGCTTCTCTGTTTGCACACATTGGATGCTTGCAAACAGAGAACAAAACACACTACCTACCCTTTCCTCTTCAATTTGCTGATTCTAATTATTACTTGGTTCTGCAGGTTCCGCAAACAACATGCTATCTACTCACCATGTCTCGGATGCAAATAAATTCATCAAGGACTTGACTGATTTGGAGTTCAGATCTGGTTCCTCACCAATGTAACTCCTTCATAACTCTTATCATAAGAGATTTTATACAATTTCATCTGGAAAAAGAAATAAAATATTTGCATTTCAATGCAGCGAGAGTCAAAAACTTATTGCACATTATATGTCAGCCTTGGATGCTGAGGTTACTTTTCACAAGTTTTACCCTCAATTCAATCAGTTCCATCCACTGCACTTCTTTACCAGTCCCGATTCAGATATAATCTCAGAAAATGCAACTTGTTCTTCGTTCGGAATTAACACTTTTGGAATTATCAGAGCACCACGTGGGGATGGCAAGGAAGCTATTGTCTTGGTGACGCCTTATAATCCAAATAAAGTTGGTCTGGGTGAGGCTTTGTCCTTGGGAATTGCTTATTCAGTTTTCTCACTGCTTTCGCATGTTACTTGGCTGGCAAAAGATATTGTATGGCTTGTGGCTGATTCACAATATGGAGAATATTCTGCAGTGGCTGCTTGGTTAAGAGAATATCAGGCTCCTGCATTCCGAAGAGTTGACATAGTTAACAGTGAAACCTGTAACGAGCGCAGCACATTTAATGAACTTGGACAAGATCTTTATTTGGATGGAAAGTTATATGGTGGTTTTAGACGTGCAGGAACTATGGCTGCAGCTCTTGTAATTAAAGTTGCAGAGCAAGGTAACCAGTATGAAGACAGTCTTAATATTTATGCGGAGGCATCCAATGGCCAGATGCCAAACCTCGACCTTATCAATATTGTAAATTATCTAGCAGTGCATAAACAAGGGTTGCGGATAAAAGTGAAGAAGATGTGGTCTCTGCTTGGTTCCAAGTGGCTCAATACTTTGGGTGTTATATTTGAATCCTTGGGTCGAATTGCTAGAAGCTTAAACCCTCAGTGGAAGTTTGGCATTCCTGCTACTGAGTATGTTGAGGGTGCTGCTACATTGGCAAGTTCATTGTATTACCAGGTGCTTTTCTTTTACTTCATCTAAAATGTGTTATTATAATATTCCCTGTGACCACTTTATAAATATTCTTTATCTGTACATTATTCCACTCAGGGTTTGGGTGTTCCAACTGGTCCTCATGGTGCTTTCCGCGATTATCAAGTTGATGCAATCACTCTGGAGATTTCACCTAAAGTTTCTCTTACTAAAATGATCAGGCGTAATGAATTCATTCTCCGTGGTGGAAGGTATGTGTCACTCATGAGTTGTATTATTTAATTGTATTGAATATCAACCATGGAATAAATTGCTGGCTTTCAATGGGAATCACTGTAGAAGTTTTACAATTTTTTAGTTCTTAATTATAGTATAATGTCCTGTTTATGTTTGCCATTTACCATCAAGAAACTGTATAAAATTATAAACATCTTGTACTTGTTTTTGAAACCAAAGAAAGAAAAGTTTGGGTAGTTGTTTGAAGACTCGGTTCAGTCTCAGGATCCCTTTAACATGAAAATTTTAATTGGGTAGTGCTTGTCTATTTTCATATATTTTTAGATAAAGAAATTCTTGAAGTCTTTAACATGAAAATTTAATTGGGTAATGCTTTGGTATCTTTTTTTATTTCCTTTTTCCATTGATATAGTTGTAGTTGTGAATTGTGATAGGAAACTATTATTCTCATTACATGCAAATCTTTTAATTCTATAGAATGATATTTAGCTTTAACATTTTAAGAACTGTGTATTACTGCTTCTGTTTATGTATGCTCTAAAGCACATATCTTTCTCTGTTTGATCACCATGAGCAAAGTGTTTTGTACATATTGCAGGTTAATTGAAGGAGTGATACGTTCAATAAACAACCTTCTAGAGAAGTTTCATCAATCATTTTTTTTATATCTCTTGACATCTCCTAGTAAATTTGTGTCGGTTGGAGTTTACATGATTTCATTTGCATTACTTGTTGCACCACTTCCAATAGTTGCAGCATATCTCCATTCCAATGCTAGTAATTCTACTCCCCAAAACACATCTGCCCTAGAAGTTGATGCCAGCCACAAATCTTGGAAATGGTTGAATTCGGCTAGAAAGGTTTTGGTCATTCATTTATGGGGTGTTGTTGTCTCCTTACTCCCGTTTTTTCTATGTCAAGTACCCAATACCACCCCAACAACAAACTTTATATTGTGGGGTTCGCTATCAGCCTCTAGCTTGCTAATTTTATACTTGATATTGGGTTCTCCAATTTTTGAAGCTGCTGTATCTCTTCATGAGAAAAACAAGTGGGCTAGCTTAAAGTCTGTAACTATATCAACTGCATTCATTGGTTTGTCTCTCATGTCCGTCATTAACTTTGCTACAGCAGAAATTGGGGCTTTACTTATTGTCCCGATTTGTCTGTTGGCTAGACCATTGAAGCTTGATACTCAAGCTAGGAGCTGGAGAACCTTACTAAGGGCCTCTTGTAATCTCGCTTTAGGTTTTATTGGGTTTCCTCCAGTTGCATTTGTTTTACTGAAAGGTGCATTTGAAGACTTTTATGGTATTAATGTTAGTGACTATTGGAACTGGTTGGAATCCCTCTGGGCTTGGAACAGTGCTACTTACCTCTATATATGTGTAGTTCACCTGCCATGCTGGGCACTCTGTATTAACATTTTATTTCATCCATGTTGACATGTACTATTAGTTAGGCAGACAAGCAAGCAATTCATGTGGGAAATTTATTATCTTGATGTTTATGTTTTCTTCCTCAATGAACATCATTCTTCTTCTCTGCAAGTAGTTAGGCCAAGAAGACTTCTGGGCATTAGGGAAGGAGAAATGTTAAGTGATGACCGCAATATTTTGGATCTAATCTTGATATGGATGACTAACGTGTGGATGATTGTTGAGCCTCAAGCCTGATGTGGCATAAAATCTGAAAAAGTTGAAGTTGACTAATAGACATGGAGCTGCGAGGGTTTAGAGTTAATTTAGCAACTTATTTTTCTTAGTGGTTTATTGTGGCACTTTGGTGTGGCTTGGCCACATGCCAGCTCCAAGCATCTTTACTTTCTAGTTGATTCCGGTGTTGTCCCTTTTCAAGTTAAGTGATTTGACCTGGTTAAGAAGAGAAAACAAGAACAGCTACAAAAACTCAAGCAGCTAAAGCATTTATCTTGCGTGTCACATACACACATGCGGGGAGCTGAGGCAATATTGGATAGTGATTCCTCTACATTCGAACGAGTCACAATGATTCACCATTTGGAGAAATCAAGTTCCCATGATATGTAACAACAGGTATTGTCTCTTGTAAGTGGATTTCAGGGGAATCCAGTCATTCACCCCTCAGTCTAACCGTGACTTTTGCAATTGCATTATCAGATGATCATTTGAGTTGAATTTTAGTTGTTATTTAATTTGGCTCTTATCCATCTGAAACTTAACACTCTAGCTATCTAAAACTTGGTAAGTTAGGCGCTCACTGGACCTGCGAAACTCAAAAAGTTCTTAATGTTACAATTTTTTTTTAAAAATTGAAAACTATTTAATATTTCATTATATAGATTCTGATCAATGTATAAAAATTATCTGTCAATTTGAATTAATGAAATGAAATATCAATTTTTTTTAAATTTTTAAAAAATTTGCAAATTTATATGTATTAAAAAAATTTAAATTAATAGTTTGATTGTTAATATATATATATATATATATATATATATATAAACACGTATGAGAGATTTATTTACTCCAAGAGTAAATATTAATAGATTTACTTTATTTAATAACTCATTTTTATATCAAATTTTAACAATTCAATTGTTAAATTAAAAGTTCTTCATGTAACTTACAATTTTTTTTAAAAAAATTGAAAATTATTGAATATTTTGTCATATAGATTCAAATCAATGTTAAAATATTTTTATATTACATGTCAATTTAAATTAATGAAATAACGAATTAAATAGTTCTAAAAAAAAATTAAAAATATGTGAACTTGACCTATGTATTAAATTTTTTTAATCTAACGATTAAATTGTTAATATATATGTGTGTGTGCGGACACACATAAGGGATATATTTATTTCAAGAGTAAGTTTTGATAGACTTACTCCACTCAATAATTAATGTTCTATATCAAATTTTAATGATTTGATCATTAAATTAAAAGTTTTTAATATAACTTGCAAATTTAAAGAAAATTGAAAATTACTTAATACTTTCTTATATAGATTTAGATCAATATGTAAAATATTTTTATGATTATTTATCAATTTGAATTAGTGAAATAAAATATTAAATATTTTATTTTTAAAAAAAGTTTACATACTTGATGTGTGAATTAAGAACTTTTAATTTAAGTGTTGAATTATTGAAATTTGATGTAAAACATAAGTTATTGAGTGAAGTAAGTCTACCAAAACTTATTATTTGTCTTGGAGTAAGTGAATTTTCTCTCTCTCTCTCCCCCCCCCCCTCTCTCTCTCTCTCTCTCTATATATATATATATATATATATATAAGAGTAATTCTTAGTAAAGTTACTTCATTAAGTAACTCATGGTTAATCATTAAATTAAAAATTTTTAATGTATAAATCAAGTTTAAAAATTTAAAAAAATTTGTAAACTTGATCTATACATTAAAGACTTTTAATTTAATAGTTGGATTGTTAAAACTTAACATACATGATAAATTATTAAAAGAAGTAACTTTAGCAAGAATTACTATTGGAGTAATTTTTTTTAGTACCATGATATTGACAAGAGTATTTACCGACTTTGTTGAAAATTAGTCTCTCTTGCATTAAGGCTATTTTTTCAATGTCGTTTTTTAACAAATCTAAGATTTTTAGAGTAATTTGATTCCTCTTCATATATATATATATATAATATTATTATTGAGTATTCATTTTAAGGAGTTTGTATCTTTATTTATAAAATAAAATTTATTTTTTATATTAATTTTTTCTCTATTAAATAATTCTATTTCAAATACTATGCATACCCTTATTCATAAAAAAAAGAAGAAACTATTTATATATATGTTAATTTCTTATTTGATTAAGAACAACCTCTATAGAAAAGAAAAAAAAAAACAAAGTTTAATCTTTCTGAATTTCAATCTCTCTTCAAAATTGTTGAAGGTACGAAGACAATGGCAAGAATATCTTTTACATAAAAATAAGTCGAATATATTCTCTCTCTTTTTTCTTCACTACGCACTTATTTCTTAACAATATTGGCAAGCCTACACACAATGTGATTAGTTGTTACAACATATGCACATGAAATGTGTCAAATACTATTCATAAGAATATTTTATGAAAGGAGCCAAACAAATTTGTAATGATTAGTTGGGTAGAAACAACCTCCATTAGGTGTGGTGCAATTCTCCAATCTAACACCTACTGTCAGCTTGCCCACCATACACTAAAGGCCGTGCCATGCTACAAATCCACCAAACCATAGTGGCGCAATCAAAACTCGTTGCAGAATCTTCCATTTTCAACCCTTTCAACATCAAGATTAGGATCTGCACTCAAAACTCATTATAACATGTAGCTGCATTAAATAATCTTACTCCATTTAAATAAAATTATTTTCACTGAATTATACATGTGGCATAGATAACATAAATCGTTATAATATGTCAAACGAAATTAAGATATTGAGAAAAATGTTTGTTTTTTTTTATTATTAAAAATGTTATTAATAAGTTAGCATAATGTATTTTTAACTTAATTTTTAATAAAATTATTATTAAGTCATTAAATAACGTGTTTTAATATTTAGGACTTGTTTGAATAAAAAGATGAATTAAATACTTACTATTAAACATGGTGTTCTCACATAAATAATGAAATTGTAACTTGTTCTCCTAAATTATTATTAGAATTATATTAAATAAGCTAAAATTAATTTATAAATAAATTATAAACTATTTTATAAATTTTTTGAAACATTTACAAAAATAATTATATCTAAAATATAATAAGGATATGAGCCTTTTTGGTGTAAGCATTTTATATATAGTTTTACTCTTATAACTATTTATTTGTAAATTATAACTTTTTTATTTATTTATAAATTGCACATTAAAAACTATTCACACTTATCAATTAATTACCTACTATTTTATTTTATTTTATTTTTTCTAAAAGAGGTTGTATAACTCTTTCTTTTGTGATGAATTGTATAAGTAGCTGCATATTCACCTAAATTATACTTTTAATTTTTTATTTTTTTAAATTTAATTTAGTTTCATTGTTTTAAATAATTTAATTTATCCTTTAATTTTTTAAAAATATATAATATTATTCTTTCATCCAAATTGACACTAAAAACATTAATAAAATTAGGTGAAAAGATAATATTTAATATCTTTTAAAAATTAAAGAACTAAAATGAGTCATTTAAAAATAGTAGGACTAAGAATTAAATTAAATATTCTATAAATACGGGGACAAAATTACACAAAAAAATATCCAACAAATTTTTGTTAAGATACATTTAATTTTTTTTACTTATTTGATATTTTTTTTATTAGATAACTATTTTATTTTATGATTTTTTTAATTCTAAATATTCATGATCTTGTTAAGTTAAGTAAAAGAATATTTAAATTTATCTAAAAAATAATGTTAATTTTTTTTATTTAATTTGGTCATATTATTTTTAAAGTGTTTAATTTGATTTTACTATTTAAAAAATATATAATTTATTCCTTTAATTTTTTAAAAATATTTAATGTTGTCCTTTAATCTAATTTTATTATTATGTTGGTATCAATTTGAATGAAAATAAAACATTAAATATTTTTAAAAATAAATTGAACTAATTAAAAAAAATTGGACTAAATTACATTCTAAAAATAAATAAAAATATAATTTAACCTAAGTCTAATTTCAGTTACTATTTCAAAATCAACACCCCTTGGCTTTTTATTTTTTAACAACACAAACAGTGTTAGCGAAATTCTCCTTCTCGAACTCTTCTTTTCTTAATCAACTACTTGCAATAGAAATCGTTAATTAAGATATAAATCCATGTTAGTTGATTCTTAAACTCTCTAAAAAGTGAAAGGCTTCAACACTGCAGAAAAAGAGTTTATGTTTTTGTTTTTTTTAACAAGTCTAGAACTCCCAAATCCCAATCACAGTAATAAAGCGAAAATCACAGCATTTTGTTCATCACCAGATTCACACGCAACTTGAAAAAGAAGTAGTACCTTTACACATCCTAACTGAGATCATGGGAAGAAGGAGACACTCTTCACTTTTTCATACCCAAATCAATAACCAACAACCCTTTCACTCTTAAGTCTTAAAACAAACTCTATTACTCTCTCTTTCTCTCTTTAAGCTTCTTTCATTTCCAAATAACATTCCTTCCCTATTGCAAGAGTTCACAAGAGAAGAGAGAAACTATAAGCTTTTTGCTCATAGCGTCACAAGCACCTTGCTTTCTTTTACTTTGTCTTTTCCCCACTGGTACTTGGTTTGTATTGGTTTCTGGGTCAGTGTAGTTTTTCTTTTTCCACGAGTTTGGTCAATTTTCAAGTGAATTTGTTAGGTGTGGGGTTTTGATTTTTGGGTCGCCATGGATCTGGTTGGATCTTCTGGTTTTGAGTCCTGCAGCGTCCAAGTGAGGGTCAAAGTTTCGTTTTTTATGGTGTGATTCAGCTGCTGAATGAGTTTGAAATGGTGGGGCAGTTCTAGCTGAAAAGGGGGTTGGGTTAGAATATGAAGCGTAAGGTGATTCAGCACAAGTGGAAGAAGAAGCTTTTTGCTTTGATCTTGGTGGTGTTTTGTTTAGGAAGCTTGTTGTTTATGCAGACATGTTATAATCATGTTGCGGGGTTGGTTTCATTGCAACACCACTTTGTTTCTGAGCCTGAAGTTCAGGGGCCAAAGATTGCGTTTCTCTTCATTGCAAGGAACAGGCTTCCTTTGGAAATGGTTTGGGATGCATTCTTTCGGGTACTTTCTTTTCTCTTTTAGTTGTTATTATTGATTATTGATCTCTATATCTTTGGAATAAATAGTGTTTTTACACTGCGATCCATTTACCGTTATACACCATAAGTTTGTTGACTTTTATGGTAATTATTTCATAAGTCTTACTAATGATAATTTCTCACTGGTTATTAGTTTAAAAATTTTCAACACCGAGGGCATATGGAAATTAAACTCAAATCTCTGTGTGTGTGTGGGTCGGGCTTTTAATTAATAGGAGGTTTGGAGGCTAATATGGGGTGCATCAATTGTGATTAGTTTCAAGTCGTAAGGATTAATTGAGACCTATGTGCTGTTTTCCAATTCAAAACTTGGGCCACTTTTAATTGCTAATGGATAATTCTGGGGAGGTGCATTATTCCTGGTAATCTGTTGATGTTACTTGAATGCACTGTTGAGAATAGCCGATGGTGTAAATTTATGGTCTATTTGGGTAAACTGTTTTAGATACATTTCTAGGAGAGAAAAAAAAAATAGGAAAGAAAAATGAAATAAATTTTTTCATAAGTTGAAATTAGCTTATGCATAAGTTACTTTATAGAAGTTTTCTTCTATTAGTTTCTTCTAAATCTTAATTTAACCCATGTATAAATTAGTTTTAGCTTATGGAGAAACTAATTTCAATTTTCCCCCTATTTTTCTCTTCTAAAAGTGCTTCTAGAAAAACTTATCCAAACAGACCCTTCTTAATTTAAATAATCAATTCAAATAATAATGTGCATATAGCAATCTTTGATTTGTGTGGTGGCTATCTATATTGGGAATTTGTGATACTAAAGGCAAGTCTAGTAATTAGTTCCGAATATTTACCTTATTGTAACAGCTCATTCAAAATTAATGCAAGTTTGCATAACTTCTTAAAATTGACGCTAAATTGCTAATAGACCTACCTCTGGCTAAATTAGTTGTTAGAGTTTGTTCTCCCTTTTTTCTACACCCAGTGGGAAAGTCATACTCAAGTGTAAGTGTTTATAATGGATGTGTAATTGTAGATATCCCTTTTTATGTTTTGAAAAGTCATGGGTGATGAACATATTGTTTTTCTTTGTAATTTCATGGAGTGCTTCTTGTTTACTATTTGAGGTAGTAATGCTTACAGAAACATTTGTGCTGTTTCTTCAGGGAGGCGATAGCAAATTTTCAATTTTTGTTCACTGCAGGCCAGGATTTATTCTCAACAAAGCAACAACTAGATCAACATATTTTTTGAATCGCCAAGTTAATAATAGCGTACAGGTTTCTCTTCTGTCTTTGTTTTCATCAGAACCTGTTTTTGTTTATGATTCATGTCCCATGATCTGTAATGTGGTGGTGTTCATATCAATAAGTAGCTGCACTTGATTTGGTGTGCCTACCCATTGCTTACGTCGTAATAGCATTATGATATAGGGACATCAAATAGTATGGGATAAAATTAAATATGAAAATGTATAACTATTTTGCTAGGGATAGAATTAAATGCCGTAGATATGTAGTAATCCTTATTGGTATACTTGTTTCAAAGTGTATATTATTTCTTTTCTTTTAGAGAGAGGATTGGTCATTAAGATGCCTAATAAGAATGATTATTGTGTGCTTTTTAAATTGTTAAACTTAAGGATTTATAGTTCTCACCTATAAAGTTTGACCACCTCCATTCTATAATAGCAGTTGAGTGTATGCATCTTTTTTAATTAACGAATTTGGGTGTTGAATTCAAAGATTTTAGGCAGGAAAGGAGAAAAGTAGATTATAGAGAATCAAAATAAAAAGGAGATAAAATAGGAAAAGGAGACAGGCTAAAAAAATATCATTTGATATTTCTCAGATTTTCTAACATTGGGAGACATATCTTCCTTGCTGTTTCACAGTAGAATCCTAAAAGTCTTCCTTTGTGCTCTTTGTAGGAGCTTTTGTTCTGTGCCATTTAGCATTATATTGAATATTTTGATTTGAACGTTGCATTTTATTGGGTTACACTCAAAGAGCATTGTGCATTATTAGTTTATATCTAAAACTGATCGGGTAGAGATCTTATCACAAACTTTCATGTCATCAATAAAAATCCAGGCTATCTCCTGTTTTTAATTGTTTCTGTAAAAGTGAATTTTGAATTATTTTATTTAATTTTACCAAATTGTTTGAAATTTGTCCAAAAATAGTTGTTACAAAGTTGTGATCCCATTTTGTCTTAAAAATTTGGGCTATCTCCTGTTCTTAATTGTTTCTCTAAAAGAACTTTGAATTATTGTAAACTGAAATTTGTCAGAAAAATGTGCTTCGGAAGCTGCAATCCCACTTTTTTTATGTCTGTCAGCTTCATGATATATAGTTCATGTGATCTATTTCTCTAAAAGTGAACTTTGAATTATTGTAAACTGAAATTTGTCAGAAAAATAGTACTTCGGAATCTGCAATCCCATTTTTTTTGTGTCAGCTTCATGATATATAGTTCATGTGATCTATTTCCAGGTTGAATGGGGAGAAGCAAGCATGATAGAGGCTGAGCGCGTCTTACTTAGACATGCGCTTAGTGATCCTTTAAATGACCGCTTTGTTTTCCTTTCAGATAGGTGAGGGTATAAATTTGTTAACAGCTATAAAGTTTTAGTCCTTATGCTTTGGCTTATCACTTTCTGGACTTAAACTACATGTACTTGCTACTTATATACAGTTTTGAAAGTATGATTTCCTTTTGATTGTACTTCAGTTTTCTTAATTATTTGATTAAAGAAATGACATTGATATTTCTCTATTTTTGAACCTAGCACCTTACTATATTTCAGTTGATTGATCTCTTTTCAGTTGTGTACCTTTGTACAACTTCAGCTATACGTATGACTACATCATGTCAACATCAACTAGTTTTGTCGACAGGTGAGGATACACACTTGTCTTATGCTTCAGCATATTGGGTCTGTAATGTTACCCCCTTTTTTTTTCTATCAATTTTTATCATTTGATGACTTAAAACTTAAATCTCAAATTTTGAAAATTATACCACTAATTTCAATTAGTGAAGTTATTGACATTATGTTTGTTGTGAAACTACAATTCCTCAATAGCAAATTTTGTTAGGTTAAATTTGCTAAAAAGGATAATTTTTTTGTTTAAACTTTAGCTGTTTATTTGCCAACAGTTTAATTGTTTTTGGCATTAAAATGTATGCAGCTTTGCGGACACGAAAGAAGGCCGTTACAATCCAAAAATGGATCCTGTTATTCCTGTCTATAACTGGCGGAAAGGATCTCAGGTAAAGGTTAATGTAGTTCTTAGTGTACTATAAGTTCATTCTGAAATTCAAAATACATGACATGCTTTGCCAAATAATATCATCTTATTCCAGTTTATTTATGTTTTCTCCTGCAGTGGGCTGTTCTGACCAGAAAGCATGCCAAGGTCGTAGTGGAGGATGAAACTGTCTTTCCAATGTTTCAAAAATATTGCAAGGTAAGGGCGATACAGTCCATTGATAATTTGTCTTTAATAAGTGGTGCACATACTTCCTTTGATATGTTGGACTCTTGTTCAAATAAAGTTACACATCAATGAGGTGATGACCTTAGAGAATTTGCCAAATTTGACAGTGAAAGTTGTAGGGAGTATTTCTTTTCTATCCATGTTCTTTCTTTTTCATCTGTCAGGGTTTCCGCACATTCTATATCTTAAAATATCATAAACTCATGACTGGGTTTCCATGCATGTTTTGGGTCATGTATCTTCTTGTTAGTATTTAAGCCAATCATCTTTCTTGTCTCTTTCATGCTGATAGCCTTATTCATTTCTCTCTGTCTTACCTATGGATTTAATAATGCAGAAAAAGCCGCTACCAGAATTTTGGAGGGCTCATTACATTGTAAGTGCTCTATAACATGACACATGTAAAAATTATTTAAAGAGGTTCTCTTTTCACTACATTAGCTTCAATCAGTCTCTGTTTTCTGTATTGAAATAATTTTCTGCTCATACAATGTCACAAAGTAATTCAATATTTTATTGTGAACTGATATGAAGTAACAAATTTTAAGTATAACTTTTTTCCTTTATGCAGCCTGCTGACACATCTAAGGTGCATAACTGTATACCAGATGAACACTATGTCCAGACATTACTGGCTGTAAGGATCCTTTTCTTTTAACTCCTGGCACTCTTTCTATGTCTCGGGTGCATGTGTATCAGATACAGGCTGCATTCATCTCAGAGAGAGAAAGAGAGATCCTGTATATGTTATGAGTCACTAGTTTAGGATTACATTATTTACCATATCTCCTATGTGTCAATCACACTTTTGACTAAACAATTTGCTATGTCATAATTTATTATGCTAGAGTAAAGAATGATGTCAAGAAAATAATTTTGTATATTTTTTCGGGTCTTGTATTTGTTTTATTTGGGTGACACTAATGCAAAACCGGGATGACAATTGTCGGCTACTGTTTCTCAATGTTTCAAAGATTGAATTGATTACATTACTGCATTTCTAAGTTAAATGAAACATCATATGAAAAAACAGATGGCTAAAGAAATTGAAGCAAGTTTGTGGCTTCTAATTTTAACTTTGATACAAGGCTTATATAACATTACAAGTATTTTAATGTGATCACTATGTTAGTTTCAATTTACTTATGTAAGTGTTTGCCTTCCCAAATCTAGCAAAATAACCTTGAAGAAGAAATCACACGAAGATCATTGACACACACTTCTTGGGATATTTCCAACAACAAGGATCGTGAGCGCCGGGGATGGCATCCAGTAACTTACAAGTACTCAGATGCTACACCTATGCTTCTGAAATTTATAAAGGTTTGACCTTCACTGTACTGCCATTGCAAAATCACTCTTTTGAATCAACTTTCATTCCATGATCATTTCCATGCATCCAAAAAGGGTTAATGTGTTAGGTTATTGACTATTTGACTTTAAACAGCGATTGCCTTAGCAGCGGAAGACATTGTGAGTGGTAATAATAGGAAAATCCCCTATTGGAGACTAAATGAATTCAAACAATCAAATAAATCACCTATTACATATCAGCATATTCACCAACTTACAGAGAACAAGGTGTGAAATTTTTGTTATTGTAAATAGGTTTAAATACTCATTTGGTCCCAATAATTTCATTAACTTTACTTTTTAGTACTTGTAGTTAAAAATATTTTATTTTAGTCCTTATATATGTCATTTTTAGTTTTTTTTTACTCCCTATAGTTTATAAATTTTACCTTTTTAGTTTCTATATAAATAGACAATATTAAAAGGAAACAAAAATGGTATGTATAAAGTTAAAGACTAAAAAGGAATATTTTTAACTATTAAAAGATAAAGTTTATGAAAATTTAGGGACCAAATAAGTATTTAAACCTTGTAAATAAAGCAAAGTAGTTATGTGATCCTTGCCTTGATTAAACCTGAATCTTATTTTTGATTCCTATCAGCCAACTAATTGAAGCCAATACCTTGTATGAGCAATCAGTTTTTCATGTATGCCCTGGCCAGTTCACAGCAGCAAATAATAAAACATTCCTCAAATTATTTAAGTAACCGGACAATTATCAGTAATTTCACTTGCAGTTATGATAATGAGCTGAATATGCATTTATGACTTGGAAGGGATATGCTGAAGAACAAGAAAAAGTTCACTTATTGTTGAACCATACTAAGACAGCTAATGTAGAGAAGCATATAAAGTGCATGTACTCTACTTTCATTAAGAAAATATGTGCAAGTTTGATTATTTGTTTGCAGGAAATAGATAATATTTATTACGAAACCGAATACCGAAGAGAATGGTGCAGCAGCAAGGGTAAAGCATCAACTTGCTTCCTTTTTGCAAGAAAATTTACTCGGACTGCTGCTTTAAGGCTTCTAAATATGGTAAGTTCATTTATATTTCTGTCTTTTCTTGAAGAGCTTTCAAACATTTTTTTAGGGAAATAGAGGTTCTTTTGAGTTTCTTCTTTCTATTCATGTGTTACAAGTCTAACTTGGTTAATTATTTTTCTGCTTTTTTTTGTTGGACAGTCTGTTATGGGAAATTTCAATTAAGAGAGCACAAAATGCTCATTGTCAGTCAGAGGCTTATACAAGCAGAAAATACACTTAGCAAAGCAGATAAGAGGGAGATAATGAATAAGGTGAAGCAGTTGAAGAGTATTTGTGGCCATATGTATAATGAATTGTATATTTACAAATTTAAGAGTGCCTGTGGTGTACATTTAATGTTTTTTCAGAATAATATTTAGAAGTTGGGACACTTCTAAGTAGTGGTCATGTCATGTAATTGTCCATGCTAGATGCTGTATGGACACCTCAAATTTTTGTATGTGTTTTATAATTTTTGTACTATAATTTTTTTAAAACATTTATATAATACCACTAATAAGGTGACATGATTAGGAGATAACTTTGTCCCATAACTATGTGGTTTAGCAGAAGTCAATCTCTAAGATGAATTAGATACACTTTTGTATTTAATTATGTTAATAATGACTTGTGGACACTGTTGCAAACATTCTTTTTAATATATTTTTTTAATTGATTGAAAATTATTGAAAAATACATTTAAGTGGATCTTAAACCTTATTTAATATTCTCTCTCTTCCAATTTTGTATTTTTTTAAATAAATTTTAATTAATAAAAGTGTGTTAGAGAGCATATTAATAGTACTCCTTTTTGGTTAAATATATTGAATGGAGTTTTTTTAGCACAAAAATCATGATTCAGCATCATTTTTAAGATTGAGGCATTTATAGTGAGATGTCGAATAGTTTTCCCCGTGGCCTGTAATTGTGGGAACCATGAGAAAGGCCCACATGAACCTTTATTTGGGTTGTTAGGGGAATTCTGCAAGAAGCTCCAATCTCTCAAGTCGAACCATAATTTTTCATGCCAACTTTTTTTTTTTTTTTCCCCTTCCAAGACCAACTTTTATATCATGGTTCAGTTATAATTTCTATATCCTCGTTCTGAAACTTGTCTTTTTAAAAATAAATAAATAAATGAATATGCTAAAGCATCACAAAGTGAGAAAGAGATTCTAACTAGATTAGCACTCCACCTCAAAGTAATCATCTGTAACATGTCAAAAAGATTACACAACACTAAAAAGAAATGAAAAAATAAATATAAAGATATCCACAATTCTCACTCTGAGAATTGAAGTATAGAAAATCACTTCTTTCCCTAGAGTAAGATGATACAATACAAGGAAGAATGACAAACTACCAAAAAGAATCAGAATGTCTAAAACTAAACCTAACTAAATTATCTGCACAACCATTATCTTTCCTATAAACATGATTATGTTGTTGATCAAAATAAAAAAAGTCAAATGTCATGTTTAAGTCTTGTAAATAAAAAATGGAGAGAAAAGATCTATGATATAAGTGATCAATCATATTTTTAAATAGAGTTAGTCATAGAAAAATTACACTAATATCAAGAGTGATCTATGAAGAGTGATCATGGTTCTCTTTTGGGCTTCGTGTGTTTGTGCTTTGAATAAATGGGAGGTGATGGACCCATCTTTAAGGTGTCAACAATGTTGTGGACCAAAAATCAAAAGGAACCAATGCAACAATCTTTAAAATACTAGAAGTTTCCGTGATCTTCGAGTTGAGGTCGGTGAATAATTAACAACTCACCTTTATCTTTTAGTTGGTCACCGTCCATCAATTCAAACATAAAATAATTTTTTTTGTCATTTATTAAGTTCTTTATACACAACATCTATCTCCGAACACATGTACATAGATCAATCGATGTAAAATTGTTCAAGTTTATTAATGATATAGTATAAATTGCATTAAATATTTGGATTTTTTTAATTATTTACAATAATTTTATCCAATTTTAATAAAATTGTCTCTAATATTGTGTGAGATAGCTTCCAGAATTGATGTCATGCTACAAGTAATAGAGTGGAAGAAAGGGTACACGCAATTAAAGGCTTTAACTGCCAAATGTTATTATCATTGTCTTCTCTTAAAGGAGCAATGCCCCTAGTCATAAGGGGTGGTAACCTTTTCCCACTGGCACTTTGCAATATCCATTATTTTTCTTATCCAAATATTGGAATGCCACGTGTCCCAAATTTGAGATTTTTATTTATTTATTTATTTTTATTTTTTAATTATTCTCCATCACATTACATTCAACATTCACTCTTGACTCAACAACTGTTCTCAACGTATCCTAACTGCTATAAACTAACCTAACCTCTCTTTCTCTCAGCCACGTGCCTTTGGTCTTTTGTTTAATGAAATTCTAGATGAAATGTTTTCTATTTTCAAAATCAAAATAATATCATAACTCATAAGTTGTTACGAAAACAAAGTAAGACGAACCTTTCTCTTGTTTATGTAATAGAATCCTTGACTTCCTTATAAAAATATATATATATAAAGAAGAAAAAAAGCTCTGGATCCTTCTCCAGTGGATAATATTTTGTTTGTAATTGTTATAGTTATTAGTTAGTAAACAAATGTAAAGTATGTGAAAATTCAATTGCACATCTCTAAAGTAATGCAATCCTTAATTAATACTTTTTTAAAAATATTTTCAAGGATGTAAATTAATTTAGTATTGCACTCTTCAATTTTCAATAAATGGAACCAGATTAGGGACTTTCATAGTATGAATTTTTTTTATAGGGTTTCTAGTATGATATATATATATATATATATATATATATATATATATATATATAAGTTATAAGTCTCAAACATAAATAATCTCAACAAATTTTACTTTATTTTGATAATATTGTCCAAAATTACCATTTATTTAATTGAGATTTATTTTTAATACTAAATTCTAATGAAATATAGTTTAAAAATATGTTATATTTTAAATAAAAAGTTAATAATTTTAATTGAATTGAATTTAGTTATTTATTTTTCTTATATTCACTATTAAAAACAATATTTTTTTTGGTAAAAATAAAAAAGATTACAAAAATTGAAAGTAGAATAAATAACTAAATATTATATTTGATCTTGAATATAATTACAAAGAACAATATTACTATTAATTAGTGGCTAAATTTTAAAAATTGTAAACTCTTCACGTGTCCCCATATTTTGGATTTCATGTTGAAACAACAACGCGCGTATTAATGTCGGTTTACTGGGACCCACATTTTGTACACGTGGCGGCTGTCGGTGCGCATCTTTTCCCGAAGTTTTGCCATTCGTAAGCGTCTTATAAAAAAAATAGGAAAAGAAACAATAAAATATATTTTAAAAAATTGGGACCCTACTTGGCCAAGCATTAGTGGCTACTAATGGTTGGAGACCTACAAATAAGAATTTTGGAAGAAAAAGAAAAGGTAAAGAAAAATAAAATAAAATTATCAAAAGGGAAAAGGCCACACTGATTCTGCAGCTTTCAATGAGGAATTTTTTAAATTAATTTTTACTGGTGTTATTCCAGAATATTTTCCTTTTTTTCTTATCCCACTTTGTTTAATCGTGCTCCTTTCATCTTGTACTAACCGTACTTCGCACCCGGGCTCCGAGCCCGGATTAGCAATACAAAACAACTCTGGGCACGCGGTGCATGACGTCAGTCTGGTATTTGAGCAAATCATACCTGATTCCGAGGATCTCGTCCCAGACCGGATCCGCCCTCCAATTATATCATATCATGATATATCTTATCTCAAGCCTAAAAGCCCAAGGCAAACCTAGATCACCTCAAGGTACGTGCATTATATATATGAGACTATTACTCCTGCAAATTCTAACTTTGGCATCGGAGTCTCTTTTGCAGGTACATCCCCCATCTTGGAGCACCAATACATCAGGCAAAGGAGGCTCACCGATCTTACTGGACGGATCACCTCTACGACCAAATTCCGGTAAGAACACATCTTATTCTAGATTCACTTTCTTTCTTTGCCTAATTAAAGGTATGTAATATATTCTACTTAAGATATATAAGAATAACTTTTGTGGTTTTAATTAATCCAAAATAATTATTATAATTGATTAGTTTTAAATATGTAACCATATTTTTACTCTTATATTATCTATGGTTGAGAATTTCCTTTGATATAATTTAGAATGAATTAGTGGTCTTTTCTACAAGGTATTTTATAAAATTTGTATTAATTTTAGTTTTTTTTTATCAATAATTATGAGAATGTGTTTATCTCTCTAATCTCTTAAATTCTTTAATTGTCATTTATCATTTTTATTAATATTGGTGCATAAATTTTTATATGAAATAATTTCTTCATTTTTCCTATAAAATTTAATGATAAAGAGAAATTAATAAATTTTAATTTTATTTTATAAATTTAATAAAATCAACTAATATAATTACTTGTATTAATTTTTGTGATTCAATTAAAAGTGTCATGTAATAAGGATTGGGGGAGTACTAACTAAGAAATAAAGAAACTTTACTTAATAATTACTCCCTTTGTTCTCTAATATAAGTAGAATTTTTTAAATTTTACATATTAAGAAAATTAGTTATCTATATTAAATTTTACTAACCTCATAATATTTTTCTTAAATTGTTATTGTTATAAGTGATAAAAAGAAGTAATGCAACTAAAAAGTCAGAGAAGTATTTTAAACAAAATATCATTAAATAAATAAAAAGTAGTAAAAGAAATTTTATATTTAAGAGAAAAATATGTGTGCACGTTTTTTCCTTGCTTATAATAAAAAATAAAAAGAGTAACTAACAACTTGCATAAGAAAAATAAGTGAGAAGTAATTAATTAGTAACTTTAAGATTCTTTTGCTTAGTGTCACTGAGAGGGGAATATATATGTGTGTTTTTGGAATAACATCTATTCTTAAATTCTAATTCTCTCTGTCCGATATTTAATTTAAATTTATAAAATTAATTTGTAATATAAATATTACTATTTAGTTATATATAGAGAGAGACGGGAATCTATTTTAAAAAATTATAATTTATTTAATACACTGTTTCAGTAATTTAAATGGACAGGTAATTATAAAATATTTATTTGTTTTTAAAATATTTGACCATTTAATTTAAAATTGTTTAATTTTTAACGTACTTGTGTTTTTCATTTCAATATATATATATTTTAAAAGTTATTAATATATATTAGGGTAACATAGAATTTATATATATATATATATATATATATTAACATATAAAAAAATATTCTTTTTAATAATTGTACTAACCGTACTTCGCACCCGGGCTCCGAGCTCGGATTAGCAATACAAAACAACCTCGGGCACGCAGTGCATGACGTCAGCCCGGTATTTAAGCAAATCATACCTGATTCCGGGGATCCCGTCCCAAACCGGATCCGCCCTCCAATTGTATCATATCATGATATATCTTATCTCAAGCCCAAAAGCCCAAGGCAAACCTAATTCACTCCAAGGTACGTGCATTACTTATACGAGACTATTACACATACAAACCCTAACTTTGGCATCGGAGTCTCTTTTGCAGGTACCTCCCCCATCTTGGAGCACCAACACATCTGGCAAAGGAGGCTCACCGATCTTACTGGACGGATTACCTCTACGACCAAATTCCGGTAAGAACATTTGGCGCCCACCGTGGGGCCGATCGAGACAGCCCTTATCGGCCACCTGTATGGTTTCTACTCGAAGCCACATCAGATGAGCAACAGAAGACGCTGCACACTCAGCCACCATGGACAGCGACGCTGCGACCTTAAGAAGGCTAATCGACCAAGTCGAACAGAGCGCTAGCAGCATGACGCTGACATGCGCAACACGCGTGTCCAGCACGAAAGTGACATAGCGGCGATACGGACCGCCAATGAAGCAAACCTCGCAGCATTACGAGCCGAGAATGAGTACATCCGCGCCCAGCTCCCTCGACACCTTGGTAACGTCTCCGACTCTGAGCTCAACCTCAGCGGAGCAGCGCGGAGTGGGGCAAGTCGGGAACCCGGATCAACCCTCTCACGGGACATAATTGGTGCAATCGCAGGAGGCTTCGCAGGAGGGGGAGCCAGCAGCTCGGCCCGCAAGAAACACCTGCGTAAGGTTAATCGCGTACACTTCGCCACCTGCGCTTTACGCCGGAACCCGCCAGTGATAACTTTCACCAACGACGACTATGTCGGGGTCAGCCGAAATCAAGACGATCCCATGGTCATAGCTGTGGCATTGGCCAATTGGGAAGTTCGCAAGACCTTGGTCGACCAAGGAAGCTCGGCCGACATCCTATACTGGCCAACATTCCTCAGGTTAGACATCCCCCACTCTCTCATACAACCTCATATTGAACCTCTAGTCGGTTTTGCAGGAAAAAGCATTCATACTCGGGGATATGTAGACCTACTGACGACTTTCGGAGCACCCCCGGTTTCCAGACAGGTCATGATACGATACCTACTCGTGGAAGCCGACACCTCCTATAACGTCATCATCGGCAGACCAACCCTAAATCAGCTCGGGGCGGTGGTGTCCACCCCGCACCTCACAATGAAATTTCCAAGGCACGATGGGAAGATCATCTCCATCAGAGCAAACCAACAGGTAGCGCGACAATGCTGCGCAGAAAGCCTGGAAATCGCCTCACCGAGCGAACAGCGCAAGAACGACCTTACCGCTCTGGCTCACACCGACCACGAAAAAATCACCGATCTCGACCCGAGATCCGACACTCAGGACGAACGACCCAGCCCCGTCGATGAGCTTGACGACCTTCAAATCGGCAAACTCCCCGGACAAACCACGAAGATCAGCCGGCAATTAACCCCCGAACTACGACAGCAACTCCAAGCGGAGATCCTCAAGAACGCTGACCTCTTCGCCTGGTCTAGCGCTGACATGCCCGGTATAGACGCAGACTTCATCTACCACAGATTAGCAATACATAAGGAAGCAAAACCAGTCGCCCAGAGAAAGAGGAAGGTCGGCGGCGAAAGACGGGAAGCCGTCATTGCCGAAATGCAGAAGTTGCTCAACGCTGGCTTCATCCGTGAAGTCAGGTACACGACATGGCTGGCAAACGTGGTCCTCGTAAAGAAGCACTCGGGAAAGTGGCGTATGTGCGTCGACTATACTGACCTCAAGAAAGCATGCCCCAAGGACTCATACCCCTTGCCGAGCATCGACAGGTTAGTCGACGGAGCCTCCGGACATGCCCTCCTCAGCTTCCTTGACGCTTACTCTGGGAACAACCAGATAATGATGTACCCACCTGATGAAGTGCACACGTCCTTCATCACTGACCACGCCAACTACTGTTACCGGGTGATGCCCTTCGGCCTAAAAAATGCGGGAGCAACATACCAACGGCTGATGGACAAAGTATTCCACCACCAAATTGGGCGAAACTTGAAAGTTTATGTGGACGACATGGTGGTTAAAACCATCTCAGCAACGGACCACGCCTCCGACCTCACCGAGGTGTTCGCCCAGATCAGGAAGCACAACATGCGCCTCAACCCGGAGAAGTGTGTCTTCGGCGTCCAGGGGGGTAAGTTCCTCGACTTCATGATCACCAGCAGAGGAATCGAGGCCAACCCCAAGAAGTGCCAAGCTATCATACAAATGCAAAGCCCACAAACGGTAAAAGAGGTTCAACGCCTGTCCAGACGGATAGTCTCGCTATCCCGCTTCATCCCCAAACTTGCGGAGAAAGCAGGGCCAATCTTTACCCTGCTAAAAAAGCCAAAAACCTTCCTTTGGACAGATCAATGCGAAGAAGCTTTTCAAAGCTTCAAAAACTTCCTCACAACTCCGCCAGTCTTACGGAGGTCGGATCACAATACCGACGTCCTTCTCTACCTGGCGGTGGCAGAAAACGCCATCAGCGCTGTCATCGTACAAGAACACCAAAAGACACAAACGCCTATCTACTTCATCAGCCGAGTCCTCCAAGACGCGGAAAGAAGATACCAGATGATCGAGAAGCTGGCGTTGGCACTGGTCACCGCAGCCCGGCGACTCCGACCCTACTTCCAGAGCCACCAGGTGGTAGTCAAAACTGACTACCCCATCAAACAAATTCTATGAAAACCTGAGCTCGCCGGACGTATGATTGCCTGGTCGATAGAACTGTCCGAGTTCGGCATCCAGTACGAAAACCGTGGACCCCTGAAAGCCTAGTGCTTAGCTGATTTTGTAGCCGAGCTCACGCCAGCTACTACTGAGGAATCCCAGGCATGGACCCTGCATGTTGACGGGTCCTCCAACTCCAAAGGTGGGGGTGCAGGCATCATTCTGGAAGGGCCAAACCAAGTCACCCTGGAGAAATCCCTCAAGTTCGGTTTTAAAGTAACCAACAACCAGGCAGAGTACGAGGTGCTCCTTGCCGATCTAAGGCTAGCCCACGATCTCGGAGCTCGAAGAGTGAACTGCAACAGCGACTCGAAGCTCATGGTAGAACAGCTCAGTTGGACATACCAGGCAAAAGACACCCTCCTACATCGGTACTTCCACATTGCATCCCGCCAGATCTCATCTTTTGACGAATTCTCTATAAAACATGTACCACGAGAGCAAAATACCAGAGCAGACCTCCTATCAAAACTCGCCAGTACTAAACGGCCAGGTCAACACCGAACCATCATCCAGGAAACCCTGCACTCACCTAGCTTAGACGACAAAATCGTCAATGTCAACGACATTGAAGAACGGGGATGGATGGCGGACATCTGGAACCACCTGAAAGAGGGGACCCTGCCCAAAGACAAAGACGAAGCACGAAAGGTGAGAATGAGATCAGCCAAATTCATCATCATCGATGATGAATTATTCAAACGTGGGATTTCCACTCCACTGCTCAAATGCCTGACCACATCTCAAGCAACCTACGTCATCAAGGAAATCCATCAGGGGATATGCGGAATGCACTCCAAAGCGTGCTCAATGGCAGCCAGGGTACTCCGAGCTAGATACTACTAGCCCACTCTGAAGTCGGACTGCCAAAACTACATCCAAAAATGCAAAGAGTGCCAGCAATTTGGCAACGCACGCCGACAACCTCCCGAAGCCCTTCACCACATGATGTCAGCGTGGCCTTTCTCCTAGTGGGGAATGGACATCCTCGGGCCATTCCCCCCTGAGAAGGGTCAACTAAAATTTCTCCTAGTGGCAATCGACTATTTCACCAAGTGGATTGAGGCGTGCCCACTCGCCAAAATCACCACCGAGAACGTGCGGAAATTCACCTGGAAAAACATAGTCTGCAGGTTCGGGATCCCCCACACCATCATTACCGACATTGGACGACAGTTCATCGCAGAAGAATTTGAGAACTTCCTCCAAGAACTCGGAATCAAGCATCTCCCAACCTTAGTGGAGCACCCCCAAACCAACGGCCAGGCCGAGGCAGCCAACAAGGTCATCCTCCGAGAGCTTAAAAAACGGCTCGGGAACGCAAAAGGGCGTGGCCCGACATGCTCCCCAGCATCCTCTGGGCATATCATTGTACCCCTCAGTCGACCACGCAAGAAACACCCTATAAGCTAACTTACGGAGCCGACGCAATGATCCCAGTTGAAGTTGGAGAACTGTCCCACCAACGCCAAGTCTTCAATAGCGAACAGAACGCCCAAGAGCTGGCAGCCGACCTCGACTTGGTGGACGAACTTAGAGACGAGGCCCAAATCCATGAAGAGGCCTGCAAGCTCCGAGCTTCCCGGCGATATAACTCCCGGGTGAAACCCCGCTCCTTCCGAGCAGGCGACCTGGTATGGCGACTATTAGGAGAAGCACGGAAAGACATGTCAGATGGGAAACTCACACCTACTTGGGGTGGCCCTTTTCGAGTCACAGAAGACTTGGAAAATGGAGCATATAGATTGGAAGAACTCAGTGGGAAACCCATACCGCGAACTTGGAATGCTATGCATCTCAAGTTCTATTTCAGTTGAACTTTGTACCAATGAGCCGTGCACTCTTTTCCCGCCTCAGTCTTTGCCTGAGAGGGTTTTTAACGAGGCACACATTTTCATCAATAAAATGACTCGCCCCCTTTTATTCATACTCTTACTTTCATCATTTTGTTCACGATTACTAGAGGTCGAGTACGAACCTCGCCACGATTATTAGAGGTCGAGAACGAACCTTGTCGTGATTACTAGAGGTCGAGAACGAACCTCGCCGTGATTACTAGAGGTCGAATACAAACCTCGCAACGATTGTTAGAGGTCGAGAACGAACCTTGTCGTGATTACTAGAGGTCGACAACGAACCTCGCCGTGATTACTAGAGGTCGAATACGAACCTCGCCACGATTATTAGAGGTCGAGAACGAACCTTGTCGTGATTATTAGAGGTCGACAACGAACCTCGCCGTGATTACTAGAGGTCGAATACGAACCTCTCCACGGTTGTTAGAGGTCGAGAACGAACCTTGTCGTGACTATTAGGGGTCGAGAACGAACCTCGTAGTGATTATTAGAGGACGAATACGAGCCTCGTCGCGATAACTAGAGGTCGAAAACGAACCTCATCATACCTATACTCAATTAGAGGTCGAAAACGAACCTCGTCACGCTTATTAGAGGTCGAATTCGAACCCCGGCATTGCAAAAGATAAGCTCAAACACTCGCAACACGCCATCAAACAAAGAGCCGAAGCTGTAACGACCCGCCATGGTCTCTACACTTAGTGGAATCGCACTACTACTAGTGAACTAAGGAAAATATTAAATTGGATAACTCATACATACAGGTATAGATAAGAATAAAAATAACCAAATTCTTTAAATACAAAATAAAATGCCATATATGTACAGTCATCCCAAAAATAATACTCCCTAGTGCCGGTCAAACAGACAAAAATCGCTACCCAAAATGGTAACCCTAACACGAGGATCAAACTCCCCGTCTCGCAGCGGTCACCTCGACTCCAAGCTAGCCCTGACCTGCTCCCATACCAAGTATGATCATCGCAGTTCCACCACATGGAAACAGAAGGGTAAGCTAGAATTCACAAATGAATCATAATAATCTATACTACACAATCGTATTCATAGAGTCACACCATACACTCTATCCAATACTACTCATGCATAAAATATAATCCACCAGTCATGAAGTCAAACACCACACTTCATCATATTAATAATCATGCAATAAATGCATCTCATGATAGATATCAATGCATATCAATCATCTAATGCGTCGTCACGCATACACCTAGGAGATCTCCATAACAATAGAGCTGTATAAGTGACATTCCATCCTACCGAAACCACCCCAACCGTTTTCACGCCCAATGCGCCCGCTCGGTCACAGCTAAACAGGATATATAATCCTCCCTCGGGTTTACTCGGATGATGTCACTTACACAATTGGAAGTCCAAATCCACCGTCAGGTATAGCACAGCTGGGTACGGGCTTACCACGACCTTGGCATGCATTAACCAAGTCAATTGTGGAGTTCGCCCACCGACTATCCGCAAGGATCCACGCACCTTCCCGAGTACTTGGTTAAGGGAATAACCCTCGACCTCATACCCCGCTCCAACACTAGCTAAGGACTTAGAGGAGACTCACCCAACCCAGTGGCCTATCTAAGCACCACTCTCCCAAATCCAATGGCCTCCCAGACCACCACTCTCATATATCAGTGGCCTATCCAAGCACCACTCTCAAGAGACTCTATGTGAGCTCTTCCAGTTCGAAAACATTTTTCCTCTCCTCAAGTCCTAGGCTAGACTCATGCCATAAGGCATCACATGCAATAATGCATCACACATCATAATGGTCTGCCCACCATCATGATCAACAATCATACACATGTCATAAGACATCACATGCAATAATGCATCATACATCATAATGGTCTGCCCACCATCATGATCAACAGTCATACTCATATTCAAACATTCATACGTATCATCACAAAGCATACATATGAATCACACCGCACCATACATCATATATCACACATATATGATCTAACATTTTAACTTTTAACATATTTACGCTCGGCGTAGCCTGAGCTCGCCCAGCCTAATCCCAACCTGAGAGCCCTAAGCTCTTCCATGCCTGGCGCACTCAACCTGCGCCTAGTCTAATCCCAGTCAGAGAGTTCAGAAACTTTCATCCAAACCAACAAATCCAGTCACATGCAAACACAAAACACAATACATAGGCTCCATACAACTTAAATAAACCTAGAATCAACATGCACCCATCTGATGCATCAAATTCACCAGAAACCCCATTTTTTTCCAAGACTTTGAACAATTAGCGAATTCTCCGATCCAGCCATGGATCCTCAACTTTCATGCATCAATTGAGTTTCTAAACTCACATGCAACTTAAATAACAAACATTCTAGCTTCCCTTACCTGAAGATTGGCTCAGATAGCCAAAGACTGAACAAAAGTAAAATTTCCCCTCGAGGCTCAACTCGGAACTTCAGTCCTCCCAAAACAAGCTTTCTAATCTGAATTTCAAGAAAAGTCAGAAGGAGTTAGTGATCTAGAGGAGAAAAGGAGTCAAACAGAGAAATTTGGGAGAGAAAGGAGCTCACTGACCCAGACACCTTCTCTCTAAAACTTCTCTCTAAAAACTCCAAAACTCCTGAAGGCCCCCAACCCCCTATTTATAAACTTTCGGATTGGCCCAGAACGGCCCGTACCGAGTTCGGAACGGCCCGTTCCGAACTCCCAAATCACGCACAAAATTAACGCCCAGAACGGCCGGTTCTGAAATCAGAACGGCCCGTTCCGGGACTCATCCGGAACGGCCCGTTCTCCCTCCGGAACGGCCCGTTCTCCCTCCAGAACGGCCCGTTCTCCCTCCAGGACGGTCCGTTCTCCTTCCCAGAACGGCCCGTTCTCAACTACAACATGTAGTTCAATTCAGTAGCTTGGAACGACCCGTTCCAGTTTGGGAACGGCCCGTTCTGGGCTACTGAATCAACCTCTTTTTTTTTTTTTTTTTTTTTTTAACAATGTTACAATACTCCCCAACAAATAGGAATTTTCGTCTCCGAAAATAGGTCTACCTGAAGAGAGGAATGGATACTGTTCCTTGAATTGACTCTCCACCTCCCAGGTAACCTCACCAATAGCTGCATCCCAAACAATTCTCACCAAGCTGATGGATTTGCCACAAAGCTTCTTCAACTTGTGATCAACCACAGCTACCGGTCTCTTCTCATAGGTCAAGTTCTCTCTAACTTGCACCTCATCCATCTCTACTACTTGACTCAGATCTGGGATGTACTTCCTAAACTGTGAAATGTGAAACACATGCTCTCCCTCATCAAATTCTAGAGGTCTCCTCCTCCTACCGGCATAGGACTTTCATCAACTCTGGGTAGCCCTCAACCTTTGCTGAATTTATCTCACCATCTCAGTAGTATGAAGAACTAACTCTGGACCAACCACTACTAGCTCACCCTCTTGATACCAACATAATGGAATCCTACACCTCCTGCCATATAAAGCCTCAAAAAGTGTCATGCCAATAATCAAGTGATAACTGTTATTATAAATAAACTTTACCAATGGTAACACCTCTTCCCAGCTACCCAGATGATCCAACACATAAGCTCTCAAGAGATCCTCCATTGACTGAATTGTCCTCTCCGACTGACCATCTATCTGTGGATGATAAACAGAGCTTAACCTCAACCTTGTTCCCAAAGCCTGATGCAGAGTCTGCCCACCGGGAAGTAAACCTTGGATCTCTGTTAGAGATAATACTGTAAGACACTCCATGCAACCGTACTATCTCTCTGATATACAACTGTGCAAGCCTCTCCAAGGACCACCTCTTGATAGGAAGAAAGTGCGCACACTTGTCAACCTATCAACAATCACCCAGATAGAGTCACTGTTCCTAGCTGTCCTAGGCAACCCAACCACAAAGTCCTTAGTGACACTATCACACTTCCACTCGAGAATCTCCATCAGCACTAAGCTCAAAGCACTAAGCTCAAAAACAGCTGCCCTCTTAATACCAAGCAATCCCAAAATCCTCAACAATTCTAGATCTTGTAATTGCTTAGTTCCCACCTGTCTCAAGAACTCATTAGTTATGGTGATCATACCGCAACTAATGTGATCTTGGACAACCTCCACTTCTAGTCTCAAATCTCTAAACTACTCAATCAGCTCCAACTCCTTAATCAACATAGCTGACACATGAATGGATTTCCTACTCAATACATCCGATACCACACTCGCCTTCCCAGGATGATACATCAACTTAAAATCCAAGTCCTTTAGGAATTCCATCCACCTCCTCTACCTCATATTCAAACTCCTTTTTATCACTAAATACATTGAATCTCGCATCATACAGATAGTGTCTCCACGACTTCAAGGCAAACACCATAGCTGCAAGCTCCAAATCATGAGTAGGATAATTCTTCTCATGAGTCTTATGTTGCCTCGAAGCATACACTACTATTCTCCCTTCCTGCATCAACACACAGCCCAACCTCTGGTGAAAAGCATCACAAAAACATATCAAAATACTCACCAGTGTCAGGTAACACCAAAACTGGAGAAGTAGTCAATCACTCCTTCAATTCCTGAAAACTCTGCTCACAAGCGTCCATCCAAACTAAAAGTTGATCTTTCCAAGTCAGTTAAGTCAAAGGCATTACTATTCGAGAGAAACTCTTCATGAATCTCTGATAGTTACCCATTAACCCAACAAAACTCCTAATCCCCGTAACAGTCCTCTGACGCTCCCACTAGATCACAGCCTCCACCTTGGCTGGATCTCCTGTAATCCCCTCTATCGATATCACATGCCCTAAATCTCACCTCAGACAGTCAAAACTCACCCTTGGACAGCTTGGCATACAACTACCTCTCTCTCAGTACCTGTAAAACCAACCTCAAATGCTCATAGTGATCCTCCAAAGATCTAGAATACACCAATATATCATCAAAACATCGAAGCTCCCCTCAGTTGATCCATCAACTCATCAATTCTCAAAAGCGGATACCTATTCCTTATCGTTAATTTATTTAGTTGCCGATTACCGATAATCACACAAACGGGCCCCACCATCTTTCTCTACTAACAGTACCAAGGCACCCCAAGGAGAAACATTGGACCTCACTACTATTTCTCCAACAAATCCTCAATCTGTTTCTTCAGCTTTACCAACTTAGCTTGAACCATCCTATAAGAAGCCACTGATACCGATCTTGCACCCAATACCAGGTCAATGCTAAATACAACATCATGCATAGGTAACAATCCTGACACATCATCTGGGAACACCTCAGGAAACTCACTGACAATCTCAATCTCAGTGATGCCCCTCTCCATCTCAATCATTCAAAACGACAAACAACATGAAGCACTCAGCTCCATCTTTCATCAACTACTCAGCCTGACCCGCTGACAACAACACCTCACCCTCCAACTGAGGAAATACCAATCTTCTCCGAGCACAATCTATAAGGATGTGATGGGCAGATAACCAATCCATCCCTAAGATTATGTTAATATCTATCATGAGCAACCCAATCAGGTTCACTCAGAACCTCCTACCAAAACACCTCTATTAGGAATCTCACACACATCTCCAATGTCATCAAAGAAATTGAAGCCAGAGTAGATACATACAAAACAACGTGCCTTGCAGACACCAACAACCCAATCTCCCCACACAATCAACAAAAAAATAAATGAATGTGTGGCACCAGAAACGAACAAAAATAAAACATCCTCACCTGCTGCCTTCCCTTTCCCCTTCACCAAGTCTGATGAAGTGGAAGCCTCTGCACCTGATAATGTAAACACTCTCCCCGCAGTTGTAAGTCTGGGTGGCCTCGGGGCACTCCTAGATGAAGTCGGCGGTGTCTGACAATCTCTAGAGATGTGGCCTGGCCTACCACATCTGAAGCAAACATTCCCCGGATGAGAACAATCTCTAACCATATGTGCTCTTTCACATCTGTAGCACCGCACCAACTGTGCTCCGCCCTGAGAAGTAACAGGTCGAGGTCCCCTACTAACAGCTCCTCTCTGAGACTGTACAGGTCTGTCATAGGGTCCCCTCTACTGGCCTGCCTTCCTGAACTCTAGCAGCCTTACCACTGCTACTACCATCCTCCAAACTCTCAACAGTCTTTGCCTTCTCAACCAAGGCAGGAAACTCCACTATGGACATAGGGACTATGACCCTCTTCAGCTCGTGCCTCAATCTCTCTGCAAACTTTCTACATCTCCAAGCCTCAGATATGGCCTGAGAATAGAAACGAGTTAAATGCTCAAACCTCATAGCATAATCTAGAACAGACAGGCTCTCTTAATGCAATCTCTATCAACAGGTATACTCCTGTTCTCTAACATTTGTTTGGTGTCTCTCCACCAGTTCTCAGCCTCGCCTGCCAGTATACATATTGCATAGGCCAACTTCCTTTCCTCAGAAGATCTCAAAACACTGACGATCTTCTCCATCTCACACAACCACTAATATGCCACATCAAGATCTGAATCCCCCTTGAACTGAAGAAGCTAACATCTCCTGAACTCTGCCTGAGAGACCACCGGTCTAGCTGCCTCAACTGCAGCTCTACCCACCTCCATCTAAGCAAAGTAAGCACTTTATTATTGCATCACTATGGCCATCATCTCCATAGTTCTAGCGATATGATCAAACTGAGACCTCATCATACTAAAAGAATTCAAACATTCTTTTACTAACACTTTACCACTACAACTCACCAAAATTAACACATATCAAAGATATGACACAACAGAAACATAGAAGGATCACTCCCCACAGAGCATCCTAACAGACTCGACCGGCTCTGATACCATAAAAGTGTAACGACCCGCCATGGTCTCTACACTTAGTGGAATCGCACTACTACTAGTGAACTAAGGAAAATATTAAATTGGATAACTCATACATACAGGTATAGATAAGAATAAAAATAACCAAATTCTTTAAATACAAAATAAAATGCCATATATGTACAGTCATCCCAAAAATAATACTCCCTAGTGCCGGTCAAACAGACAAAAATCGCTACCCAAAATGGTAACCCTAACACGAGGATCAAACTCCCCGTCTCGCAGCGGTCACCTCGACTCCAAGCTAGCCCTGACCTGCTCCCATACCAAGTATGATCATCGCAGTTCCACCACATGGAAACAGAAGGGTAAGCTAGAATTCACAAATGAATCATAATAATCTATACTACACAATCGTATTCATAGAGTCACACCATACACTCTATCCAATACTACTCATGCATAAAATATAATCCACCAGTCATGAAGTCAAACACCACACTTCATCATATTAATAATCATGCAATAAATGCATCTCATGATAGATATCAATGCATATCAATCATCTAATGCGTCGTCACGCATACACCTAGGAGATCTCCATAACAATAGAGCTGTATAAGTGACATTCCATCCTACCGAAACCACCCCAACCGTTTTCACGCCCAATGCGCCCGCTCGGTCACAGCTAAACAGGATATATAATCCTCCCTCGGGTTTACTCGGATGATGTCACTTACACAATTGGAAGTCCAAATCCACCGTCAGGTATAGCACAGCTGGGTACGGGCTTACCACGACCTTGGCATGCATTAACCAAGTCAATTGTGGAGTTCGCCCACCGACTATCCGCAAGGATCCACGCACCTTCCCGAGTACTTGGTTAAGGGAATAACCCTCGACCTCATACCCCGCTCCAACACTAGCTAAGGACTTAGAGGAGACTCACCCAACCCAGTGGCCTATCTAAGCACCACTCTCCCAAATCCAATGGCCTCCCAGACCACCACTCTCATATATCAGTGGCCTATCCAAGCACCACTCTTAAGAGACTCTATGTGAGCTCTTCCAGTTCGAAAACATTTTTCCTCTCCTCAAGTCCTAGGCTAGACTCATGCCATAAGGCATCACATGCAATAATGCATCACACATCATAATGGTCTGCCCACCATCATGATCAACAATCATACACATGTCATAAGACATCACATGCAATAATGCATCATACATCATAATGGTCTGCCCACCATCATGATCAACAGTCATACTCATATTCAAACATTCATACGTATCATCACAAAGCATACATATGAATCACACCGCACCATACATCATATATCACACATATATGATCTAACATTTTAACTTTTAACATATTTACGCTCGGCGTAGCCTGAGCTCGCCCAGCCTAATCCCAACCTGAGAGCCCTAAGCTCTTCCATGCCTGGCGCACTCAACCTGCGCCTAGTCTAATCCCAGTCAGAGAGTTCAGAAACTTTCATCCAAACCAACAAATCCAGTCACATGCAAACACAAAACACAATACATAGGCTCCATACAACTTAAATAAACCTAGAATCAACATGCACCCATCTGATGCATCAAATTCACCAGAAACCCCATTTTTTTCCAAGACTTTGAACAATTAGCGAATTCTCCGATCCAGCCATGGATCCTCAACTTTCATGCATCAATTGAGTTTCTAAACTCACATGCAACTTAAATAACAAACATTCTAGCTTCCCTTACCTGAAGATTGGCTCAGATAGCCAAAGACTGAACAAAAGTAAAATTTCCCCTCGAGGCTCAACTCGGAACTTCAGTCCTCCCAAAACAAGCTTTCTAATCTGAATTTCAAGAAAAGTCAGAAGGAGTTAGTGATCTAGAGGAGAAAAGGAGTCAAACAGAGAAATTTGGGAGAGAAAGGAGCTCACTGACCCAGACACCTTCTCTCTAAAACTTCTCTCTAAAAACTCCAAAACTCCTGAAGGCCCCCAACCCCCTATTTATAAACTTTCGGATTGGCCCAGAACGGCCCGTACCGAGTTCGGAACGGCCCGTTCCGAACTCCCAAATCACGCACAAAATTAACGCCCAGAACGGCCGGTTCTGAAATCAGAACGGCCCGTTCCGGGACTCATCCGGAACGGCCCGTTCTCCCTCCGGAACGGCCCGTTCTCCCTCCAGAACGGCCCGTTCTCCCTCCAGGACGGTCCGTTCTCCTTCCCAGAACGGCCCGTTCTCCTTCCCAGAACGGCCCGTTCTCAACTACAACATGTAGTTCAATTCAGTAGCTTGGAACGGCCCGTTCCAGTTTGGGAACGGCCCGTTCTGGGCTACTGAATCAACCTCTTTTTTTTTTTTTTTTTTTTTTTTTTAACAATGTTACAGAAGCCGACTTCGAGTCTCGATACAATAAATTCAAAATAAAACCACCTACGCAACGGGCACCGAACGCGCGCCCTAAACCTTGAGAAAAAATCAAAACCAAACACTGGTGCAGAACAAAACTCGTATTCAAAGGTCACGATCCATACATAAACACGGATACAAAAATGTATACACAACAAAACTGTCCTATACGGAGACGTCGTCGCTACAACTCTCCTCGACATCGTCCTCCCAGACTAACCGCCCGAAGCGAACAACCTTCTCCAAATGCATACCGGAATAGTCGCACCCCGGCGCGAGGAGCCTAGCCTGCCGAGCAGCCTTGAAGAAGCCCCTCTTATGTTCCATTACCACAGAACATTCAACTTCCTCAAGCCTCCTCTTCAACGCCGTATTCTCGGCCTCCAAAGCCGAAAGACTTACCCTCTGGGCAGCCACCTCCTCTTCCTTACTACTGAGGACCACCTCATCGCGGAGACGCTCCTCGGTTACGGACACCAGCTCGCCCTTCAAAAAAGTCACCTCCTCTTCCAAGGAGTGAACCTGGCTAGCGTAACCCTCATTAGTGCCCAAGGCGGCCTCCAGCGATTTGCGGGTCTCGGCGAGATCCCCCGGACCTCCTGGAGCTCAGCCCCCTGCATCTTCGCCTCAGACAGGGTGGCGGCCAAAACCTTGTTCTCCTCCACCAAAGGCCGCACTTGGCCCTTCAGCTTCGCCAGATCTTCCTGCTGCCGCGACCACTTGTGCTTCCAGTAATCCACAATGGTCGTGCCCCTCTGCAGGAAGATCTGAGCGGCATCAAAACTCCCCATAGGCCCGACGGACTCGAACATTGCCTGGTCGGCCGCGCTCAATGACCCCCTCGGAAAAAATTTCTCGGGTGTCAACGAAGCACTCCACAGTGAGTCAATCTCCTCCGACGCACTCAAATGCTCCAATCGCGTCGGGGCGCCCTCCTGCGCGTAGCGGTACGCAAGATAGGGACGTTTTGGAGGCCCCCTCGTCGCAGGTGCAGAGGCTGGGACGCTAGAGCTAGGACCTTCCCCACGAGGATCGGCCGAAGTAGCAGCAGAAGCTCCCGGCTCTGCCCCAGGGACATCGGCCCCCGCCGCCGTCGACCTCGGAACCTTCAGAACCCCGGGGGGCCTGCCCGCCTGCAAAAGAAGTATGAGAAAAGGTCTAAGCCCTGCCAGACAACAAACAACCCGGGGAATAGCAAATCAAGAGATCGCAAACACACGTTGCTCACCTCAACAACACGGGTAACTCGCCCGACGGTCGGAACTTCCGCTCTACAAGTCGTACTGACCTGGTCAGCAGCCCGGGAAGTCGACTCGACGGCAGCCTCCACCTACAATAAACAATCGCAACTCAGGGAACTGAAAGAGAACGTACAAAGAAAGAGCAAGTAATCGACAAGCAATCCCAACCGCTCGTTCAGAAGCCCGGATAGATACCCCGGCAGGACGGACGAAAGGCTCGGCAGCCGACGCTGCCCCCTCAGAAACCACCCGAGCTCCCCCCTGGGGCAGGAGACTCCCGGGCAAACCCACCACCTCAACGCCGGTGGCCCCAGTAACAACCTCCTCCGCCTCGCGAGGAACAGAGGCTCCCCCAACCTCCCTCGGGACCCTCTTCCTTTTCCGATTGACCTTCAGGGGAGAGACCTCTACCTCCCCCTGAGCCTTAGAAGCCTCAAGCTCAACAACATTGTAGCAATGACACTGCTTCCAGTCACGCCACAAGTCCTTTCCCACAATACCTGAAAGCAAAGGACAGAGCACGTTAGCAAGCATAAAACCCTAACACATAAACAAAGTTACCAAAGACTCACCCTCCAAATCTCTTTCTCTGTGCGCCGAACGCTCGAGTGACAGAATGAGCTTACAGTCTAGCGGGCGAGGAAGCGCCTTCAAAGCATCGACAGCAGCCGTCTCCGACGGCGTCAGCTGCGAGGGGTCCACCCCATGAAACCCAGACGGGTCACGACACCAGTAGAAGGAAAACCTCGGCAGCCCGCCAAAATAGAACCCCCCATCCTCCAAAGGGTCGACATCGACAAGAGTAACCCGGAAAAACTCTTCCCTATAGTTTTTATACGATTGGGAATAAGGAGTAAATAAACCCCCTTCCTTACCCCCATTCAAAGAAAGAGTTCCGTACGGCGGGGCGCCCGCCTTCAATTGGTAGAAAGAGAGAAAAACCCGAAGGGACACCTCCACCCCTAGAACCGTGCATAAAACCTCGAACGCCCTTAAAAAACCCCAACTATTGGGATGCAAATGACTGGGGTCCGCATTAACATAGTTTAAAAAGTCGCATTCAAACTGCATCAAAGGAAGGCAGACACCCAAGTCCCTGAAAAAACTCTGATACATATAGAAGGAGGGGGAACCAACGGACCTCTTCATATACACACCTTCACTAGCCGAACAAGGCTCCAATCGGATCTTCTGAGAAATAGAGGGGTCACAAATCCTATGCGTCTCCCAGAGCGCATCAACCTCCAAACTCGAGTCAAAAACGCTTGCAAACTTGGCCATTTCGCGTTTTACCCATTCGTAGCCAAGGACACCCAACTCTAAGTCCCTGGGCGGAGGCACCTCCTTTCCCTCAGCGGCGCCCCTACCGGTAACCACCGCCTTACCGCGTGCTTTGCCCCTAGCAGGGGCAGTAGAACCAACGCCATGACCACCAGCCATCAAGAAAACTCAAAGAATCACAAGAAAGACAAAGAAAGCAGAAATAGGGAGCAGACGAAGACGAAGCGTGCACAAGAAGCTGATGGGCCAGGAAAGAGTAAAGCGAAAACGAGAAGAGGTGCGGGAAAAGGAAAAAACCTCTTCCCAAAGTTCAAAACGGTCAGGCCACGTGTCGACCAAGGGGCACGCCTGATGACACATTAATTGCAACCCATCATTGCATAACCGTCATTTCCCTTAATGCGCCACTTGCACGTTCCCGGGAAATGAACAGTCGCGACACATGGCAGACCCTCAGGTGGCGCACGTGGAAAGCTACTTCCCACTGGCGAGCCCGGTCTCAGCTCCTCGACCTACGATCTTCAGAGCTCGGGGGGCTAGTGTACTAACCGTACTTCGCACCCGGGCTCCGAGCCCGGATTAGCAATACAAAACAACCCCGAGCACGCGGTGCATGACGTCAGCCCGGTATTTAAGCAAATCATACCTGATTCCGGGGATCCCGTCCCAGACCGGATCCGCCCTCCAATTGTATCAGATCATGATATATCTTATCTCAAGCCCAAAAGCCTAAGGCAAACCTAATTCACTCCAAGGTACGTGCATTACTTATACGAGACTATTACACACACAAACCCTAACTTTGGCATCGGAGTCTCTTTTGCAGGTACCTCCCCCATCTTGGAGCACCAACACATCAGGCAAAGGAGGCTCACCGATCTTACTGGACGAATCACCTCTACGACCAAATTCCGGTAAGAACAATAATCATCTTTGATTCTCCATATTTAATAATTTATTATGTCTTTCTATTATTAAAAAAATTATTTATTTAACTACTTTTTTATAGAGGTATCTAATGATTTGACTCATTAATAATATATATTATAATATATGTTACATACATATGTAATTTCAGATTTTCGCATCAAATTTATCGAGAGGCACAAAGCAAATTAACATACAAATAGTGTGTATTCGCGTTAAAATCCTTGATGCCCGTTATTACCTTTGAAATTTTTGTAAAATAGCTAATTAAATTATGAGCTTATTTAGATAATTTTTTTAATGAATATTTAAATAAAAATAAAAAAATATAATAAACTTGCATATAAATTAAAATTAATTTATAAAAGTTTTTTTTTTTTTTTATCTAAAATTTTATTCTTAACTCACGTTCAACTTAAGAAAACATTTATTTTAATTTTTTTTTCTTAAAAATGCTTATTGAAAAAGCTTATCTAAAGAGTCCCTGTAATCGTATTCAAAGTTCAAACACACACAAATCTTGCATTACGATATTTTATCCGTAAAACAAGAGATTCAATTCAACACATCAACTTCAAATTAATAAGAAAACATTTCTGAAAATACGTATAAAACTATTGATACGCGACTATTCCATACATAAACAATTTGAATGAATAGCCCTCAAAAGGAAATGACATAAATAAATAAACACATCAACATTAGGTTAATTAAAAAAAGAGAAAAAGACACCCTAAACTAAGATTTGATTTCTAAACCAACCTTCATCCCACCTTCGTGTGGACCCCACCTCCCCACCCATGCACCCTCTATAAAACATCATCCTCATTGCTTCTACCACAAACCAAACACAACAAAGTTTAACTAAATTCACTCACTCAAACATCCTTCTTTTCATTCTCGACATGGCTCCAAGCATGAAAAAAGCTTCACCATCTTCACTTGTGACAAAGCACGTGAACGGGTTCAACCCTTCACCCTTCACACTCTCCGAGTCAACCCTAAAAGTAAACGGACACGTCATCCTCTCCCATGTCCCGCAAAACATAACCCTCACCCCATGCACCCACGACAACACCACCACCGGTTGCTTCCTCGGTTTCCACGCCCCCTCTCCGAAATCGCGCCACGTGGCACCCATGGGCCTCCTCCAAAACATAAACTTCACCTCCATCTTCCGCTTCAAGGTCTGGTGGACCACTCTCTGGACCGGCTCCAACGGCCGCGACCTCGAAACCGAAACCCAGTTCCTCATGCTCCAGTCAAGCCCAAGCCCAAACCAAAGCCCACGTCCCTACGTCTTATTTCTCCCCATAATAGAAGGCCCGTTCCGCGCCTCGCTGGAGCCCGGGCCAGGCGACAACGTATCCGTCTGCGTGGAGAGCGGGTCGAGCCACGTGGCGGGGTCCACCTTCGACGGCGTCGTTTACATGCAGGCCGGGGAGGACCCGTTCACGTTGGTGAAGGACGCGACGCGCGTGGTGAAGGCTTGGTTGGGAAGCTTCAACTTGGTGGAAGAGAAGAGGGTTCCGGGGGTGGTGGATAAGTTCGGGTGGTGCACGTGGGACGCGTTTTACCTGACGGTGGAGCCGGAGGGGGTCAAGCAGGGCGTGAAGGGGCTGGCCGAGGGCGGGTGTCCGCCGGGGTTTGTGCTGATCGACGACGGCTGGCAGTGCATCAGCCACGACAAGGATCCCGAGGCGGAGGGGATGAACCAGACGGTGGCCGGAGAGCAGATGCCGTGCAGGTTGATTAGCTACCAGGAGAACTACAAGTTCAGGGATTATGGCGAGGGAGAGGGGTTGAAGGGGTTCGTGAGGGATCTGAAGGAGGGGTTTGGCGTGGAGTATGTGTACGTCTGGCATGCTCTCTGTGGCTACTGGGGAGGGGTCAGGCCTGGGGTGAAGGGCATGGCGGAGGCCACGGTGGAGGAGGTCCGCTTGTCGGAGGGGCTCAAGGGGACCATGGAGGATCTTGCCGTCGATAAGATTGTACAGAATAGGGTCGGGGTGGTGCCGCCGGACCACGTGGCGGAAATGTACGAGGGCCTTCATAGCCACTTGGAGAGTTCAGGGATTGATGGGGTTAAGGTTGATGTCATTCACGTAAGTTTTCCACTTTCGCTTTTTTTTTTATTATTTTTTTAAAAACCATTTTAATGGATATATTTCGTGGTGGAAAAATGATAAAATATCACTATCTTGGTTACAGTGTAAAGAGTATATATTCATTAACTTTTTTAGAAAATAAAGTAAAAATACGATTCATTGTTTATATGTAAGGAGAAAACATTGAAAACAAGCCATTATTAGAGCCTCAGAGAATCATTTTTTATTTTTTTTTATTTTTCTATTATTTGTTATACAAAGAGAGAGAATTTTTTGGTTTGTTTGACATTTATAACAGTCATTGTCAGCTCGTTTCACTTTCCTATATTTTGGTCGGCACGTTATTTCTTTTTAAATTCAAGTTTTGCCCTTCTATTTTTTTACTCTTTTTTCTTTAAAAAACAGATATATATATATACTTTTTATGTCAGCATTCATTTACTTAATTCTGGACCACATTTCTTGTCAAATGCAAATTACCAAGCTTTTCCTTTTCTTTTTGGTGTGTTGTCTTGGTATGGATGCTTACTTGTGTCTTGGGATGTATTGGATTTGTGTAACAGTTGCTAGAAATGGTGTGTGAGAAATATGGAGGACGAGTAGATATGGCCAAAGCATATTACAAAGCTCTCACCGCTTCGGTGAGAAAACATTTCAAGGGCAACGGTGTCATTGCCAGCATGGAGCATTGCAATGATTTCATGTTGCTGGGAACTGAAGCAATATCCCTTGGTCGTGTTGGTATGTGACCCTGATGTGCAACATAGTAATAATAGTAATACACAACATATATGTATATTATTATGTATAAATCGCAGATATAATATTATTGGAGCTGTTAATGTCGTTTTCTGATCGAAATTGGATCTTGGTAGTATGCATAATAAATGATTTCATTATGTATGTTATTAAGATAAAACTCAAATTCTGATAAAAAAACGACTCTAACACTATCCATGGTAGTGTATCTTAAGTTTTCTCATATTATTATTTGGAATTATAAGTTCCTTTGATCTGATATAAGTGTATGACTTGGATTGTAACAGGTGATGATTTCTGGTGCACTGACCCTTATGGTGATCCAAACGGTACATATTGGCTACAAGGGTGTCACATGGTGCATTGTGCATACAACAGCTTGTGGATGGGAAACTTCATCCACCCAGATTGGGACATGTTCCAATCTACACACCCTTGTGCTGCTTTCCATGCAGCCTCAAGAGCCATGTCTGGTGGCCCCATTTACATCAGTGACAAAGTTGGGAACCACAACTTTGAGCTGCTCAAGACCCTGGTCTTGCCTGATGGCTCCATCCTCAGATGTGAGCACTATGCACTTCCAACCAGGGACTGTCTCTTTGCTGACCCTCTCCATGATGGCAAAACAATGCTCAAGATATGGAACCTCAACAAGGTCACCTCCCCCTCCTCACATCTCATACTTCAATTCATCATCTCCTTTCCAATGATTTCGTGTCTATGAAATTAAACTAACACTTTATATGAGATTTCACAAGATTGTAGATAAATCAGGAAGAGTTTGTGCAATCTTATGAAATTTCAAAAGGTGTTAGTGTAATTTACTCTTGATTTTAACAATGAAGAAAACGAGAAATTGAGCTCTTGCCAAGTTACTTACAAAAATGTGCCATGTTTCTATGATGATGTTGCTTAAAAGCAAATTGATTATTTACCAGTGCCAAATGGAAAATGTTTTTCCACAATAAGAGTGAGACAACTTTTGTTATCCTGTTCAATTTGAGACTAACTTTTCATACAATTCTTGAGGTGCTTTTGGTGCTGGTTGTTTTTATTAGAACTGGAATTTTATCTCGATAATCTGTATAATAAACATTTGTATTGAATGTCAATATGGATTATGAGATAACGTTTCAATTCTGATTAGTAATCAACACCAGAAATACTCAAAGAATCATATTAGTTTTCTCTTTTAAGTTCAGCAGAATATTTTGAGATGTGTGTATAGAAAAGGATATAAAAAATGTAAGACATAGAGATGACTCTGTGTGATATTAAAATAATGGAAATGGTGTTAAAAAGGATCAGAACCTAACAGTATTGTGATCTTGCTTTTTAATACAGCACACTGGAGTTCTTGGAGTGTTTAACTGCCAGGGAGGAGGCTGGTTCCGTGAGATAAGGTCCAACAAATGTGCTGCTGAGTTTTCTCACAGGGTGTCAACCAAGACCAATCCCAAAGACATTGAGTGGAACAGTGGAAAGAACCCAATTTCCATTGAAGGGGTGCAACTTTTCGCCTTATATTTCAGCCAAGCCAAGAAACTCATCCTCTCAGCACCCTCTGATAGTGAAGAGGTTTCCTTGGAGCCATTCCATTTTGAGCTCATAACAGTTTCCCCTGTGACTGTCTTGCCTGGCAAGTCTATCAAGTTTGCTCCTATTGGTTTGGTGAACATGCTGAACACTGGTGGAGCAGTTCAGTCCTTGGCCTTTGATGAGGCTCATAATTTGGTGGAAGTTGGAGTAAGAGGCAAAGGGGAGATGAGGGTCTATGCCTCAGAGAGACCAAGCACTTGTAGAATTGATGGCAAAGAAGTTGATTTTGAATATGAAGAGTCCATGGTCAAAATTCAAGTACCCTGGCCTGGTTCTTCAAAATTGTCCACTGTTCAGTATGCATTTTGATCTTGGAAGGGATTTTGTTTTTTATTTTTTAAATTATTGTCCATAGTGAATGATGTTAAGGGCCTTTTTATCCCCTGTTTGTATGTTTCATTAGTTGCTTTGGTAGTTTTTCCCTCAGTGCTGAGGGAATAATAGAGTGATCTGATGATTATGTCAATTTCTCAATCATATAGTGCTGTCATTAGGCAAAGATTATTGGATAATTCAAAGAACTTACTTATAATTATAAGAGGCCTGAAAGGCTGAAACTGTTTGATACAAACATTGTTGCTTAATCCCTTTGGTGCCAACATCTACGCCTCCACTTCATTACCTACTACGAAATGTCCATCTTCGAGCTCCATGTGACAGTAGTTGATTATTACAATATACATCCATTATATAAAACTTTTGTTAATTATTTATGAAAATGAGGGTGATTTTTTCGTGTTTTGAAAACGATAACATACATCAGACATTGACGAAATTGAGATTGATATACAATCATGAAATACTGGATAATAGCAATACGATCATATATAACATAACAATGTTCACTGCATTTCGGTTTTATTGTATCCTAGTCATGACATAGTTTAAGATGCCTTCATTTTCATGTATCTTATATTCTTCTGGAACTTAAATATTAATCATGCCAGAGGAACTTTTGGAATTTTCATATCTTCTATTTGTCCATCTTGCCTTTTAGTTCATTTTCTTATTTGATGATTTTTATCTTTGAAATTAACGAGTCTACCACCTTTGTGTGTTTGAGATTCGTTCGAAATATTAGCTAGTGGAACTTGAATACCAATTCTTCTTTTGAAACACTTTGCCCAACATGATTTTCAAATCACTTTCATCACACAAATGGCTTGGAGCAATCAACATATTATACACATAAAGCAACATTAAAAATAAAACAACCATCATCAAGGCGCTTCACATACATGCAACAATCATACACATGATGTCCGTAGCCAAATTAAAGCCCAGAAGAGTCACATCATTGCCATTGACACAATTTTAATCCAAAGAGAAATCGCTTCAATTTACAAAATTGTCCATTTTTTTTAAAGTAAAAAATAAGTCGAGCAAAATTCACTCTTAATTATACTTTTAATCCTTTTGCCACTATTTAACAAATTTGATTCTCCCATTTTTAAATTTTTTTTTTTATATTTTAATCGCACTTCCTTCCCTAATTTGACATCTAAATGTTAAAATGACAATACAATAAAACATGCCAACATTTTCTGGTTAAAATTAAATATATATTTTTTAAAATTTTTGTTTTAGTGTTCTAAAATTTTGCTTTAAACTAATCTAATTTAATTAAAAGGTAAATAAAGTTTAGTCAATGATTATTTTCGTCAAGAATTAAACGTGAATATTGTCTGAAAATCTTGATTCAAAACATTAAATATAAGTTAATAAATGAAATAAAATTTCATAACTAAAATAATGGAATCAAATTAAAAAAAATAAAAATAAAATTCGAGAACAAATTTACAAAATGATGACACAGAGGGTGGAAAGAATAATTAAGAAAACTAAAAATCAAAATAACATTAAAACTATTTTAAATATAAATAAATATTGATTTTACATTTTATTCATTTATTTATTATCTTTTTAACTGAAGACAAAAAAAAAGAGGAGAAAAATAAAACCAAATCAGAAATAAAAGCAAACAAATATAAATTTATTTAGGATTGGAAGCAGAAGAAGGACACCACAGTGTTGTAACTGTTGTTAAACATTGTTCACTGTTACAATTTCGAACCGATTTCCCCACTGGCTGCATCCAATTACGATTCTGCCCCCCCAATTTCGGTAATTAACTCTAACTCCGAGGTTGTCTTCCTGTTACTTGTAATTGCTGAATTCTACATTCGACTTTGTGTAGAGATTCATCACAACTATGGACACGAGAAGGGGTGAAAGCAAGTCACAACATGATGACTTTGTTTGCCACTCTGAATACCAGTGACCCCTTTCTACAAGGCATTAATAATGCCATTATTTTATATCTTAAAGAACAAGAAAAAGGTTGAGAGGGTTCAAGAAAATAGAAGAAAAAAAAATAACAATGACCATTTTTATCATTTTAGTCCCTAAAACCAATGTTATAACAATTGAACTCGTCTAAGCAACAATTTGATGGTTTAATTATTAAATTAGTTTTAAAAATAATATAATTAACATAATTTAAGATATCTTGTAGTGTAAATTTAAAATTATTGTTATTCTAAATAATAGATATCACGTGTCCAAATTTAAAATTTAAAATCATAAGTTCATATTAACACAATTTTATACTTCAAATTTAAATAGAAACTAAACTAAAATTCATAAATCTTAAATTTATAACAACAAAATTCATTAACAATTAAACTAAAGTCAATGATATAACTCTACAAAAATAAGTTTAAAATTCAAAACATAAATAATATTAACATCTATAATTATGTCAAAGTTAATGCTACAAAATGCAATGGTTGGAAAGTCCAAACCATATTTGTCAAAAACATATTTAAGCATTTTAAATTTCACTTGACATGTTATTTTTGAACCTAAGATAAAGAAAAAGGAGAAAAATAAAACAGAAATAAAAAAATATTTGAGTTAATCATCTATACACTGCTAGTATAAAGTTTTTTTATATTGATAACCGATCATATCTTTTAATAATATCATGTTAGTTACTTATTTAATAAAATAATAATAAAATAAATAATTCTAAAATATATGATTGGTTGTAAGTGTAAAAAAACTTTACACGTAATGTATAGATGATTAAATGAAAATATTTTATTTAGGATTGGAAGGGAAAAGAAGATAGTTCGGGTTTTGTTTGGAAGTTTTTGGGTTTGTTTTTCTTATATGCTAAGGAGTAAGGACACGACAGAGTCGCACCTAACAAAAGATTTGTGTTGGAGTTTGTTGGTTCAGTCTCGATGAACACGACGCCGTTTATGGACAAGCAGATTATGGATCTCACTCACGGATCTTCCACGAACAAGGACTTCATCGACCTCATGAAGCAAGAGCCTCATCACCATCTTCAAGACGATGAAGAGCAACAAGACCAAGAACAAAAATCATCGCGTGCCAATGGAATCACCAAAGACGACATCCTTCCCAGCTACGATTTCCTACCCATTCGCCCCCCTAATCACGACTCTGCCCCCAATTTCGCTGCCGCATTTTCTCGCCCTTGGAACTCCGATTCCATCTCCCCTCCCCTCGTCAAAGTAACATTCTCGCTTACCCTTTTGCTTCTTTGCCCTAAATTTTTTCTCTTTAACTCCTTTGCTGGTCTGGGTGTTCGCTCATGTTTCTTTTTCTTTTGTGATTGATTATGGGTGTTGGATTAGTTAATAGTTGGAGGTCAAGTTAGTTGTTAGGGCTTTTCTTTGGTAATTAACTGTGAGGTTGTCTTCCTGTGACTTGTGATTGCTAAATTGTAAGCCTTTCAGAGATTGACCGGGATCATGGACCCATGGGGGTACTGGACCATGTTGGATTAATTGGAGTTCAAATTAGTTGTTAAGCCTTGTTTGTTGGGTAATTAATTGGGAGGGTGTCTTTGTGTGACTTTTGATTGCTAAATTGAAAACATCTGGTATTTGTGAGTTTGACTGGGTTCATGGGCACTTGGTGGTACTGGACCATATTTTCTGTGTTACCTGGAGATTGACTGGGAACATGGACATGTGGCAGTACTAGATCATATATCTTGAAAGGGTTTTGCTATCTTTCAATGTTTGGGATGTGATACATGTACTATTTCACTTAAGTTTTTGATTGTGGGGATTCTTTAGTCTATTGTGTGCCCATGAAATGTATTGAATTGAACACTTTAAATTACTTAAAAAAAAGGGCAAGCATTTAGTGACTTTATTGTTTTCAATACAATAAATGCTTTCTTTGTTATTAACTTTTTTCTTCTTCTTTCTATTATCGAGTTCTTATTGTGCACCCTCAGGTCACTGGCACACAATAGAAAAACCGTTTGATTGCTTGCTGTTTTTAAAATTATGCATATTCAATTGTGTTCATTTAGGCATGTGCTTAAAGAAAAGGGATGCTATTTATTTGAAATATGAGGTTAGGTCATGGCCCTTTGTGGTTTCCACCAAATTGTAACTTCTCAGCTTGGGTGCTTGACCATAAAATTCTACAGAAATGGATTCCTACATTTCACACATTCATGAAGTTATGAATCAAAACCATTGGATGAAAATAGGTCGGTTTGCACCTTGGATACTTATTTTAAGTTGTTTGTAGACATAAAATATGAGTCATTCAACCTCATCCAATGGTTACGATTAGCTAAATGTGGGAAATCCCATACTGCAAGTAATCCCGATCTAAAATTCTATAGCATGTTAGTGTCGTGTGGTGAGTTGGAGCTTCTTTTTCTAAAAAATTCTTTATTTTTTGTGTAAAATACTGATACCATCAAGATACTTGTCTTCATGTCTAGGTTCCCAATGTTGTTCAGGAAACAGTAAGAGTTATATGATACTATCTAGTTATTTATTTCTATGTTGTTAATAGTGTGCTATAGCACAGCACGATAGTGGTAGAGCAGCTAGTGGCTGCTATTTCATGGCTGCAGCACAGTGTTTTGGTGTAGATCGCAGTCTGTGGTGCACAAATTGGCAACCACGGTGTAGTTCACCTGAAAACCCAAAAATACCCTTAAATTTTAAGTTGTAACATTACCTAGGGGTATTTTAGGAATTCTCATGTTATATAAAGATTTTTCTAAAGAAAAACCTATTCAGTTTTTTGTCGTTTCTGAGACTTGAATGGACAACCTCTTGCGCAACCTAGCCCTCCTCTTCTTAGAGGCTTGATTTATTTATAATTTACTTTTTGAATGACTTGTGCTCTCAACTCTATAGTTATAGTTGTTATTTTACTTTGCTGTTGCATCAGGGTTTTGTGTATTTGAATAATTGGGTGATGATTCACGAGTAGTGTTGTGTTGGAGGCATCAATAATTTATTGTACCATCTTGGTGCAGTGTTTTTTCTTCAAAAGTTTTATGTATTCATCCTTATTTTGTGCAGAGTTACAGTTCTCTGGATTCAGCAGAACCTGCAAAGGTCATTGTAGAAAAGGACCGAAGTGCTTTTGATGCTACAATGTTGTCTGAGATTGATCGTACCATGAAGAAACATATGGAAAATATGCTTCATGTTCTGGAAGGTGTTAGTGCACGGTTAACACAACTAGAAACCAGAACCCACCATCTTGAAAATTCTGTGGATGATTTGAAGGTATCTGTTGGAAATAATCATGGTAGCACTGATGGAAAATTAAGGCAGCTGGAGAATATTCTTCAAGAGGTATTTTATCTATCACACTCAGTCTCCACCCCCTTCTAGCCTTAATAATTAGCTACATTTTGTTTGTTGAATGAGTTCGAAGGTTGATGTTAATATTTGTCTAATATAAAAGGTTCATCCAATAAAACATATAGTTAACGATTTAATACCTTAAATAGTTGTATCCTAATCCATAAGCATTTTTTTTATGTTCAACCATTCAATTTAACCTTTTTTTGTGCCACACTAAAGTCTAAAAGGATTAAGTTGAAAAAACACATCATTAGAGACTCTAGTACCATGCCAAAAAACAATTATCACAAATGCTTGAGCTATTAGGCGAAAGCATATGAAAGGTTTTATATTACATCATCCAAAACAACATATACCTTTCTAGATTTTAATATTTTTTTGGATAATTAACTCATGAATTTGAGTTGAGCCTTTTCAACCCCAAAAGTTAGCTCATGAGATGAGAATGGTCTAAGCTTTTATAAGCTCTACTTTGGCCATATTTGTACTTGGGTGGGATCTCACCATTAACTTAGTTGACTTTCCTTGAGGTGTTTTAAGAATTTTACTATTTAGGTCTTAAAGTGGGGTTCCCAATATAAAGTTGCCATGATATGGTAGCTTCAACATGGCTACACTATGGCACCCATTGTTTGCATGGTGACCATGGGTGTCCTACACAATGACAATGGTCAATATATGGTAAGCAGTGACTATACTTGAGAACTTGAACCACTTTTTTTGTGAATGAAAATGTGCTATGGCCTAGGGGGCCTAGGTGCTATCAAGATTGTAATACTGTATCTATAATTTTATAGTTGTGTATCTTTCCTCCCAACTGTGATGCCATTCTTTTATTAAGGTGTTTTTTTCCTCACTTGAACACTTGATAGACTCACAGATTATGATAATGTGATTTGTGTGCTTCTGCTGTGTGCTTTGTAATTGAGCAGACCACTTCAGATATAAAATTGAATATGTTGATATGTTTGTGAATTTAATTCTTACGTTGTCTGCCATGTAAGATTATAGAACTTAGTCTCTCCACCGGTAGACGTTGTAGGTCCACATTATTGATTTTTATACCGTTTTAAATTTTCTCTAATAATGAAACATATTATAAAAAGGTATTAAACTGAATTTGTTAGTTCACAATCAAACTCATTTTTAACATCAAAAAGTAGATAATAAAACATTTAGATTAGAAATCTTAAAGAAAAAATTGTGATATTTTAATCATCAACCCAAAGGAAAATGGTAAGATAAGAGTTGACAACCAAGCGGTTATGCCAAGAAAATAAAGAAAAAGGAAAACAAATTACTTCAAAAGGTGCATGGGGAAAGTTATGTAGAGGCTATTTATGTGGAACAAAACAGCTAGTTTTAATAAATTGATGTATGTGCGTGTTATTGTTAGAGAAAAAGGAAAACAAATTACTTCAAAGGGTGCATAATATATTATAGTTCATTTTTATACCGGTCCTTTGTTTACTGTTTTATTTGACGAATGAAATATACAGGTGCAATCAGGTGTGCAGACTATCAAGGACAAGCAAGATATAGTGCAAGCTCAGCTGCAACTGGCAAAGCTGCAAGTGTCCAAGACACAGTCAGAAAAGCAACCTAGTGCAATAACTGATCCTGCGCCGCAAGCTGCATCTGCTCCTGTGCAATCTCAGCAACAGCTTCCTACCCCTGCTAATCTTCCACAATCAATTCCTGTTGTTCCTCCCCCTAATGCACCTCCACAACAGGGTTTACCAGCTCCAGTTCAAATTCCAAACCAATACTCTCAGAACCAGATTCCAGCTGCCCCCCAGAGAGACACGTACTTCCCACCACCTCAGGAAGCACCAAATCAGCAATACCAACTGCCTTTATCACAGCAGCCACATCCTCAGCCCGTGGCACCGCCACATCAACAATATCAACAGACCCCACATCCCCAGTACCCTCAGCCACCACCTCATCTACCTCAGCAGCAGCCACCATCGCTTCCATCCATGAACCCACCACAACCACAACTACAATCTTCATTGAGTCACCATGTTGAGGAGCCACCTTATGTTCCTCCTCAGAGTTACCCTCCCAATGCCCGTCAGCCACCATCTCAGTCCCCCAGCGGTCCTCCTCCTCCTCAACAGTTCTACGGGACACCACCCCACACGGCATATGAACCACCATCGAGCAGATCCAGTTCAGGTTACTCTTCTGGTTATGGTACATTATCCAACCCTGGTGAGCAATATCGTTATGGTGGACCACCTCCCTATGGCGGTGCTCCTGCACTAAAACCACAACAATTGCCAACTGCTTCGGTGGCGCCAAGTGGTGCAAGTGGCTACCCTCAGCTCCCAACTGCCAGGCTACTCCCACAAGCAATACCTACTGCATCTGCAGTGAGTGGCAGCTCAGGTTCGGCTGGAACTGGAGGCAGGGTTTCTATTGACGATGTAGTTGACAAAGTTGCTAGTATGGGATTCCCAAGGGATCATGTGAGGGCTACGGTTCGGAAGCTGACAGAGAATGGTCAGGCAGTTGACCTTAATGCAGTGCTGGATAAGCTCATGAATGATGGTGAAGTCCAACCCCCACGAGGTTGGTTTGGTCGGTAGCATGATGCATTTAATTCAAGTGTGTATAGGAGAATTTGTTGCATGATGGAAGTTTATGAGGGGACTTTGTGGTTCGTTGGATTGTGCCAAAGTGGATATTTTGACCCTTCTATTGTTTTTTTTTTTTTTTTGAAGTTGAAACTGGTTTGTTTTCTTGTCTAGCTCTGATTTATGACTATCTTCATCTTGTTCTGTACATTCGCAATAAATAGAAGTGGATTTTGAAAATTACTTAGAACAGCACAAGTTTATTTGAGATTTAATTTTTACCGCTATGTTTGGTTACCAGTTTGCATCTTGTCACTTCAGTTAGTTAATCTCAAATGTAAAGCTAATTTGTGTGGCAGTTTTGTTGTTGTTTATTTTTCCTTGTTTCTCAAAGAAACTTCAATTGAATTCACAGCAAGAAGTTTTATTTATTATTATTTATTTTTAAGTTGATTTGGAAATTCAATTGTATTTTTTAACTATATTCCACAAGCATTCTAAGTGGTAATAACTAATTAAAAATGTACAAAGAGTTTATTTGAGATTTTAATGGTTATATCATAATGTCATGGACCTATTAATGCACAAAAAATTACTATTTATAATTTTAGTGATTTTACTAAGGACCTATTAGTAAAGTACACAAGAGTGAGTGTGTTACTTCAATCAATATGTGAGGGATTTATTCGTAACAAAGGATATATTTAGAGCAAATTTCTTTATTTTGCCAAAGTCTTAATAACAATTATGTAGAGACTGTGTATAAATTTTTATCTCACATTTGATAAGAGTTGATAATTTTTTATACCGAAAATTTTATAAATTTTCTATGTCCATTTTGATAATTTTTAAAAATTTATAATTAACCTAAATAAAAATATTATACCGAAAACATTCTATATAATGTATCATTTATCATAAGTTAAAACTCTAAATTTTCCACTAAACATTTTTTCTATATAGGTCAACTATAACTTTTTCCATAAAATAAACAAATTAGTGTATTGCACAAATATTCTGTTTAATAAGATAAAATATATTTTTGGTCTCTTATCTTAATTTTTTAGTTTCAATTTAGTCTCATAAGTTTAAAATATTTTATTTTAGTCTCTTAAAAATGTCTTTATTAAACTAAGTTGATTCTTTTGGTAGCTTATCACATTAGTTTGATCAATTTAATAACATATGACAAACACTAGTGACTAATTTTTATTAGAAATTTTGATTAATTATCTTTAGTGAGACCTATTTTTTTCAATTATATATATATATATATATATATATATATATATATATATTTTTACAATGCTCAAACTCGAAGATTTACTAAAATTCACTCCCTCAACTATTTATTAACCATTGAAACTACTTATTAATCATTGAAAGACTAATTTTATCTAATAAAAAGTTTTTAAGGAATTAAACCAAAACATTTTAAATATATGAAACCAAAGTGAAATTAAAATAATAATAATAATAATAAGTTAATAAAAAAAATATTTTAGCCCATTTGATAAGAAGGTAATTGCACATCTCTTATAATTTTGTGTCATTGCTATGGCCGAAGACTCACAGATTATTGGGTGGGGAAAAATTGGGAATTATGTGTGAATGCTAGAATTCTGTCTTATTAAACATGATAGACAGATGGATTTTGTTAATAAGTAATAACTAGGGATACTAATTTCAATCAATTTAAAAATAATTTAAAATTAAATTTAATAATTAATTTATTAAATTTAATTTAATAATTAATGAGTTAAACTTCAACTAAAAGTTGAGTTCATAATAAATAAATTAAATTTGAGTTATATATAATTCAATTTAATTTATCAGCTGATTTGATATATAGATATATAATTTATTAATAACTAATTAGAACAGTATATGTGAGAAAAAAAAACTCTAAAAAAGGAGAAAAATTCCAATAGAATAAAATGTAATGATAGTACAGTTAAAATACAAAATTGTCATTTTACTAATAACTAATTAGAACAGTACATGTGAGAAGAAGAAAAAACTAAAAAGGACAAAATATTCCAATAGAATAAATAATAGTACAGTCAAAATACAAAATTGTCATTACAAGTTTTAACCGGGAAATCAAACTCTCATAATATGACAATAACACGATTGGACTGACAATTTTATTATAAACTCTTAACTACTGTCTTGTTTGATTAAAAATAAATAAAAAATAGGGTAGAAAGAGTAAAAATAAATGAAATTATTTGATCAAGAAAAAATAAAAGAATGAAAAATTAAAAGGTAATGATCTATCCTTTTATTTATTTATATTTATTTATTTCTCATCTTATATATATATATATATATATATATATATATATCTTATTTTTCATATATTTTACATCTATTTCTCTTTAACCAAATAATTAAATTTTTATTATATTTCTCACTTATTTCTTTTCTCTTTACAAACACACACCTAATGAGATTATGCTACAAATTCTTTTGGTCATTAATCAGTTATGCATTTATGTGGGCTCCAATTTTCAATAATCTCGTTAATCAACTGATATATTACAAGAGTTTGAATAGAATCGTTTCTTGTCTTATTTTTATTTTTTTATATAAAAAAAGTTCACAATTACAATCTTGTAAATGTTTTTTTTCTCCACGATGAACAATTTTTCTGTGAACATATTCATGCTATTAATGACAAGTTATGGAGTATAGTCTAAACTTGTTGATAGTGGTGATGAAACTAAATTCATGCAGAAATTAATAATTGGGTCATGCAGCTTTGTAGGTTACTGACACCAGAAGAACATCATGCAACATGGGAGCTACAATACATGAGAAGATTGGTACCTCAAAGCTTGATTCAATACATAAAACAAAAGTGAATTGAGTTTCTTGTTTTAAGATAAAAAGATTATGCTTCTAATTTGGAATATAGTTTGATAATTTTTTCTAAAAATACATATAAGAGATAACAATAAAAAGAAAAAAATAAAACAAATCATTTCATAAATTAAAATTAATACATCGATATATTAATTTGTAAAAACTTTTTCATATCCGTTTCTCCTAAAATTTATAAACTAATTTAAATTTATAAATATATATATATATTTAAATATTTCTGAAGAAGTTTATTAAACTATGTTTAAGTAATAAATGTAAGTTTTTATGTAAAATTAATAATGACAATTTTTTCATCACCAAACCAAGTTATAATTGATAAAAAAAAGCAGTTAAAATTGTTTAAAATTAAATAATTATATACACTCCTACGCGATTGGTGATTTATAAATTACTTGTATGTTTGGATTTTAGTAAAAACGTAAATGCTAAACCAGTTTAATAATTAATAGGAAAGTCTTTAATGGAAATCACAATAGGAATGCATTTGATCCAGTTTTTCTTATTCAAGTAAGAATTTTAAGAAAAAAATATAAATTATTAAAAAAAATCACTTTAAATTAAAAGAGACTTAAATACATTTTTGTCCTTTAACTTAAATGCATGAATAATTTTGATCCTCATAATTTTAATTGCTCAATTTTGGTCCACACATTTAAAAAAAATGGAAATTTTAGTCTCACCACCTAATTTGTGCCGCATAAATATTTAATGTAACATTGATTATTTATTTTTTTATAAAATCAATTTATTTAATATACAATAATTTGTAAAATATGTTCATAAAATATTAAAAAGTTGACTCATAAAAATTAAATAAACAACTTCATGTCACATGCTTATGTAGGTTAAATTTTACAATTTAGTAAATCTTGATTGATTGGAATTGCAACGTACGTATCACATATGTTAAAGAAAATGGATGGTGAGGCAATGATAAGATTAAAATTGTTTTTTTTTTTAAATATAGATTAAAATTAAGTGGTTAAAATTATGAGGAATAAAATTATTAACACATTAAAATAAGATAAATATTAAGTTTAAATATGTTCTTAGTCTATATAAAATGAATGAGCTTTAATTTTGGTCATTGTAACATTTTTTATTTGTTTTTTATCCTTTTATTTTTTGTCATTATAAAATAAACAAATTTTGTTTTTGATCTCTGTAACTTTCTTTTTTCATTTTTCAAAAATTTAAAGTCATTATTTTTTGTCCTTTTATATAATGACCATTGTAAGATGTATATATATAACACTTATTTGAAAGGTTTATAAAAAATTTAGAAGTATCATGGGTAGATAAAATATCATAAACAATTGTGAATTCTACTTGAGATAATCACATGATATTCTAATAAGCACATGAGTAATTAAAAAGGGTTACATAGTAGAAGGGATAAAACAATAATTTTGAATTTTAGAAAAATAAAAAAATTAGAGTAACCAAAATTAAACATGCTCATTTTATAAAGACCGATAACATATTTAAACCTAAATATTATATATATCATGTTGTAGTCTGTTATGCCAATAAAATTGTATCTTACTCTTATCTTATCTTGTTAATTGATGTATTTGTTTAAGTTAAAAAAACAATGTGATAGAATTAGTTTTTTCCCTCACTCGATATGAATATATATATATATATATATATATATATATATATATATTATAATTACAATATGTAATACTATATAATATAGTATTATTAGACTCAACTCGGATCAATCAATCCGACCAATTAACTCAATAACCGGTTTGAGCTATCTAATGGATCAAGAATTCTTTCAACTAGATACAAACCAATTTGACTCAACTAAGTCAAATTGGTGACCCAACGGGTTTGGTTGACCCAACTAAGTCAATGCATATGATTTTTAGCAATACAACATCATTTCAATTAAAAACACAAATTAAAAGAAAAAAAATCAACTTATAAAATGGTTGTAACGACATCGTTTCACTCCTTGGACATAAATAGTTAAATTTGAATATATTGTTATTGGACTTGATTATGATTAGTGGAACTTATGTTTCTGAAGACTTATGTTATGTCTTGGTTATGTATTGGATACGGTGTGAAAACTTTGTTATTTGTTAAATTTGAAGTTATGACTTGGTTATGAATATTAATTTTAAAGTAAGACTTGAGGAGTTATGTTACTTTGTATTGTGATTATTTTTTAGATTATGATAGGTATGGTTTGGTTTTTTTCAATGTTTTTTTGAAGCATAAATTTTAAAGGTTGTTAATTATTTATAATTTTTTAATATAGATCAAGACATGTAGGTTAATTGATGATTAAATGGCTCGACCTTTGATTCACTAACTTGGTATCCTGACTTAGTCGTCTAAGAAATCGAGTTTGATAACATTGATATGATATATTAAATTATATTATATTTATAATATATATTATATAATATTATAATATTAATATATATATATATATATATAACAATATACATCTATATTAATTTTTACATGTAAACTTAAAGATATTTATTATTTAAAAAATTAAAAACAAATATTTATTATTCAATTTTATAAATAAAAAAATATTTGAATATTAGTTATAATTTTAAAAACCCTTTCTAATTTTTTTAATAATGGTAAGAAAAGTAATAACATATATAAAAATAACTTGTATATTTTAGTTAAAATTATATGTGTATATATATATATATTATAATTTTTGTAATTTAAAAAATTAAATTAAAGTAACTATTTAGAAAATTATAAATAATTTTATCAAGAAGTAATTCTATAATTTCAACATAATTTACATTTTATCTTAAAAGTAATTATAAATAATTTATAAATAAGTTTATTCAAAAAAATTTATTCAAATAGGTTCTTAGTGTACACCAAACAATTTATAGAATCGAAGTTTATCAAGTTTTTATATTTTTTTTATCTCATACCATATACTTATTTAGTGGTGGTGAATTGAAGGTAGTATGGAGTATGGACAGAGTTTTAAGTATAAATATTGTTAGTGTATTTGTAATTATTATAGATGAAAAAAAATATTTTTAAAAAATTGGTAGTTAACTCAAACTTTATATGCAGTCGTGCCTTACTCTAAAATTTCCTTTTGTAAAAAAAAATATCTTGATTAAGAAAATAAAATTATAATATGATGAGTTTAAGAAAGAAAATAAAATGAGAAAGAAAAATAATAAAAAAAATAAAATTGTTTTTTTAGATTACGCAATAAAATAAAAATGAAAGAAGAATTAAATACATATTTTTTCCTCCCCATCCTTCCATCTTGAGAGGAATACAAAAATTAACAAATATTATTTTGGTTCATTCTAAATCAGTCCACGTTCTTTTCTCATAAATAAATAGATCATACAAAAAAGCAAATCATATAACATAATATTTTTTATCTTGTTTTAATTTTTATCTATTATGTTTTAATATACATGTGTTTTAAACTTAATAAAGTCAGTTTAATAATAAGATATTAAGTTAATAAATCTTCTATATATTAAATATGAATGATTATCTCATATAAAAACGTTTATAAAAATCATTCTGAGAATCTTATAATTTCTTATATAACTTAATTTTTTATTTTTCATATTTATTTACTAACTAAATTTTAATATTTTAAAATATTTTATCAATAAATAAAAATAATTTTGTCTCACAATATAAGTTATCTATTCTTAAATCTAAACAGAACTTATATATTTATGAATAATTTATATGTTCAAATATAATACTTTATATATAGTTTATTATAAATTGAATTAAATATAATAAATATTTAGTATGTAAAATATATGTATTAAAATATTAATTTATATGAGGTCTTAAGTTTTGTTCAACACAGGTGTAAATTTTTTATTTATTTTTTGGTTCGATACATAATGAAATAAACAAAATAAATAAATAACAAGAGTAAGAAATACAAACTAGTTGACCACAAGAAAAGAGAAGACCCATAAATAAGGTGCGAGATCAACAAGTATAGAGGTCCAAATGCTGAATTCGTGATCTTTTATAGCTACCTTCTTCTCCCACACATCAATACAATAATTACCATCATTCTATATATATATATATATATATAAAATGCACATTATCACATGTATGGATCTAAATTTCAAAACCATATCAAATTTATGTCAAACAAACAACTCAATTTAACATATAAATTATCATAACTTATTTGAAAGGACTTTTGTTGATACATTTAAAATATAATTTAGATATTTTTAAAAATAATTATATAAACTTTAAATACATTTATATTTATTTATTTCTATAAATTATTCTAGATACGTTCTTGAAAATGTTTACCACAAAATTAATAAAACATGATAATTATTAATTTGTAAATAAAATAGAAAAGCACATTTACATTTAGGTGTGGGAAAAAGGAAAGAGGCGAAAGGGGAGAAATAATAAAAATAAAAATAAAAAAAAGTGATTAAGGTGTTGTGTGTTTGTTTCCTCTCTTACAAAGTCTCCAACGCAGAGAGAGGCGCACGCACCACGCTCTCACTCTCAGCTCCTCCGTCCAATCGCCGCCGCCATCGCCATCGCCATCGCCGTCGACCACCGTCGCCCGCGCTTCCTTTCCACGACTCAGGTTCTCTCTCTCTCTAATTGCGCGTATAATATAATTCTCTATTTTTTTCGAATTGGTTTGTTCCTCTCTTATCCTAATTCGACGAATGGACGAAATAGCTACGCGCACGCACGATTGCTTTATCGTTAGGTTTCACTGAATTTCCGTGTTCCGAAAGGGATGCGTAATTTCGCTTGTTTTCTTCGTCGCTGTGTGTGTTGACGTGAGTGCATAACCCCCTCCACGCACAGTGTAGTGGCTCTTTGTTGTTATTCGGTGATTCAAATTGGAGAGAATAATCGAAGCGCCCGCGTGTTGCGAACGGTGGTGTTTGTTAGGGCAAAAAGGTAGTGAGGGATCTTTCCAATTAGGCAATCGTTTGGGGTTAATTGGAGATTTTTACGGTGTTGGTAGACAAACGAATGCCACGTGGCGTTTTTATTTTGTTTTAATTTTTGCGATTTTCTAGATTTCTAGGGGTTCGTGTGTGATTTGAGTTTGACCAGAAGCTTTGAGCTGTGGATGACTTTGGTGTGGAATGTATTTTAGTGTTTAGCATAGTGTGGCGAAATTTTTGTTGCTGCATTGTGTTAGATGGTGATGTTGGGCAGCTGGAGATCTGTTGCTTCCTTTTATGGTTATTGCTCTTTATATGATTGTGTTATATGAACTATGATAGTGTGATGGATTGTTCTAATTTTTGAATCAACTGTGCATTTGTTTAAATGTTCCGCCCAGCTGCTACATTTCTGGTGGGTTTTTGGTTTTCCTTTTCTAGTGTTTGATCAACCTTGGGTGTGTCCTCAAAACAAAACTTTGATGATTCTCTTGTTAGTTGATGAGTCAAACACAGTTTGGTTTTAAGTGATTTTCTGAATGAGCTGTACATTTGTTTGTGTCTAGCCCGGATGCTACATTTGTTTGTGTATTCTTGTTGTCTTTGATGAACCTTGGGACTTAGGTGGACCCCGTGTTGTTACATAGATATTGCATTGCGGAATTCCTTGAATCCGTGATCATGACTCTGTCCACTGTAGTAGCCGTTATGGTGTCACGTTTGCAGCATGTATCCTACATCCTCTAGTCATTTTATCTCCAACCAATTTAACTTTTGAGTTAATATAATGTCAACTTTTATGCATTTTATTTTTATTTTCATACAACTTACGTTTTTATACATATATAATTAATATACTATATATTTTAACTGCTATGCAACTTCTACTATTTTCCCAAAACACTATCCGCTATATATGATATAGCAGATTATTGGCTTTCTGCCATTTTCCGCAATTTGTGATTGATAGCACTGGTGGATCCTCAAAAGGTGGATGCTTTTCTTATTGTTTGATAAACACAGTTTGGTTTTAACTTTTAAGTGATTACTTTGCTCCAATGCTGCACAGTTCACATGCTAGGGGGAAATGCCGAATTCTTTTCTTGTTACTTATGGGGCTTAGTAAGCATTTCTCACTCACTACAGTCGTGGACAGAAGATTGTGGATTGCATATAAAATGTATTCTTGTGCATTGTTTGAGTTTCTTGCTTGTTAACCATTGAGTTTGTGGAAATATCACAAATTTTATGCAATTAGTAAATTGAGATTTGCAATTTGGCCATTGGCATTTCCTTGCAATTGAGAGTAATGATACATGACTAGGAAATGGGCCACTAAAAGAAAACATAACATGTATATAAGTAGTCAGTGCTTGGTGCATTTGCTATGGGTAAGATTGTTAATCCTTTATATTTGGATTTTGACATCAAATTATCTTATTGGATCTCCTATGTTTTATATTGATGTAGGTCCTTTGTGTTCCTGGAACTGTTTCAGACAACATTAGCTGGCATACTCTTTCTAGTTGTTGTTTGGAAGAAGATACTGTAAATATTGTGTTATAAGAGAATTAATGGAGCTGAAAGCTTCATCTCCAAAACCTGAGTCTGTTGCACCGTCTGATTGTGTTAGTGATCCTGAGGAAAAGGAAGTGAGCGATGATGATGATGATGATCGGAATCATAAGCATCGAAGGAGGGAAGCTCGTTCTCAATCTTTGGAAAGAGATGTTACTGATCCTGTTATTAGTAGGCCATTTAAAAAGCGTAACAAAAATTTTGGGAATAGGCATTCTTTCAGGGAAAATGAATCGCAAGCCTTTGAAGCGCTGAAAACTTACAGTGATGCCACCACAGATAAAGACTTATACTTCAAGTTTGATAGAAGGCGCCCTGGCTTGGCTTCAGTTCCTCGAACACCTTTGGATATGAGTCAAAGACTACGGGTAAACCAATCTTTTACAGGGGATCCTGGTGTTGGCAGGGGAAGAGGCAGGGATTCTGGTTTTTGGAATCAACGCGAATCTAGATTTGGTTCAATGGATGTTGCTTCACAAATGGTTCAGCAAGGGCCAATTCCTCCAAGCCTTTATGCTGGGCGTGGGTTACCCAATGTTTCAAATGCGCAAAATGCATCATGGAATACATTTGGTTTAATTCCAGCAGTGCCTAATGGTGGCCTAGATATGCTTCATCCGATGGGTTTACAAGGAACACTCAGACCACCTATTAATTCATCTTTGAATGTGAATATTCCTCGCCAACGATGTAGAGATTTTGAGGAACGTGGATTTTGCCTTAGAGGGGACATGTGTCCTATGGAGCATGGTGTTAATCGGATTGTCATTGAAGATGTTCAGGTACCTTTTCTTTTCTTAGGATGTTTCCTGTTGTTTAGATAACAAGGGTGAAGCTAACATTTCAAATTGCATGACAAATACTATTACAAAGTAGAATAGTATTTATGTTGTATTTCACTTTAATGAAGAATTGACTGACTATAGGTGGGCCCAACTAAATATTACTGTACACCAATTATGTTTCAGACGTTAATGTGGGTGATTTAATATATGATCTGCTGGTATGGTTTGAGACAAACCTTGTTGCTGAGTTGCTGTTGCATCTCCTAGTTTTTTTGGGATGTTATAGGAATGTTTGACTATATGATGTCCTTCTCATTTACATGTCTCTCATTTCTCTTGAATCTTGATCAAACTTTGTTTTATCATAGAAAGAAAATGATAATTCCTTAGAGCAATTGTAAGTGCAACATTGAAGCACGACTCACATTATACTAGTAAATTAAATATATTAATCATAAAACACAGCACTAAACACTTAAAACAAAAATAGGTCTAAGTTGAAGCTGTTTCTGAATTAAGAATGTTTCATTTAAGAACAAGGCATTGAACCAATGAGAAGAAGTTACTAGATTGCATTACAAAAACAAAAACCCAATTTTTCTGTTTGGCGGCATTGCTTTTGGAAAATTAGATATTACATGTTCCTTTTCGAATTTGACTTGTTTGCTCTTTTTTTATTAAAAAGAACATTTTCATAGGATTTTTGAGTTTTTGTAACACACTTTAATTTCTTAGAATTTTCAAATATTCAATTAATATTTTGTGTTGCATGCATTGTGTTAACTTATGTTATACACTGTCAATTCAAATTAGATGGAATGATTCATTCATTGTTAAACTTACTAATTAATTCGTTGTTCACAATTCAGAGTCTTTCACAGTTTAACCTTCCTGTTTCGCTTCCAAGTGCACACCTGATTGGAGCTCCTGCTGGATCTGGATCTTTACATCCAGTAAATGTTTCTACCTCTTCGATGAACAACAAAAGTTTACCTGGAAAAATTTCTAAGTCTGTTGTCAATGATGATGGTTTGCCATTGGATGGTGCTTATACTGGTCCTGGTTGCACAAGTGGAGCTGATCTTTATGATCCTGATCAACCGCTTTGGAATGATAGTGGTCTGGAGTCTTCAAATTCACTCCTAAATCTTCAGTCATCCAAGATTGATGAAACGGAGCCTATATCTAATGATGCTCCAGATAATGATTGTCCAGTTGGATCTGCCAGAACTTCTGTGAGTTCACAGGGTGCCAGTTCATCTGTCTGGGCCAGAATTGGAAGTTCAAAAAACAAATTTGACATGAAAGAAAAGACTAACTCTACAATGAGTTCCTTCCATTATCCCGAGAATCAATCAAAGGAAGATAACGATGAATTAGTTGGTTCTCACAATGCTTCCTTTCAAGTTAAGCAAAACATAGCAGATGATGCTGACCCAAAAGCCTTGGAAGCCTCTTTGAAAGCACAAACCGATAGTATGCGTAACATACGTAAATCATCACAAAAGGCACTGCGTACTCTATTCGTAAATGGGATACCTCAGAAAAGTAACAAGAGAGAGGCTCTTCTAGCTCATTTTAAGAAGTTTGGGGAAGTTATTGACATTTATATCCCATTGAACAGTGAACGGGCTTTTGTACAATTCTCCAAGAGGGAAGAGGCTGAAGCTGCTTTGCAGGCACCAGATGCTGTAATGGGTAATCGTTTTATCAAGCTATGGTGGGCTAATCGTGATAGCATTCGCAATGATAATACAAGTGGGAATGGCATGATTGTAACTCCCCGTGGGCAAGCACCTGCTTTTGTTCCATCTCATCCAGTTGTCCCTGATAGGGGAAAAGACATTCATCAAGTTGATGCTTCAAAGACTACATATGAAGTCTCATCGCCTACTGATCAATCTAAGCCTGCCATCACAGATGGACCCAAGGTTCCGCCTCCTTTGCAGAAGAAGCTTGTCAACTTAGAGAGTCTAAAGGAAGAACTGCGCAAGAAGCAGGAAATGCTGGATCAGAAGCGCAATGAGTTTAAGCGCCAGTTGAACAAACTTGAGAAACAAGTAAAACCTAAAGGCCCTTTTTAATTTGTTATTGATTATACATTGCTTTAGAGGCTTATGTTCTTTTGGTTGCTAGAAGCTTAAATGACTATACCTTTAGTAAGACTTTAGTGTTAGGCAACAAGCACTATGTATCAATAAGGCCCGTGTTGCCTTTTTCTCAGTCTATTTGTCTAAGTGAAGTATATCCATTAGAAACTTATAAAATCTTTTTTGTAGTATATCCTCTACATACTTGTCATTCTGCTATCATCTCTTGTATTGGCATCATTCCTTCTCATCATATGGACTCTGATTGTTCACAGGCTTCTACTGAGCAAGCTGCCAAGAGACCTAAAATGGGCACAGTGTCTGATGTTTCCAAACTGGCTTCTCCTCAATCGTCGGATGCTGATGTTGTTGTGACATCTCCACATGCAGAGACAACAGCTGATAAGAACAAACAGCTGGTCAATAATGTATCCCAAAGTCCTAAAGCAAATACTACAAGACTTCCAGAATGTACAGGCTTAAAGCACCCAATTCAACCTTTAGTGCCTGTAAACAGATACAAATTGGACAATCGACCTGTTGCATTTCGTATCGTCCCACCTTTGCCAGTTGGTCTAGCAAATGTAAGTTTCTCTCTCTGTTTTTCTATCTCTGTACTTAAATGAAAAAGAATTATGCAATGGCATGCCTTGTTTATACACTTGTTTCCAACACTTACTTAAGAGTCAAGACACATCCCCCTGTTGGATTCAGGCATGCACTCACAGTGAAGAATAGTAAATATTGGTTTCAGATATATGTTCAAATTTATTGAAGCCAACGTGTGCTATCGATGTTGTAGTCTGTGACTCTGTTCTAAGTTATCTTCCCAATCTCCAAATTCTGACAACTTTAAGATATTTATGAAAATGAAATACTATCTATAGCTAGAAACACAGAAAAGATAGTAGTGACTGGTTGGCTCAAAAGAATGATTGGTTTGTCATCCTTCCTTTCAATTGTTTGTATTTATTCTACTTTCATGGGTTGTATATAATGTCTAGAAATTATGGGGAATGTCTTCCCCCCGTGATATACACACCACACAAGAAATCATACTTCAAATTCCAATAGTCGTCATGCTTTCTCTGCTACTCCCTATTTTTTATACCTTACTGTATGGGGATTGGGGTGAGAGATCTGGAAAAGTTAGTTAGAGGTTTGACCTCAATCCTTCGATTGGTCACCACTCACCACCATTTAATGAAAGAAAGGAGAAGGATTTAGCTTAATTAAACTTATGGGGTATTGGCATTTTATTTGTTTTGAGTTATAAAAATGCATTCCCACTTTCCCAGAAACATAATTGGAACGTCATTCCTGGATGTTCTGAAATACGATTTTTAAAATTTAAAACTAGGGAGAATCTTTTTTTCTGAAATTCCTTGGAATAACCAAAATGTGTTTGGTTTACAATACATATTCCCAAAAAAATTATGCTATAATTATCAAAATACCCCTATCATATAAAAAATATTATTTGAATATTGTTTTTTGCGTAAAAATATTTATTATACTTGATGTTGTGAATAATTTTTTATATTACTTAATTATAGGAGTGAGTAAAATGAACTGAACTGAATTTATAAAAATTGCACTGAACTGAAAAAAAAGTTTGCCTGAACTGAATTGAATTGAATATTGGTTCAAGCAAACTAAGTTGTTTTTTTGCTTCATTGAACTGAACTGCACTTTAAAAGTTTGAACTGAATGGTAATCTGAATTGAACTGAACTATTTTGGTGCTTGAAATTGAACTGTTTTTATCTGTTAGATCATTAAGACAAGCCAAATTTGACCATTTTATTTTATTTTCTATTTTTATTTAAGTTTTAAATAGGAAAATTTTAAAAAAAATATCAAGCTAAATAGACTCGGTAGGCTTCAACCCAAAAAATCCTGACTTAATCTGGTCGGTCTGCCGGGCCCAGCCAAATTGGCACAAGTTTTTTTCGTGACACTTTTTCCGAAACCTGAGTTGTCAGGCCATCAAGCCAACCCATCGAGACGGACCATTTTTGACACCTCTAATTTTTATTCATGTATATAAATAGTTTAGTTCAGTTTTTTTATTTATTTTAAAAACAGTTCAATTCACCACCAGTTTAGTTCAGTTCATTTAAGTAAATCATACTAAGAAGGTTTTTTCCGCACCTTAGTACCTTATGCTTAGACTTGCATAGAAATGTTAGGAATACACCTTCTAACACTCTTTTGAACACATTTTCTACTATTGGTTGAAATATATTGGGAATGATAATTTTTTATGGACCCATCTTATATTTATATTTAATAATTTTCTCTCCTAATTTTGTAGTTTTCAGTAAATTTTAACTAATAATAAAGTGTGTTAGGAGCTTGTCAAAAAGCTGTTGTCAAAACTCTTTTTTTCTTTTATCTGTGCAAATATATATGCTCAAAATAGTTTTACTTCATGAAAATTAGATACATGAAATAGTGGAAACATGGATAATACAATATTTTGCACCAAATTATCATTTCCTTGGGAATCCAACTTGCCCAGCCTAGCTCATGGGATTAAAAGCTCAGCTAGGAATCTTTTTTCCCTGGGAATAAGGTATGGCCAGGAATAAATTAATTTTATCTTCTACCAGCCAAAGTTTTAAGTTTTCTACTTGAGCTTAGAAGAAGTACTGATCTCAGTTACAAACAAGGTTATCGAATAACCGTTATAACGGCGTTATAACGGTATGGCGGTGCGGTTTCGAGCCTCTCCGCCATTCGCCATCCGAAAAATCGCGTTTTATGGCACCGTCCGCCATTTCCGCCGTGGCGGCCGCCATGGCCGTTTTGAGCCCTTCCGCTATGAAGGTAATGGCGGACGTAACGGTGTTTGGGCCAGTTTTGGGCCTCGCCTAGGCCCAATAAGCATGCCCTAATGGTTTTAGGGTTCTCATTGATGAACGCACGTAGCCACCAGCACTCGCGCAGCTCATCGAACTTCTTCAACCCGTCTCCGTTGACGTTCCTCCGCCATCGCCCACCACTCGCCGGCCACCTCTCCGACCGACAACCTGAACCGCGGTGGTCCACGACTTCGACAACCTGAACCACGACGTGCGCGTGAACAGGAAGAAGGTTGTTTGAAACCTCCTTTGATCACCGTTCACCGTCACCCACCAGCCTTTGGTCACGTTTCTGGCCGGCGACCTGAATCGTGGTGGTCTAGCGCTCCGGCGAGCAACTCCGGCGACTTAAAACTTGAAAGTGTTTTTTTTTTTCCTCTGCAGTGCAGTTTTAATCCTCCTTCCTTTTTTTTTTCCTACTCAATTCTCTGCAGTTTTTAATCTGCAACATCAATTTTTTTATTTAGTTTTTCCTCTGCAGTTTTAATCTGCAACATCAATTTTTTTTTTAATTCTTCTACTAATTGTTTCAATTTAAATTTCTATTTTTTTATTATTGTTCTTATTTTTATTTTTAGGACAATGTCTAGCAATCCTCAAACTCAAAGTCAAACATCCTCAAACTCTGTTAAGAGGACAGATATAGGATGGAAACATTGTCATCCTACCAAAGACAATGATACAAATGAAATTATGAGGAGGATGATTAGATTAGCAAAATGCTTCCTGTACTCTTGTTTTTCTATGTTTTTTGTTGTATTTTAATCAATTATGTTATGAGACAATGAATTATGGTATTGTTGTTATGATATTTAAGTATTTAAGTTGATAATATGTTGGTTTTAATTTAGTTTTCTTGCTTATTATATATTGTTTTGCTGTTTTTTTGTATATAATATATATATATATATATATATATATATATATATATATATATATATTTTTTTTAAATTTTTTTTTGTCCGCCATGACGTCCGCCATAGGCCGTCATGGCATCCGCCATAGAGTTATAAAGGATTTTTGGCCTCACCGCCATAGACCGTTATCCGCCATCGATAACCTTGGTTACAAATAATCTCAGTCATGTCCGTAGGCATTGCTCAAGCAAAATTGTTTAGAGGGAGAGGAAAGAAAGAAATAGAGATAGGGTAGTATTGTTCAAGTGAAATTGATTGATTGGAGAGTGCTTAGGTTGTGCATAACATTTATGTATATGGACTTTTAAGTGGGAATTATTTGCTCCTAGGACAAAAGAGTAAATGGGTGCTACTTCCAAAATACCAAATCCTATTGAAACTAAATGCATTTAACGTGATGCACACACTTGTTTAACGTGTTACATGAAGTGTGTGTTCTAACAAATATTAACATCCAAAAAGAAAATAACACCAAATAGCAAAAAAAAAAAAACAGCTAAAAAATGGCTGAGAGTGGGTGAATAAAAAACACTAAACACAGACCAGTACCATGCAGTACAAAAACACATGCATAGCCCGAATACTCAGTCTCGAAAACCTAATGCTGACTTTTAACTTGACACCACTAGCAATAACTCTTGGTAGATAAAAAATCTCATTACTCTTTGTCTGGTTCTTTGACTTGATTTAAGGAAATAGGTGGAGAAAAATGAGAGGTGACTTGAGGTTTTAGCAAACTCTGTTACACTGTCTAGCAAGCTTTAAATTCCTTCACAATTGGAAGAAAGGCAACATAAATTGTTTATACACCATTGAGAAAATGGTATTAATTAGTATTTGATCATTTGTTTTTTACCAAGCCATGGCATCATGCAATTGCTCCCAGGACACCATAAGTATGAACTACTGTTAAATATTTCTTATGGTTAAAAATATTAGTTGATTGGAATGAATTTCAATTAATGGGTATAAGTTTCATTTATTAGTTATAGTACTTGCATAAATTGAAGGTTAACACAATCGCTTCTTCACTCAAAGGCTTTAAACTTCATCGGTAAGTTGTGTTACTAGCATAAATAGAGGGTAAGGGGTCAGCATTCTCTATGTTGTTTAAGATCTCAGTCAATAGCTTTTGCGTTCTCTCTTACTTTTCATTCCACCTTCTTGTTTTCCACATTATCAACAAAGTGTTGTTGAGGAAAATCAACTAATGTAACTTACTATGTACTGTGGTGTGCATGTTAAGTTGTGATGATCCATACGAGCTACTATGGTCTACTTTTATTTAAGATACTATGAGATCAATTAGATAAGTTGAATCTTTTGCATTGCATGAATCTACATTGTTTGCTGGTCTCATCTTTTCAAACCCTGTAGAAACCCAAGTGAAATATATTCTACTCTAAAATTGTTTTTTAATGGAAAAAATTACACAATAAAACTTGTGTCATGTTGTCTTTAGATTCATCCATGTACCATTACTAAATGTGGCAGTCTGTTTTGTCTTATTCTATTGTTGCTCAACTAAATTTCTGTCTTTTATTTTAGGTTGCTGTTTTGAAGGAACACTTCTCACCATACGGTGAACTCTCCACCGTAGAGCTAGAAGACGTTCAAGTCAACGCTAGTAGCCAACAAGAGGCACATATAACTTTCACTACTCGTTGGGCAGCTGAGAAGGCATTTACTAATGGTAAATGCTGGGAAGACCGGAATCTGAAATTCATGTGGCTGACACCTTCTAGTTCTAGTAATGCCACTGGTAGTAGAGAACGTTCTCTATCTGCTCCCAAGGAGCCCTTAGATTCAGATGACCATTCTGAAGAAAAATTGGGAAGCTCTGTGAACCAAGAAGCAATTGTGTCAGATGGTGAGCATAAAAATTCTGAAACTAATAATGGTTTGGAGCTTATGGAAATGGAGCCAAGTGAAGATCCCCAAAGTACCACAAGGCAAGTTTCCTCTCCTAAACAATCACCTGACGGCAATGTCTGTTGAGGAGGATCTACTAATGGTCAGATTTGTACAGCAAGGTAAAATTTTAAATCTATAAAACTCTAATTTTCAGGGGCCTATTTTTTTTTTTCTTTTCAATTACTGAAAATTTATTATTCCATGTTCCTTTTTTAATGGTCGAGACTTGTAAATTTCCTTCTTTTTGGCTGCCTCCTGTATTTGGTGGCATTAGTTGAATGGTGCGTCATGATGTTTCTCAGCTTGGGTAGTTCACTTCTAGGATAAAAGTTTTGAAGCTCAAAATTATGTTAAAAGCCATTGGACGGTTACATAACAAACATTTGGAAACCCCTTTCCCTTTATGTCTGTAGTTACAGTAAAAATATAATTGAAGCTGTTAGTCACTTAGTTGATTCCACTATCCTTTAGATGTTTCTTGTTTCTTGTTTCATTTCTCCCTATTCTTTTAATTTGCTTCTATACACTTCAAAGTGAAACTGAGTAATATATGAAAATTGTTGAATAAAAATTATTATTATTTTAAGTTTTCATTATTTTTTATAGCTTTTAAATTAATACGAATTGAATTTTGACGTAACGAGTGTCCATATGATATATGTGGAGTACCATTTTATTTATATTTTAATTCCTTGATCAATCACATTTAGGCACATGCTAACACAAACTCATTAATAGCCATCTATTTTTAATGTAAAAAGCTTGAAGCGATTGTGGCGTTGACTCCTAAGTTATCATCTCCTAAGTTATCATCTTCTTTTCTATCATATCTCGCCACATCATTTTTGTTAGTGTCATGATTTAATTCCTCATTTTCTTTTTATTTGCCACAAATTCTTCTTTCTTCCCGCGTCTCACCATATATGCTTAAGTTTTACAAACTAATGTAAACGTTGACTGTTACATACTAATTCATTAATCAAAACAACGATTTGTTTCTACTTGGTTGGCATCAAGCCGCACAATAAGGCTTACTTTACCAAACTATGTATGGTTCTGTTTAAAAAAAAACAAACAAAAGAATACAAATTTTTTACAGAGATATATGTTCTCAAAAAGGATGAGGGGGCACGAAGCACTAGTTATATGTTTTTGTTGTAATTTTAGCTTTTGAGTTTTAATCTATTGAGCCTTTTAATTTATCACTTATATTAATGTAATTTTTACAGTTATTAGATGCAGACGAGGTTAACTTCAAAGGTTTTTCTTGGCAAGCGAATTTCTTCAGCCATCGGGTCTCGGTTAGATGCTTTTAAATTTTGCACACAGCTTCCATTTACCCAAACTAGCTCAAGTTAGCTGTAAATTATACGTATGTTTATTTTTGGCTAGTTAGATTTTACACATCGTCAAAAGTTAGAAAAGAAGCATTTGCTAATATGATTGGACTCACGGTTAACGATTATGGATACTAGTTATTTCTAGCCGTTTAATACCAATGAAGTCATTTGTGGGATAAAAAAGTGAAATAAGGAAACTTAAATGAAGCTTTTAATGTCATTATCAAATTTTAATATAATGTTGGTATTTTCCTTAAAAATATTCTGCAACACATTTCAATGAAGGTTATATAAAATTACAAAAAGTTTACTTATTTATAATTTTTGATAAAATAAAAAACTTTGGTCCAAGTATCCTTCAACCTATCATTATCTGAATATTAAAATAAATGGGAAGAATGTGTGGAAAATGGCCATTCTTCTAAACCGTTGCAACGGTATTAATTTAATTTTGATGTGACATGACAAAATTTGGAATCAGAGTATCAATGTATTATAAAAAGTTTATTTTTTAACCTATATGGTAGGTTAGTTTTTGGGCTCAAGAAAATATATTTTCCACCATCGACTCTAGATATTAACAAGTTTTTTTTAACCTAGGAATAGGAGCTTCTTTAGGTTCAAAAAAGTTTAAATCTTATAATAATGCTGGGCTCTACCATTGAAATGGAGGATATTGTAATCTGTTGAGCCTTGGCCTCACTAACGAACATATATGGCTTCGCAAATAATTATGCTTTAAATATGTGAACTAGGAATAGAATTTCCTGGCTGCTCAATTCACTTGTCATTTTATTGTTGGCTAATCGATGGTTGAGATCGAGAGGCAATTAAAGATCATAACATAATTTTTAGGTGAATTCCCAACTCATTTTTTTTTGTGTTATATTCATTGATCAATTAACTTGTTCTAAACTAATTAATTCCTTAATTTCTAAGTTAAAAATTAAAAAAAAAAATAATAATTAACACCTTAATTTCTAAATTAAAATTTTGAATGATCATTTTAAGAGGAAAAATTATTCCATATTTTTAAATATTGAAAATCAAACTTGGGATATTGACAATGATCATTCTTTTTAACAATTTTTCATTTTAAAATTTTCATTTTCATCTTAAAATTTAATTATCTATAATAATTATTTAAAATTTATCATTTTCTCTTAAATATAAGCTGCTATACATTTTATTTAACGTATACGGAACAAGCAATTAGATATCGTAAATAAAAGTTTCAATGGTTAATTTCCTTTTACTTATATTTATTTGGAAATAATTAATAACTGACACCATTAAAAAAAAACAAAGAATTAGTATACGAAAAGAAGTTGTGTGGATTTTCATACGACAGCCATCTTGATTGACTGTTATTTCAATTAAGGTGCGTTATATATGTTGGGTTGGTTTGGATTTTTTTTTTCCACACTCCTAATCATTCTCTAAGTAATTGGAGAATTGCTTTGAATTTGATCAACATATGATGTCAAGGCCTGCATACATACAGAAAACATATGAATAAAAAAGCCATAGCAGAAAAATAGCATTCAGAATAGGATTCAAGCATTCATCCACTAGGATTTCATGTCACACCTGATGCAACCAGCCTAGCATATCACCGACATATCGGATTGATCATAAACATGTACTTCAATTGGTCGAGGCAATCCACCAGGTCCTTCACGTGTAAGAGCACTTATAAATCTTCTATGTAGTGCATTGTTTCTCACGGTTTTTGGATTATTACTTATTAAAATTTTCTTTTATTTAAATTATTTGACTAATATTTATTTATTTTTAATTTAGTATCTGATATTAGTCCCCGTCTGTTAAATGATAACGTGACTAACAGACTGTCACGTCATCACTCAACAATGTATGTCATGTCAGCACACATGTCCACCTCATTCTCCATGTAATTTGTCACGTCAGATTTGATTTTTTTTTTAAAAAAATTTGTTTTGCGCATATGTTGGAAATTTACGAACTCAAAAATCCATTCTCTTATTCATCTTCAACTTGAGGAACTCAGAAATTCATGTTTGAAAATTGTTCCTTTTTGTTTTTCAAAATATTGAACTTGTAATTCCACATCATTTTCTTTTTCATTCTCTTTTTTCGTCAATCTTCTCCGTTTTTGTGTTTCTTTAATTTGGAAACACGTATTCTGCGTGATTCTTTGTTCCTTGCGTTTGAAGTTTGAAGCACCGTTCTTCATTGACCATTCGTAGAGGAGAAGTATTAAAGAGGTGAGATTTTGTAGCCATAAATAGAGGTAGTTGTTGTCGTTGTTGAAGCACTGCCAAATTTGTTTTGGACGAAGTCCTTGTCATTCTTCGTCTGTGTTGAAGGTAAGTGGTTGCTTATGTTATTAGGGTTTACTATTTGATAGGCTTTAACTATTCTGTTGATGAGGTTTTTTGACACAAAGATTTGGTTCCTTTGCAGTTGTGTTAATGGGTTTCAATTTGAAACTTCATCATGGAGGTCGTTTTGAGTTAGACCCCGTGATGCATTATGTTGGGGGCAGCGAGCCAGTGCATGTGAAGAATATGGATATGGATAGGTGGTCCTATTTTGAAGCCGTGGGAATTGTAAAAGAAGGCTTGGCATATGGAGAGCATTTTATTAAATATACTCATTTATAGTGCAGAGAAACCTTCATTGTTATTGCAAATCAATTTAATTAAATATAGTTCAGAAGTGCATTCAAACCGTCAAATTGCATTCAATTACAAACTGTTAAGAGTGTACATCTTTCCTACCACATTGATTGCTATTACAATGCTTACAACTGTAACGAAAACCCAAAGCACTATCACTACAAATCCTAACATCTTGACCCTATTTCTCTTAACTAAAATCCTCTTCTTCTTGCATGGAATTTTCAACTTCAATAGTGCAGGTTGTTCATGAAGAACAGAACATTCTTCCTGAATCCCTGCAATTTCTTTTTTTGCTTTTTGCAATTTTCTCTTTATTTGCCTTTTCTACATCCATTAGAGCAATAATTCTTAACTTTAACTCTTCAATTTCGCGCATGTGATTGCCTAAAATAGATTCATCCACAAATGTGTTGTCACCATCTTTAACCTAAAGAATCCATTTAAAACTCTTATTTTAGCCACAATGTGTGTAGTAGAAATCTTCAATTTCCTTCTAGACTATCCTTATATGTCATTCCCATGTATTTGGGTAGGAGAAAATATGGATAAAGCCCTAATATAAGGATAATGTTGGACTTTAAGCATATTGTGGCCCAATATCTCATCATCATCAAGTTCCATAGCTTTCTGCAATCCATGGATCACATACTTGCATGTTAATTTATTTGGAACATAACCCACCTTGAGGAGCTTATCCTGAAGCTCCATCAACTTGTCTATATTACCAACCTCACAAAATACTTTAACAACTACATTGTAGCTTTCAGTATCATAAATTTGAAATTCCTTGGGAAAGATTTTCAATAATGACACAGCTTTATCAACCTTATTTTCCTCACAATACCCATTTAGTAATGCTCTGCTCGTCTCTACATCAGGTTGAATATCTGAAGTAACCATTTACTCCAAAAAACCTGCAGCCTCTGAAGTCTTGTTTACTCGACACAAGCAGCTTATAACAACTCTATAGGAAGCAAGATTCAGCTTCATTCTCTTCTAACCATCTCACGTTTCAAAATCAACGCCTCTTCCACATTATTGAATACAGATAGTGTCTCAACTAGTTTATTGTAAGTATTCATTTTAGGTATATAGCCATCCTGAGATATCCTTAGCAGAAAACATCTAGCAGCAAACGGTCGGCCTTTACTACATAATGCAACTACAAGATAATCATATACATCCTTAGGAATCTTAATTCCAAATCTCTTAAGCTCTGCAACAGCATTCAAGGTAGACAACAGCTTTCCTTCCCTAGCATATCCTTCAACTATAACCTAACATGTGACCGCGTCAGGACAAATCCCATTTCCTATCATTTCATGAAACAATGATCTACACATTTGCATCTTTCCTTCTCTACAATAACCATACACAAGATTATTATAAGACACAACATCCGGATCTATCCCTCGGTGAACCATCTCATGAAAAAGTCGATGAGCCTCCTTGACCTTTCCTTCTTCACAAAGACCATTCATCAACGCTGTGTGATGGAAAACTTGTTGGAGAATCCGGATTGATGTGAATCCTCTTCAAGTTCCTCCCTAGATCTTTGGCTCCTTGATTCTTCCTATGCTTGGTTAAGGTCTCCTATGGAGGAGGAGGCCTTAAGACCACCACGGTTGGTGGAGAAACTCTCCCAAGAGGCGCCACTCCTTGAAGAAGAGATAAGCCCCTTCAATTCTCACCACACTCTTCTATGGAAGGGATAAGAGAATTGGATGCACTCAAAGAGGTTTAGGGACTTTTGGAAGAGAGAAATCTGAACTCAACTCAGAAAATGCAATCTCTAATTCATCAAAAGTGTTTTACAAAGAAGGAAAAACGAAAATATAGGAGTAGGAAGCTTGGAGAGTAAGCTAGTCTTAACCATGGTTCACTAGGAACCATGGTAAGGTCTAGCTAACCACCCATGGTCTAGAGGCTTGGAGAGCAAGCTTCTCACTTAGCTTGCTTGGTAAGCTAGCTAAGGAGTAGCTTGTGCTTCAAGCTTCCAAGTTTGAGAAGAACCAAGCAATTTGGCCAAGTGTGAACACAAGTGTGAACACAAAGTGTGAACACACTTCTAAGGTGGGCGGCCCATTGGATTTAATTTACTCCATCCGGTTTTAAAATGGTTAATTTGGTTTAGTTAGGTTCATTTAATGTGAATGGAACCTAGCTAAATCAAATCTATGAAAAATTAGGAGTAAAATGAGTCCAATATGTAAATTTTAGCCTAGGACCACCTTTGGCTAAATTGCTAGGAGCACACTCTAGCTTACTAACGACACTCTCTATTTTGCTAATGCCACTCCTACTAGAAAAACTAAAAAGAATGTATTTCTAGGTTAGGTTAAATGGAGTCAAAGTGTCCAAGTAACCTACCCTAGAAACAATATACAAAAGCTACTAAAAAGGAAAATAAAGTGCCTCATAAATACAAAGGCAAAAATACACCTATACAAGTATCTACAAGTATGTACAATGGAAACTTCTTAGCTCAACCTTCACCCTTCTTGGTCTTACCTCTTCCAAAGGGATCCTTGGGGATTAGATTTCCATCATACCCTCCCCCTTCGAAAGGATTTGTCCTCAAATCCAGTGGTCCTTCCACAAAGATATCATCACCTACAATGAAAACAAAAAACAAAGCATTAGGAATGACATATTCATATAATATATGTGGAAAGTGCACCCTATGAGGAATTCCTGCTATAATCCTAGCAAGGGTCCTTAGACTAGGAAGGATAGGTTCTCTAAGCATAAGAATAGGATCCTCACTATAGTGTAGTCTAAGTGTAAAACTAAATCCTAAAAATGTGAAAGTGCTAAAACTATAAGAAACTAAGGAAGTAGTCCTATATACTAAGATATCTTGCCTAAAGCACCCTATGTAGTAACATAGGCTTCTACAAGAAAACAAAGTGAATATAATAAGGAAACTACCTAGACAACCCTTGATCATATTATATGTTAGATACGTCATGGAAGAGGGTGTAAAGAGTTTAGAAAAGTCATAGAATCTAATTTGGTCTTGAAGGGAAGTAGTAAAATTAAGTTCAAAGAAGTTTGAACTTCCCTTAAGATCAAAAGTAGAAAATAAGACACCATGAGATGTATCTAATAAACAATATAAACCAAAGGTTGGGTGCTTTATTAGAAAAACTAAAGTAAGAGAAGTCCTAAATAGACAATGGCTGTCTACTTTGGGCACCACCAAAGTAGTAGCATAAGAAGTAGAACTAGGTGAAGTCCACTTCTTCTTCACAAGACTAAGAACTTGAGATCCATTATTTTCAAAAATATTTACGTTGTGGATCTTAAGCTCTAAGGTTGTGGTAGCAGTAGGAAAAGAGCTAAAATCTTTATGAAGAAGAAAAGTCTTTTTGCAATCATTTTGAATTAAAAAGTGACTTTCCTTTTGCATAAAATTTTTGGAGGAGACACTATCCTCCTTACTCTTTTCCAAGAGTAGTGTCTTTTTTGTATTGAGAAGGTAAAGATGTTGTTCATGATTTATTGAAAATTGACTTCTAGGAACAACTTCTTTGGAAGGGACACTTCTTTCCAACTCTATAACCTTCCCTCCCTCCTTCTCAAGACTTAAGAGGTTTTGTTTTTTTTCTAATTTTTCCTTTCTTTTTTCTTCCTCAAATTTCTTTTTCATGACTTTTTGATCCTCTAACACTTGGGAAGGTGTAAGAGGAATCAAAGTATGTTTCTTGCCTAGATGGACTAGGCGAATTTTGTTGCTAACACCATCATGAATGGCTTTTCTATCATGTTGCCATGGCCTTCCAAGTAGAATGTGACTTGTATCCATTGGAATGACATCACAGAAAACTTCATCTTGGTATTTTCCAATGGAGAAAGGCACACTTACTTGTTCCTTAACTTCTATAGGTCCATCCTTATTAAGCCATTGAAGTTTATAAGATTTAGGATGGGCTATAGTAGTTAAGTTAAGTTTATCAACCAACCGTTGACTTACAAAATTGTTACAAGACTCACTATCAACAATGAGAGAACATGTTTTCTTGAAAATTTTGCATCTAGAATGAAAAAGGTTCTCTCCTTGTGATTGATCTTGTTCTTTTAATTGGTTGGTTAATAACCTTTGGGCAATTAATAGATCACCCTCACATGGTGTTTCATATTTATGTTTATGGGACCTAGAAGGTCCATGACCCTTATTGGCATGGGGTTTGCTAGTCTCACCCCCCACCATAAGCTTATTCAACAACTCTTTTATGGTTTCATTGTTTTTTTCTTTTTTGATTTCTTTTCTCCTAATATATTCCCTAAGTTTTCTAAGCTCATCTTTAGTTCTTTTATGACTCTTAGGAGAATATTTACCATGCACACTACTATCATGAGAATGATCACTCATTTTTGCAAGAGAAAAGGTTTTCACAAATTTTAAAAGAATTTGCAAAGTGAGTGATAAAGATTTTCACAAAGAGTTTTTCTTTTTGGTGTAATACTAAGTACTTGGAGGTCTAAGTATACAAGTTGCACTATCAAGGGAGGTGAGCTACAAGGAGCCACTTAATAACCAAGCCTTTTCAAGTGGAAATTACTAAACCCCCTTATACCTTTCTTACAAAACAAAGTTTTCACACAAGCAAGCAAAGTAGTTGTGTGTGTGTGCACGGAACCCCTAGTAGGCAAGGAAGCCTTCTAAAACGAACTTAGAAGCTAAACAAATAAAAGGAAAGCAAGTAAAGCATATACTAGTCGTAGGGTCCTAATGTGGAAGTCCAAGTGGCACTTGAAGCTTTTTGGGACACTTCCACAAGTCTAAACGAAGTATGAAAGCAATAAAGCTAGCCGTGTCCTAATGGAAGCCCAAATGGCACTTAAAGCCTTTGGGGACCCTTCCACATGTACTAACCGAGTCTATTAGTCTTTATTTAGAACTATTTAGGAAGTGGTGGAACTTAAACAATGTCCCAAATAACCACTCCTAAATGTAGGTTTGTATACAATAGCAAAATTAAACAAAACTAACCCAAGTAGGGTTAAAGAGTTACAAATCAATGGAAACAAAACCAAATCAAAATCTTCTTGAAGAATCTCCTCCAAGAGTAGTTAGGACAGGTCTGGAACAGCCTTGAAACCAAGAGAAAATGTCCCAATTTGGTCTCCACCAATACTTCACCAAGCCTTCCAAATCCGTCACTAAATTCTTCAAAATCCGTCACAAATTTGTCTCCAAATCCGTCTCTAATTGTAACCTAAAATTCAAAACAATTCTTGGCTGCAAAAATAACAAACAAGTGAGCCTATCCAAGGTGTTTCACTCAGGTTTGGTGTACCTCAATCTCCTTCAAGTATAAGCTCCTTTGAGATTAGCCAATATATCTCAATTATTCCTTCCTTCCAAGTGTGAAGGCTTGAAAAAGGATTATGGCTTCACCAAGGCTTAACAACCAAAACAAGAGAGAGTAGAGGCCAAGGAATGAAAACTGAAAAGCACAATTTAGAAAGGCTACACTCTAATATGAATTTGATATGACAAAACAAAAGAGATCCAAGAAGACACAAAGCAACAATTAAAGCAAATTTCAAAAGCTAACACACAAAAGATTAAACCTAGGAATGGCTCTAGAATGGATTATAAAAATCAAAATAAAATTTGTGCAATTGTTTTGAAGGTTTTAAAGTCTTTTTCCAACCACTGGACAGCAAGCAAACCTCACAAAAATTCACACAAAAATTTAAGGCCAAGTGCTACAAAATTTGTTTGGTTTTCACTTTGATTTTTTTTTTCTAGATTTTCTCTTTTGTTTTCTTTTCTTTTTCTTTTCTATTTTTTTGTCTCTTTTCTTTCTTTCTTTTCTTTCAATAAAGAATGTAAGCACTTCAAACAGAGGCCAAACAATTAATAAAGAGGTTTCCAAGTGGTGGAGAAAAGAAGAACAAGAAGAGTAGAAGTGTAAGTGTACTAGTCAAAAATTTCAACACAAAATGTTACTAGTTTTAGTACTAGTTTGTTAACTTCTTTTGTACACTTTAATTTTCGTTTTCAATACACTTCTACCTCTGTTTTCTTTTGTCAAAACAAGCACAAGACACACAAGGAATTGCTGGTCACAAATTGCTAAGAAACTATTAGCAAAAGAAGTTCACAAAAATTGACTCTAGAACATGTTAGGTCTAATAACATGCATTGGAATCTTTTATGAGCACACTAAGATTTATTTAATGTTCAACCAGCAATGACACAATCAAGAACAGAGGTTAACACAATAAGATTCAGAAATAAAAAGGTACAAAAAGGATTTAATGACAAGTAAAAGAACTACACATGACTCTAAGACAAAACTAGTAGATTAAGAAATGTAAAAAGCTTGTATTCTTGTTTCTTTTTAGGAATTTTTTTATGACCGAATATTATAGAAGTCCAAAGAAAGATATAAGCAGTCCTAAAACAATTAAAAAGACATACAAAGAATACCTAAAGGCACATACAAAGATTGATTCACAAGAAATTATAAAATGAATCAAGAAAAGCAAGACAAGGTGAGTGTGTTCTATAGATTTATAGTTGTGACACAAGAACCACTCAAGGCACACAAACACAAGACTCAAAAAGGAAATACATGGAAGAACAGCAAAGACACATATTAATATTGATATGAACCGAACAAACAAGACAAAGAAGCATAGGAACGAAATTACCAAGGAGACCTAGCTCTTGATACCAAATGATGGAAAACTTGTTGGAGAATCCGGATTGATGTGAATCCTCTTCAAGTTCCTCCCTAGATCTTTGGCTCCTTGATTCTTCCTATGCTTGGTTAAGGTCTCCTATGGAGGAGGAGGCCTTAAGACCACCACGGTTGGTGGAGAAACTCTCCCAAGAGGCGCCACTCCTTGAAGAAGAGATAAGCCCCTTCAATTCTCACCACACTCTTCTATGGAAGGGATAAGAGAATTGGATGCACTCAAAGAGGTTTAGGGACTTTTGGAAGAGAGAAATCTGAACTCAACTCAGAAAATGCAATCTCTAATTCATCAAAAGTGTTTTACAAAGAAGGAAAAACGAAAATATAGGAGTAGGAAGCTTGGAGAGTAAGCTAGTCTTAACCATGGTTCACTAGGAACCATGGTAAGGTCTAGCTAACCACCCATGGTCTAGAGGCTTGGAGAGCAAGCTTCTCACTTAGCTTGCTTGGTAAGCTAGCTAAGGAGTAGCTTGTGCTTCAAGCTTCCAAGTTTGAGAAGAACCAAGCAATTTGGCCAAGTGTGAACACAAGTGTGAACACAAAGTGTGAACACACTTCTAAGGTGGGCGGCCCATTGGATTTAATTTACTCCATCCGGTTTTAAAATGGTTAATTTGGTTTAGTTAGGTTCATTCAATGTGAATGGAACCTAGCTAAATCAAATCTATGAAAAATTAGGAGTAAAATGAGTCCAATATGTAAATTTTAGCCTAGGACCACCTTTGGCTAAATTGCTAGGAGCACACTCTAGCTTACTAACGACACTCTCTATTTTGCTAATGCCACTCCTACTAGAAAAACTAAAAAGAATGTATTTCTAGGTTAGGTTAAATGGAGTCAAAGTGTCCAAGTAACCTACCCTAGAAACAATATACAAAAGCTACTAAAAAGGAAAATAAAGTGCCTCATAAATACAAAGGCAAAAATACACCTATACAAGTATCTACAAGTATGTACAATGGAAACTTCTTAGCTCAACCTTCACCCTTCTTGGTCTTACCTCTTCCAAAGGGGTCCTTGGGGATTAGATTTCCATCACTGTGTGTGTAATCAAATTAGGCATCACACCTCTAATGTACATGATCTTGTATAGATAAAACGCATCCTCCAACCTTCTTTTCTTACAATAGCTATTAACAAGGGTGTTATACGTGACCAAGTCAGGCTCAAACCCTTCCTCCTCCATCTTCTCCAAGAATCCGTTCACCTTATCGGTATCCCTGTCTTTGCACAAAACATGGGTCATAATGTTGAAAGTATAAGCATTCCTATGTATTCCAAGTCTTCCCATTTTTTCATAAACCTCCCAACATTGAGCAATATAATTAAGCCTAGACAACCCACTCAACAAACAATTGCAAGCAATCACATTGGGGATAAAACAAGCCTCAATGTTCCTCCTAAAAGTTACCAACCCTTCTCGACCATGCCAACCTTCACAAAAGCCTTGATATGCATATCAAAGATCACAGGGTTCCAATTACAATCCTCAGTGCACCCCACAAGGCTCTCATAAATGTCCTCATTTGGGGAAACACCTCAACCTCAACCAATTGTATCAACTCAGACAACAACTTCATGGCCTAAGAGAATACCCTAGACCAAGGAAGTATGTAAACAATTACACAATAGTTATGCAAAGAGGGTGTGATGTTCAAGTCATTTTTGACCCAATTGAATAAGGTGAGGGCTGAAGAGTGATCAGACTGGGGTATGAGCAAGACCCTTGAAATTTCGTGGGGACCCAAGTGGGGGAGAATCGCTTTGATGTCATTTTGAAGTGAAAGGCTGGAATGTTTTTATTGGAGGGTGGAAGAGATGAAGTTTACAATTTTGTTGGGGTTGTGGGTAGGGGGGAGAAGATTATAAAAGGGACTCAAAGGAGGTTTGGAATGAGAATCCTGAAGGGTGATTAGGGAAGAAGAAGAAGAAGAAAAAAAGAAAAGAAAGCGGTTTTCTTAGTGAAAGTTTTTGAAATGGTGGTAAGATAGATGGAAGATCGAGGAATCATAGAGTTGAGGATAGATGAGGTTAACGATGTTGTTGGGGTTGTGGGTAGGGGGGAGAAGATTGTAAAGAAGAAGGAGAAGAAGGAAAAAAAATATATTCTTAATTTTTGTCGTATAGTGAATACATATAAAAAGTAGTAATACTTGTCAAGTTAAATCTAATAGTATTTTCAATTTGTTCTCAGAGCCCTCTTTCAATTTCTTATTAACTGCCAAACGTGGAGACTGAGGTGGAGATGTGTGCTGAAATGACATACACTATTGGGTGATGACGTGGCAGTCCGTTAGCCACATCATCATTTAACAGATGGAGACTAACGTCAAGTACTAAATTGAAAAAAAATATTAGTCAGGTAATTTAAACAAAAAAAAAGTAATAAGTAGTAATCCAAAAATTGACCTAATTTAAGGTAATTTAAGGTACTATAGAAGATGGCTGTATTTGAAAATGTCTATGTTTCACATTTATATCAACTATGCATAGTGACTAAAATCCCTCAGTTCATGCCTTGTAGTAATTCACAGACAAAATACAATCCATGCTCTAGAGTCTAGCCATATGAGGCTTAAGTAGATGAATCTTCCCCTACGTAGGCACTAAAGTCTATGTAAGATTCATCTACTTAAGCCTATGTTGAAGAGTAGATGAAAATCTTCATTTATTTGAGAGCATAGCCTTAAGTAGAGTCTAGCTCATAACCTCCATCTTGATACACAGCTAGCATATCCATCAGCTTTAAACCTGCACGCTGCATTGAAATTTCCCAATTTAATAAAAATTGCACTTTTATTTTAAACTGATAAAGTAGCAGCAATGTATGTGGCGCAAACCTTCCAGAAAAATATTTCTACTAAGTGAAAATTGTAACGGTGTACAAAAATTATTGACATGAAGAAATGAAGCTTAGAAAAGATAAACATAAAGTGAATAATATTTTCCAATTTTATTTAATCATAGAACACCTTACCGTGCATTTTGAGTTGTCAATAATGGGAATCTTTAAAACTCATCCAACCAAAACAAGGGTTAATTGATGACTAATAACGTCAAATTATTTATAAGAACACATATCTTATGCATCTAGGAAACTTTCATTCTTCTCCCACAGATATGCACCTCCTTGTTTGTTACACTCATTATACAAATATCTCCATAAATGAACTAAATTCTAGATTTTATGTAAATCTTTTTCCACAATCATCTTTCTATCATTATTACCAACTTTGTAACAACAACAAACTAGAAAAACTCATACCACTTTAAGTCAAGGATAGAAAATACTACCTCAAGTCCTAAGTATAAATATAGGACAAATTGCCAAAATCAAGAAAACTAGTTAATTTGATTATTTTTAAATAATTTACCAAAAATTCAAATTTTCTTTTAAAGATACCATTCTTTTTAAGTGATTGTTATATTTAATGTTAGTTATAAGATAATGGATAGAAAATAGACTTAACAATAAATTAAGAGAATAAAAGAAATTTATTGAATCACTTTGAAAACTAATGACTATTGCTAATAATTTTAGGGTTTAGGATTTACTTATAATTAGGAACACAAAAAGTATTTCCCAAGAGGATAAAGAGTATTCCAAAATAAACTCAGAATAATATAAGCATTTTGAATTCAGATTGCAGACAACAGGTTTACAGTTGCATACATAATATAGAGGGACAAGAAGAAGATTACCTGGTGATGTGTCCAAAGTAACAATTTGCATTTGGCATTAATCTCTTGGACATAAGATAATGCCTGGAAAAAGTTTTCATTCAGTGCTTCTTCTCTAAGTGTATTTATCTACAAATGATCAAAACTAATCATAAGCAAGAACAGAATACAAGTATCCCATTTAATCCACAAAGACATAGTTCAAGACAAAGAACAGTGATTTAAACCTCTTCATGGGAGAGCTGATAATCACGTAAGAAACATGCTACAATCTCTTATCTTTGTGTAGTAGTTTCAAGCTCTTGTTTGAGGCTCTCTGTGGTACTTACAATTTGAAAAAACCAATGCCTAGTGTGACGTGCAGCTTTAGAAACTAATTACTTAAAATAATATCGGATTCCCCTGTATTTCAACTAGTGAACGACAATTTTCATATGGAAGCCATGATATTACCAAGTTCTTTATCTTGATTTGGAAGAAGAATCCATTTAAAACTCTAATTTTAGCCCCAGTGTGTGTAGTAACAATCTTCAATTTCCTTTTAGACTATCCTTATATGCCATGCCCATGTAATTGGGTGGGAGAGAATTTGGATATAGTCCTAATATAAGGACAATGTTAGACTTTAAGCATATTGTTGCCCAACATCTCATCATCATCAAGTTCCATAGCTTTCTACAATCCATGATGTTAATTTATTTAGAACATACCCCACCTTGAGCAGCTTATCCTGAAGCTCCATCAACTCGTCTATATTACCAACCTCACAAAATACTTTAACAACTACATTGTAGCTTTCAGTATCGTAAATTTGAAATTCTTTGACAAAGATTTTCAATAATGACACAACTTTATCAACCTAATTTTCCTCACAATACCCATTTATTAATGCTTTGCTCGTCTCTACATCAGGTTGAATATCTGAAGTAACCATTTCCTCTAGCAAACCTTCAGCCTCCGAAGTCCTGTTTACTCGACATAAGCAGCTTATAACAACTCTATAGGAAGCAAGATTCAGCTTCATGCTCTTCTTCACCTTCTCACATTTCAAAATCAACGCCTCTTCCACATTATTAATTCACATAGTGTCTCAACCAGTTTGTTTTAAGTATTCATTTTAGGTATATAGCCATCTTGACATATCCTTAGCATAAAACTTCGAGCAGCAAACGGTCGACCTTCACTACACAATGCAACTACAAGATAATCATATACATCCTTAAGAATCTTAATTCCAAATCTCTTAAGCTCCGCAACAGCATTCAAGGCAGATAACAACTTTCCTTCCCTAGCATATCCTTCAACTATAACCGGATAGGTGACCGCATCAGGAGGAGGAGGAGGAGGGGGAGGAGGAGAGGAGGAGGAGGAGGAGGATGAGGAGGAAGAGGAGGAAGAGGGGGAGGGGGAGGAGGAGGCAGAGGAGGAGGAGAAGGAGGAGAGGAGGATGAGGTCGAGGAGGAGGAGGAGGGGGAGGGGGAGGAGGACGTGGACAAGGAGGAAGAGGAGGAGGAACAGGTGGAGGCAAAGGGGGAGGGGGGTGGAGGAGGGGGAAGGGGAGGGGGAGGACCTGCAAACCTACAACATTTCATTCACATTCACAGCCCCACTTCCACCGCAAAACCTCGTACATTCTTTTCTATCCTCAACTCTATGATTCCTCAATCTTCCATCTATCTTACCACCGTTTCAAAAACTTTCAATAAAAAAACCGCTCTCTTTTCTTCTTCTTTTTCTTCTTCTCTAATCACCCTTTAGGATTCTCATTCCAAACCCCTTTTGAGTCCCTTTTACAATCTTCTCCCCCTACCCATAACCCCAACAACATCGTAAACTTTATCTCTTCCATCGTCCAACAAAAAAGTTCCTGCCTTTCACTTCAAAATGACATTAAAGCGATTCTCCCCCACTTGGGTCCCCACGAATTTTCAAGGATCTTGCTCAAATCCCATTCTGATCACTCTTCAACCCTCACCTTCTTCAATTGGGTCAAAAATGACTTGAACATCACTCCCTCTCTACATAACTATTGTGTAATTGTTTACATACTTCCTTGGTCTAGGGTATTCTCTCAGGCCATGAAGTTGTTGTCTAAGTTGATACAATTGGTTCAGGTTGAGGGCATTACCCTAAATGAGGACATTTATGAGAGCCTTGTAGGGTGCACTGAGAAGTGTAATTGGAACCCTGTGATCTTTGATATGCTTATCAAGGCTTATGTGAAGGTTGACATGGTTGAGAAGGGTTTGGTAACTTTTAGGGGGAACATCGAGGCTGGTTTTATCCCCAATGTGATTGCTTGCAATTGTTTGTTAAGTGGGTTGTCTAAGCTTAATTATATTGCTCAATGTTGGGAGGTTTATGGAAAAATGGGAAGACTTGGAATACATAGGAATGCTTATACTTTCAACATTATGACCCATGTTTTGTGCAATGACGCAGAAACTGATAAGGTGAATGGATTCTTGGAGAAGATGGAGGAGGAAGGGTTTGAGCCTAACTTGGTCACTTATAACTCCCTTGTTAATAGCTATTGTAAGAAAAAAATGTTGGAGGATGCGTTTATCTATAGAGTGAGTGAAGGGAGGAGGAGGAGGGAGGAGGGAGGAGGGGGGAAGGGGAAGGGGAGGGGGAGGAGAGGAGGAACTACAAGATAATCATACACATCCTCAGGAATCTTAATTCCAAACCCTCAAGATAATCACACATCTAATGTACATGATCTTGTATAGATAAAACTCATCCTCCAACCTTATTTTCTTACAATAGCTATTAACAAGGGTTTTATATGTGACCAAGTCAGGCTCAAATCCTTCCTTCTCCATCTTCTCCAAGAATCCGTTCAACTTGTTAGTTTCTGCGTCATTGCACAAAGCATGGGTCATAATTTTGAAAGGGAGGGGATGAGGAGGGAGGAGGAGGGAGAGGAGGAGGCGAGGGAAAATGTGGGGGAGGAGGAGAAGGAGGAGGAGGAGGAGGAACTAGAAGATAATCATATACATCCTCAGGAATCTTAATTTCAAATCTTTTAAGCTCTGCAATAGCATTCAAGGTAGACAACAACTTTCCTTCCCTAGCATATCCTTCAACTATAACCCGACAGGTGACCGCTTCAAGACAAATCTCATTTCTTATCATTTCATGCAACAATGATTTACACATTTGCATCTTTCCTTATCTACAATAACCAGACACAGGAGTATTATAAGACACAATATCCAGATCTATCCCTCGGTGAACCATCTCATGAAAAAGTTGATGAGCCTCCTTGACCTTTCTTTCTTCACAAAGACCATTCATCAAAGTTGTATGTAATCAAATTAGGCATCACACCTCTAATGTACATGATCTTGTATAGATAAAACGCATCCTCCAACCTTTTTTTCTTACAATAGTTATTAACAAGGGTGTTATATGTGACCAAGTCAGGCTCAAATCCTTCCTTCTCCATCTTCTCCAAGAATCTGTTCACCTTGTCGATTTTTGCGTCATTGCAAAAAACATGGGCCATAATGTTGAAAGGGAGGGGGAGGGGGAAGGGGAGGCGGAGGCGGAGGGGGAGGAGGAAGAGAGGAGGCGGGGGAAGAAGTGGGGGAGGAGGGAGAGGAGGAACTAGAAGATAATCATATACATCCTCAGGAATCTTAATTTCAAATCTCTTAAGCTCCGCAACAGCATTCAAGGTAGATAACAACTTTCCTTCCGTAGCATATCCTTCAACTATAACCTGACAGGTGACCGCGTCAGGAGAAATCCTATTTCCTATCATTTCATGCAACAATGATCTACACATTTGCTTCTTTCCTTTTCTACAATAACCAAATACAAGAGTATTATAAGACACAACATCCGGATCTATCCCTCGGTGAACCATCTCATGAAAAAGTTTATGAGTCTCCTTGACCTTTCTTTCTTCACAAAGACCATTCATCAACGTTGTGTGTAATCAAATTAGGCATCACACCTCTAATGTACATGATCTTGTACAGATAAAACGCATCCTCCAACATTCTTTTCTTACAATAGCTATTAACAAGGGTTTTATACGTCACCAAGTTAGGTTCAAACCCTTCCTCCTCCATCTTTTCCAAGAATCCGTTCACCTTGTTGGTTTCTGCGTCATTGCACAAAACATGGGTCATAATGTTAAAAGTATAAGCATTCCTATGTATTCCAAGTCTTCCCATTTTTTCATAAATCTCCCAACATTGAGCAATATAATTAAGCCTAGACAACCCACTCAACAAACAATTGCAAGCAATCACATTGGGGATAAAACCAACCTCAATGTTCCTCCTAAAAGTTACCAAACCCTTCTCAACCATGCCTGTAACACCCCAGCAACCCGCATGTGGATATTGTCCGCTTTGGCCGCAGCCCTCACGGTTTTGCTTCTGGCAATGACACTCATGCCACCCCAAAACGCGTCCACACAAGGAAGGTATCCACACCCATATATATGGCATGCTTCGTTCTCCTTCCTAACCGATGTGAGACTTCACAATCCACCCCCCTCATGGGAGTCCAGCGCCCTCGCTGGCACACCGGCCCGGGTCCAGGCTCTGATACCAAATGTAACACCCCAGCAACCCGCATGTGGATATTGTCCGCTTTGGCCGCAGACCTCACGATTTTGCTTCTGGCAATGGCACTCATGCCACCCCAAAACGCGTCCACACAAGGAAGGTATCCACACCCATATATATGGCATGCTTCGTTCTCCTTCCTAACCGATGTGGGACTTCACAATGCCAACCTTCACATAAGCCTTGATAAGCATATCAAAGATCACAGGGTTCCAATTACAATTCTCAGTGCACCCTACAAGGCTCTCATAAATGTCCTCATTTAGGGAAACGCCCTCAATCTGAACCAATTCTATTAACTTAGACAACAACTTCATTGCCTGAGAGAATACCCTAGACCAAGGAAGTATGTGAACAATTACACAATAGTTATGTAGAGAGGGTGTGATGTTCAAGTTATTTTTGACCCAATTGAAGAAGGTGAAGGCTGAAGAGTGATCAGACTGGGATCTGAGCAAGACCCTTGAAAATTCGTGGGGACCCAAGTGGGGAAAATCGCTTTGATGTCATTTTGAAGTGAAAGGCATGAACGTTTTTGTTGGAGGGTGGAAGAGATAAAGTTTACGATGTTGTTGGGGTTGTGGGTAGGGGGAGAAGATTGTAAAAGGGACTCAAAAGGGGTTTGGAATGAGAATCCTAAAGGGTGATTAGAGAAGAAGAAAAAGAAGAAGAAAAGAGAGCGGTTGTTTTAGTGAAAGTTTTTGAAACGGTGGTAAGATAGATGAAAGATTGAGGAATCATAGAGTTAAGGATAGAGAAGAATGTACGAGGTTTGCAGTGGAAGTGGGGATGTGAATGTGACTGAAATGTTGCAGGTTTGCAAGTCCTCCCCATCCCCCTCCCTCTCCTCCTCCATGTCCCCCTCCGCCTGCAGCTCCTCCTCCTCCTCCTCCGCCTCATCCTCCTCCTCTCCTCCTCCTCCTCCTCCTCCTCTTGATGCGGTCACTTGTCAGGTTATAGGTTAAGGATATGCTAGGGAAGGAAAGTTGTTGTCTGCCTTGAATGCTGTTGCAAAGCTTAAGAGGTTTGGAATTAAGATTCTTGAGGATGTATATGATTATCTTGTAGTTGCATTGTGTAGTGAAGGTCGACCGTTTGCTGCTCAAAGTTTTATGCTAAGGATATCTCACGATGGCTATATACCTAAAATGAATACTTACAACAAACTGGTTGAGACACTATGTGAATTAATAATGTGGAAGAGGCGTTGATTTTGAAATGTGAGATGGTGAAGAAGAGCATGAAGCTAAATCATGCTTCCTATAGAGTTGTTATAAGCTGCTTGTGTCGAGTAAACAGGACTTCGGAGGCTGAAGGTTTGCTAGAGGAAATGGTTACTTAAGATATTCAACCTGATGTAGAGACGAGCAAAGCATTAATAAATGGGTATTGTGAGGAAAATTAGGTTGATAAAGTTGTGTCATTATTAAAAATCTTTGTGAAGGAATTTCAAATTTACGATACTGAAAGCTACAATGTAGTTGTTAAAGTATTTTGTGAGGTTGGTAATATAGCGAGTTGATGGAGCTTCAGGATAAGCTGCTCAAGGTGAGGCATGTTCCAAATAAATTAACATGCAAGTATGTGATCCATGGATTGCAGAAAGCTATGGAACTTGATGATGATGAGATGTTGGGCCCCAATATGCTTAAATTCTAACATTGTCCTTATATTAGGGCTATATCCAAATTCTCTCCTACAGAATTACATGGGCATGGCATATGAGGATAGTCTAAAAGGAAATTGAAGATTGTTACTACACACACTAGGGCTAAAATCATAGTTTTAAATGGATTATTCTTCCAAATCAAGATAAAGAACTTGGTAATATCATGGCTTCCATATGAAAATTATCGTTCACTAGTTGAAATACAGGGAGAATATGATATTATTTTAAGTAATTAGTTTCTAAAGCTGCATGTCACACTAGGCATTGGTTTTTTCAAATTGTAAGCAATTAGTTTTTAAAATTCTTTATATTGTACAAAATTTGATTGTGAATGTAATCATTGCATGATTTAATTTGGAAATAAAAAAATGGAATGGGTTATTTTGCTGACATTGTAAGTACCACAGAGAGCCTCAAACAAGAGGTTGAAACGACTACACAAAGATAAGAGATTGTAGCATGTTTCTTACGTGATTATCAGCTCTCCCATGAAGAGGTTTAAATCACTGTTCTTTGTCTTGAACTATGTCTTTGTGGATTAAATGAGATACTTGTACTATGTTCTTGCTTATGATTAGTTTTGATCATTTGTAGATAAATACACTTAGAGAAGAAGCACTGAATGAAAACTTTTTCAAGGCATTATCTAATGTCCAAGAGATTGATGCCAAATGCAAACTGTTACTTTGGACACATCATGAGGTAATCTTCTTCTTGTCCCTCTATATTATGTATGCAACTGTAAACCTGTTGTCTGCAATCTGAATTCAAAATGCTTATATAATTTTCAGTTTATTTTGTAATACTGTTTATCCTCTTGGGAAATACTTTTTGTGTTCCTAATTATAAAAACCATAAACCCTAAAATTATTAGCAATAGTCATTAGTTTTCAAAGTGATTCAATAAATTTCTTTTATTCTCTTAATTTATTGTTAACTCTAGTTTCTATCCATTATCTTATAACTAACATTAAATATAACAATCAATTTTGGACTTATCAAATTTTTTCTTTCCTTTTCCCTTCCACATTTTTTTCCACCACCCTTCTTTGAAGTTTCAGCTTCATCACCATCAAAATGGCCATTATTAGAGGTATTTCCTCGGCCACCACCCTTGTGATACTGTACTTTCTCTTTACCTTCCACGTTTCTTGCCACCATCTCTCTTGAAACCAACCTTGGCTTGCAAGGCATGGTTAGACTCTTGTTGTTGGTCTCTTTCAACCAAACGTTGTTCATGTGCCTCAAGAGTTCCTTGCAACTCCTCCACCTTCATTATTGAGAGATCTTTGGATTCTTCAATAGTTACAGCTATGTAATCAAACTTTGCACTCAAAGGCTGCATCATTTTCTCCAACATTAACTGATTTAAAACAGTAGCACCACATGCTTTTATTTGATTCACAAGAACTTGCATTCTTGAAAAGTAATTCGTGATCTTCTCATTGTTTTAGCTTGTCATCATCAGAACAAGCTTTAGCCAAGGCATCCCACACAACTTTTGAGGTTTCAGCGAAAGCAATCTTCTCAATGTGAGAAAGAATAAAGCCTTACAATCTTTTTTTTTTATTCTCCTTGAAAGTCTGTCTCAGGACTTCAGTTTCGAGTTCAACAAGTGGCGCATAACCATTCTTAACAGTATGAAGAATGTCCTAGAAACCAAACAAAGCATTCATCTAAACACTCCATTTGTCCCAATTCTTACTATCAAGAACTAACAAATTTCTAGGAATGTGACCATCTAGACTTGTCATATTGGTCGCTATAAAACTCAAATTATACCCTCCTGAAAAAATGCTTTTGAATCTTTGCCCTAAGATCTTCAAGCTCTGATATCAATTTGTTAGAGATGCAAAGGTCGGAGAAAATGAAAAAACAAAAAAGAGGGTAAAAGAGAAATTATATATATATACAAAAGTTTTTATGTTTTTATATAGGTTAATTTTCCTTTTTTTTAAAAAAACATCTGAATTAAGCATATACTAACTCAATATCAATATGTGCAATCAACAAAATCATGTCAAATAAATGTAGAAAAAAAATGTCAAAACTTCAATGTTCATCTTATGTACTCCACGTCGGGTTAAATATGCATTCAAAGTTCAAATTTCTAATATTTTAGTCGTTTGGCTTCGTGAATAATTATGACGTATCTAATTGAAAAAGCAATTCTATTTACATGGCCTCACAATTAAATCAATATCATCTCAAATGAGATCCAAACACATGGTAAAAGTAAAATTAAACCAATATTTAGATAATTGTCCTCGTTGAACTTGAGAAGTATTACTACTTTTTATGTGTTCACTATACGATAAAAATTAAGAATATATTTAAATAAATTTCTATAAAATTACCTACAAGAAAGAAGAATTTAAAAAGAAAAGAATGAAATTAATATTTTCATAAATGAAATTAATTTATACTTTGTTAATTTGTGAAAATTATCACATTAATTTTTTAAAAAACTTATTTTTAACCCATCCATTAACAAAGTTTAATTAATATGTAAACTTATTTTTATATATTTAACATTATTTTATTTTATTTTAAATAGTTTCTTCGTCTTCTCTCTTTCAGGAACCAAAAGATGTGGTGAGAGGCACTTGGCAGCAGCTGCAACATTTCAATCACATTCACAGCCTCATTTCCACTGCAAACCTCGTACTTTCTTCTCTATCCTCAACTCTATGATTCCTCGATCTTCCATCTATCTTACCACCGTTTCAAAAAATTTCACTAAAAAAATCGCTCTCTTTTCTTCTTCTTCTTCTTCTTCTTCTCTAATCACCCTTCAGGATTCTCACTCCAAACCCCCTTTGAGTCCCTTTTACAATCTTCTCCCCCCTACCCACAACCGCAACAACATCGTAAACCTTATCTCTTCCACCCTCAAACAAAAAACTTCCTGCCTTTCACTTCAAAATGACATCAAAACGATTCTCCCCCACTTGGGTCCCCACAAATATTCAAGTGTCTTGCTCAGATCCCAGTCTGATCACTCTTCGGCCCTCACCTTCTTCAATTGGGTCAAAAATGACTTGAACATCACCTCTCTGCATAACTATTGTGTAATTGTTCACATACTTGCTTGGTCTAGGGTATTCTCTCAGGCCATGAAGTTGTTGTCTGAGTTGATACAATTGGTTGAGGTTGAGGGTGTTTCCCCAACTGAGGACATTTATGAGAGCCTCGTGGGGTGCACTGAGGATTGTAATTGGAACCCTGTGATCTTTGATATGCTTATCAAGGCTTATGTGAAGGTTGGCATGGTTGAGAAGGGTTTGGTAACTTTTAGGAGGAACATTGAGGCTTGTTTTATCCCCAATGTGATTGCTTGCAATTGTTTGTTGAGTGGGTTGTCTAGGCTTAATTATATTGCTCAATGTTGGGAGGTTTATGAAAAAATGGGAAGACTTGGAATACATAGGAATGCTTATACTTTCAACATTATGACCCATGTTTTGTGCAAAGACAGGGATACCGATAAGGTGAACGGATTCTTGGAGAAGATGGAGGAGGAAGGGTTTGAGCCTGACTTGGTCACGTATAACACCCTTGTTAATAGCTATTGTAAGAAAAGAAGGTTGGAGGATGCGTTTTATCTATACAAGATCATGTACATTAGAGGTGTGATGCCTAATTTGATTACACACACAGCGTTGATGAATGGTCTTTGTGAAGAAGGAAAGGTCAAGGAGGCTCATCGACTTTTTCATGAGATGGTTCACCGAGGGATAGATCCGGATGTTGTGTCTTATAATACTCTTGTGTCTGGTTATTGTAGAGAAGGAAAGATGCAAATGTGTAGATCATTGTTGCATGAAATGATAGGAAATGGGATTTGTCCTGACGCGGTCACATGTCGGGTTATAGTTGAAGGATATGCTAGGGAAGGAAAGCTGTTGTCTGCCTTGAATGTTATTGCGGAGCTTAAGAGATTTGGAATTAAGATTCCTGAGGATGTATATGATTATCTTGTAGTTGCATTGTGTAGTGAAGGTCGACCGTTTGCTGCTAGAAGTTTTCTGCTAAGGATATCTCAGGATGGCTATATACCTCAAGTGAATACTTACAATAAACTGGTTGAGACACTGTGTGAATTCAATAATGTGGAAGCGGCGTTGATTTTGAAATGTGAGATGGTGAAGAAGAGCATGAAGCTGAATCTTGCTTCCTATAGAGCTGTTATAAGCTGCTTGTGTCGAATAAACAGGACTTCGGAGGCTGAAGGATTGTTGGAGGAAATGGTTATTTCAGGTATTCAACCTGATGTAGAGACGAGCAGAGCATTAATAAATGGGTATTGTGAGGAAAATAAGGTTGATAAAGCTGTGTCATTATTGAAAATCTTTGCCAATGAATTTAAAATTTACGATACTGAAAGCTACAATGCAATTGTTAAAGTATTTTGTGAGGTTGGTAATATAGACGAGTTGATGGAGCTTCAGGATAAGCTGTTCAAGGTGGGGTATGTCCCAAATAAATTAACATGCAAGTATGTCATCCATGGATTGCAGAAAGCTATGGAACTTGATGATGATGAGGTGTTGGGCCACAATATGCTTAAAGTCTAACATTGTCCTTATATTAGGACTATATCCAAATTCTCTCCTACCCAATTACATGGGCATGGCATATAAGGATAGTCTAGAAGGAAATTGAAGATTGCTACTACACACACTGGGGCTAAAATCAGAGTTTTAAATGGATTCTTCTTCCAAATCAAGATAAAGAACTTGGTAATATCATGACTTCCATATAAACATTGCCGTTCACTAGTTGAAATACAGAGGTTTAAATCACTGTTCTTTGTCTTGAACTATGTCTTTGTGAATTAAATGAGATACTTGTATTATGTTCTTGCTTATGATTAGTTTTGATCATCTGTAGATAAATACACTTAGAGAAGTAGCACTGAATGAAAACTTTTTCAAGGCATTATCTAATGTCCAAGAGATTCGTGCCAAATGCAAACTGTTACTTTGGACACATCATGAGGTAATCTTCTTCTTGTCCCTCTATATTATGTATGCAACTGTAAACCTGTTGTCTGCAATCTGAATTCAAAATGCTTATATAATTTTGAGTTTATTTTGTAATACTGTTTATCCTCTTGGAAAATACTTTTTGTGTTCCTAATTATAAAAACCATAAACCCTAAAATTATTAGCAATAGTCATTAGTTTTCAAAGTGATTCAATAAATTTCTTTTATTCTCTTAATTTATTGTTAACTCTAGTTTCTATCCATTATCTTATAACTAACATTAAATATAACAATCACTTAAAAAGAATGGTATCTTTAAAATAAAATTTGCATTTTTGGTAAATTATTTAAAAATAATCAAATTAACTAATTTTCTTGATTTTGACAATTTATTCTATATTTATACTTAGGACTTGAGGTAAGTATTTTCTATCCTTGACTTAAAGTGGTAAGCGTTTTTGTAGTTTGCTATTGCCGCAAAGTTGGTAATAATGATACAAAGATGATTGTGGAAAAAGATTGACATAAAATCTAGAATTTAGTTCATTTATGGAGATATTTGTATAATGAGTGTAGCAAACAAGGAGGTGCATATCTGTGGGAGAAGAATATATGAAAGTTTCCTAAATGCATAAGATCTGTATTCTTATAAATAATTTGACGTAGTTAGTCGTTAATCAATCCTTGTTCTGGTTGGATGAGTTTTAAAGATTCCCATTATTGACAACCCAAAATGCACGATAAGGTGTTCTATGATTAAATAAAATTGACAAATATTATTCACTTTATATTTATCTTTTCTAAGCTTCATTTCTTCATGTCAATAATAATTGTACGCTGTTACAATTTTTACTTAGTAGTGATATTTTTCTGGAAGGTTTGCGCCACATACATTGCTGCTACTTTATCAGTTTAAAATAAAAGTGCAATTTTTATTAAATTGGGGAATTTCATTGCAGCGTGCTGGATTAGAGCTGATGGATATGTTGGCTGTGTTTCAAAATGGAGATATGAGTTGGACTCTACTTAAGCCTATTAAATGAAGATTTTCATCTAGTATTGAACATAGGCTTAAGTAAATGAATCCTACATAGACTTTAGTGCTTATGTAGGTGAAAATTCATCTACTTAAGCCTCACATGGGTAGATTCTAGAGCATGTATTGTATTTTGTCTGAGTTACTACAAAGCATGAACTGGAGTTTTAGTCACTATGCATAGTTATGCATAGTTGATATAAATGTGAAAGATAGACATTTTCAAATGCGGCCATCTTCCATATTAATAGATTTCGGAGTCTAATGCGTATTATATTGCTCCATCTTATGATATGTGGACCTCATATCAATAATAAGATCAAAAGAAAATGCTTGTGGTCAAATAGAAACTTGGGTTGTCTTTATCATCCTTTGCTTGTGCATCAATCATCATAAATTATTGATATACTAAGTACATGTTTATGATCACTCCGATATGTCGGTGATATGCTTGAATCTTATTTTGAATGCTATTTTTCTGCTATGGCTTTTCTGTATGTATGCAGACCTTGACGTCATATGTTGATAAAATTCAAAGCAGTTCTCCTATTACTCCAAGAATGATTAGGAGTGTGAAAAGAAAAAAAAATCAAATCAACCCAGCATTTATAACGCTCCTTATGATGGTTGTCGTATGAAAATCGACATAACTTCTTTCCGTATACAAATTCTTTATTTTTTAATGGTCAGTTATTAATTATTTCCAAATAAATATAAGTAAAAAGAAATTAACCATTGAAACTTTTATTTATGATATCTAATTGTTTGTTCCATGTACGTTAAATAAAATGTATTTTACGTATTGTACGAGTATTTTTAATATAATTAGAAATGTATAGCAACTTAAATTTAAGAGAAAATGATAAATTTTAAATAATTATTATACATAATTAAATTTTAAGATGAAAATGAAAATTTTAAAATGAAAAATTGTTAAAAAGAATGATCATTGTCAATATCCCAAGTTTGATTTTCAATATTTAAAAATATGGAATAATTTTTCCTCTTAAAATGATCATTCAAAATTTTAATTTAGAAATTAAGGTGTTAATTATTATTTATTTTTTTTTTGAATTTTTAACTTAGAAATTAAGGAATTAATTAATTTAGAACAAGTTAATTGATCAATGAATATAACACAAAAAAAAATGAGTTGGGAATTTACCTAAAAATTATGTTATGATCTTTAATTGCCTCTCGATCTCAACCATCGATTAGCCAACAATAAAATGACAAGTGAATTGAGCAGACAGGAAACTTGCCTTGTGGTACATTGGGGATCTTCACTTGGCTCCATTTCCATAAGCTCCAAACCATTATTAGTTTCACAATTTTTATGCTCACCATCTGACACAATTGCTTCTTGGTTCACAGAGCTTCCCAATTTTTCTTCAGAATGGTCATCTGAATCTAAGGGCTCCTTGGGAGCAGATAGAGAACGTTCTCTACTACCAGTGGCATTACTAGAACTAGAAGGTGACAGCCACATGAATTTCAGATTGTGGTCTTTCCAGCATTTACCATTAGTAAATGCCTTCTCAGCTGCCCAACGAGTAGTGAAAGTTATATGTGCCTCTTGTTGGCTACTATCGTTGACTTGAACGTCTTCTAGCTCTACGGTGGAGAGTTCACCGTATGGTGAGAAGTGTTCCTTCAAAACAGCAACCTAAAATAAAAGACAGAAATTTAGTTGAGCAACAATAGAATAAGACAAAACAGACTGCCACATTTAGTAATGGTACATGGATGAATCTAAAGACAACATGACACAAGTTTTATTGTGTAATTTTTTCCGTTAAAAAACAATTTTAGAGTAGAATATATTTCACTTGGGTTTCTACAGGGTTTGAAAAGATGAGACCAACAAACAATGTAGATTCATGCAATGCAAAAGATTCAACTTATCTAATTGATCTCATAGTATCTTAAATAAAAGTAGACCATAGTAGCTCGTATGGATCATCACAACTTAACATGCACACCACAGTACATCGTAAGTTACATTAGTTGATTTTCCTCAACAACACTTCGTTGATAATGTGGAAAACAAGAAGGTGGAATGAAAAGTAAGAGAGAACGCAAAAGCTATTGAATCATCAACTAGCAATAGATAAACAACTAATGTACTTAGGATTAATATAATCATGATATCTGGATGTGTACATTGTGAAAATATGAATATTAATTTGTTGGTCAAACAATATCTATATATACTAGATAATTCAAAGTAACCCAACAAAAGCAACAAAACCAACCACCACCATGGCCTCATCAAAGCCACCATTTACCTCCAACTAACCCTGTCATACTCTCATATAAACATGGTCATTGTAGTCCAACCACCAAAAAAATATGTAAGGGTAAGCTAAATTTCAAAAAGATTACCATATCACAAATATATGAGTATAACAATTATTCAACTAACAACCACATGCAAATCCAACAACTAGACACTATGGTTTACAACATATCAACACACCAAACATCTCAACATGGTATTCATCACCCTTATACAAATACGTAATTCACATTATACGATACATCATATTTCACCATAACAATGTTATTCAGCCATATAAACATCAAGCATATGAACAATATCAGACCAAATCATATATCTAAATCAACAAAACACAACCAAATGAATGATTTCGAGGAAATATCACCCTCTTAAGAGAAGGTTAGCAGAAGAGAACTCACAATCCAAAGCATTTCCTTCTAGCTTATCTTTCTAGATTCTGTAGAACTAAACTTATAAAGCTTAATCCTTAACAAAAATCTTATATACTCCTCCCCTCAAGGTCAGACTAGACCTCTGTCTAGAGAGACCCTCTAAAATGTCTAAAGATTCATGAGAAATTCCTAAACTCCTTAAGTCCCTCAACAATACCTCAGAACATCACACACCACATAATTATTAAAAAAAACACATTAATTAACAAAAACTTATGGTGTTAATATATATATATATATATATATATATATATATATATATATATATAAATGATATAAGTAAGGGTATGTTTGTCTCTATATAAAATAATGACATTTTCCTCCCCTTCCTTCCATCTTGAGGGGAATACAAAAATTAACAAATATTATTTTGGTTCATTCTAAATCAGTCCACGTTCTTTTCTCATAAACAAATAGATCATACAAAAAGGCAAATCTTATAACACAATACTTTTTATCTTGTTTTAATTTTTATCTATTATGTTTTAACATACATGTGTTTTAAATTTACTGAAGTCAGTTTAATAATAAGATATTAAGTTAATAAATCCTCTATATATTAAATATGAACGACTATCTCATATAAAAACGTTTATAAAGATCATTCTTCAATAAGATTTAGAGAATCTTATAACTTTTTATATAACTTAATTTTTATTTTTCATATTTATTTACTAATTAAATTTTAATATTTTAAAATATTTTATCAATAAATAAAAATAATTTTGTCTCACAATATAAGTTATCTATTCTTAAATCTAAACAGAACTTATATATTTATGAATAATTTATATGTTCAAATATAATACTTTATATATAGTTTATTATAAATTGAATTAAATATAATAAATATTTAGTATGTAAAATATATGTATTAAAATATTAATTTATATGAGGTCTTAAGTTTTGTTCAACACAGGTGTAAATTTTTTATTTATTTTTTGGTTCGATACATAATGAAATAAACAAAATAAATAAATAACAAGAGTAAGAAATACAAACTAGTTGACCACAAGAAAAGAGAAGACCCATAAATAAGGTGCGAGATCAACAAGTATAGAGGTCCAAATGCTGAATTCGTGATCTTTTATAGCTACCTTCTTCTCCCACACATCAATACAATAATTACCATCATTCTATATATATATATATATATATAAAATGCACATTATCACATGTATGGATCTAAATTTCAAAACCATATCAAATTTATGTCAAACAAACAACTCAATTTAACATATAAATTATCATAACTTATTTGAAAGGACTTTTGTTGATACATTTAAAATATAATTTAGATATTTTTAAAAATAATTATATAAACTTTAAATACATTTATATTTATTTATTTCTATAAATTATTCTAGATACGTTCTTGAAAATGTTTACCACAAAATTAATAAAACATGATAATTATTAATTTGTAAATAAAATAGAAAAGCACATTTACATTTAGGTGTGGGAAAAAGGAAAGAGGCGAAAGGGGAGAAATAATAAAAATAAAAATAAAAAAAAGTGATTAAGGTGTTGTGTGTTTGTTTCCTCTCTTACAAAGTCTCCAACGCAGAGAGAGGCGCACGCACCACGCTCTCACTCTCAGCTCCTCCGTCCAATCGCCGCCGCCATCGCCATCGCCATCGCCGTCGACCACCGTCGCCCGCGCTTCCTTTCCACGACTCAGGTTCTCTCTCTCTCTAATTGCGCGTATAATATAATTCTCTATTTTTTTCGAATTGGTTTGTTCCTCTCTTATCCTAATTCGACGAATGGACGAAATAGCTACGCGCACGCACGATTGCTTTATCGTTAGGTTTCACTGAATTTCCGTGTTCCGAAAGGGATGCGTAATTTCGCTTGTTTTCTTCGTCGCTGTGTGTGTTGACGTGAGTGCATAACCCCCTCCACGCACAGTGTAGTGGCTCTTTGTTGTTATTCGGTGATTCAAATTGGAGAGAATAATCGAAGCGCCCGCGTGTTGCGAACGGTGGTGTTTGTTAGGGCAAAAAGGTAGTGAGGGATCTTTCCAATTAGGCAATCGTTTGGGGTTAATTGGAGATTTTTACGGTGTTGGTAGACAAACGAATGCCACGTGGCGTTTTTATTTTGTTTTAATTTTTGCGATTTTCTAGATTTCTAGGGGTTCGTGTGTGATTTGAGTTTGACCAGAAGCTTTGAGCTGTGGATGACTTTGGTGTGGAATGTATTTTAGTGTTTAGCATAGTGTGGCGAAATTTTTGTTGCTGCATTGTGTTAGATGGTGATGTTGGGCAGCTGGAGATCTGTTGCTTCCTTTTATGGTTATTGCTCTTTATATGATTGTGTTATATGAACTATGATAGTGTGATGGATTGTTCTAATTTTTGAATCAACTGTGCATTTGTTTAAATGTTCCGCCCAGCTGCTACATTTCTGGTGGGTTTTTGGTTTTCCTTTTCTAGTGTTTGATCAACCTTGGGTGTGTCCTCAAAACAAAACTTTGATGATTCTGTTGTTATTTGATGAGTCAAACACAGTTTGGTTTTAAGTGATTTTCTGAATGAGCTGTACATTTGTTTGTGTCTAGCCCGGATGCTACATTTGTTTGTGTATTCTTGTTGTCTTTGATGAACCTTGGGACTTAGGTGGACCCCGTGTTGTTACATAGATATTGCATTGCGGAATTCCTTGAATCCGTGATCATGACTCTGTCCACTGTAGTAGCCGTTATGGTGTCACGTTTGCAGCATGTATCCTACATCCTCTAGTCATTTTATCTCCAACCAATTTAACTTTTGAGTTAATATAATGTCAACTTTTATGCATTTTATTTTTATTTTCATACAACTTACGTTTTTATACATATATAATTAATATACTATATATTTTAACTGCTATGCAACTTCTACTATTTTCCCAAAACACTATCCGCTATATATGATATAGCAGATTATTGGCTTTCTGCCATTTTCCGCAATTTGTGATTGATAGCACTGGTGGATCCTCAAAAGGTGGATGCTTTTCTTATTGTTTGATAAACACAGTTTGGTTTTAACTTTTAAGTGATTACTTTGCTCCAATGCTGCACAGTTCACATGCTAGGGGGAAATGCCGAATTCTTTTCTTGTTACTTATGGGGCTTAGTAAGCATTTCTCACTCACTACAGTCGTGGACAGAAGATTGTGGATTTCATATAAAATGTATTCTTGTGCATTGTTTGAGTTCCTTGCTTGTTATCCATTGAGGTTGTGGAAATATCACAAATTTTATGCAATTAATAAATTGAGATTTGCAATTTGACCATTGGCATTTCCTTGCAATTGAGAGTAATGATACATGACTAGGAAATGGGCCACTAAAAGAAAACATAACATGTATATAAGTAGTCAGTGCTTGGTGCATTGGTAAGATTGTAATTTCGCTTGTTTTCTTTCTCATTTTATTATTTTTATTATTTTATTCTTTTATCATTTAAATTGTGTTCATGAATAAATAATTAAAAATAATTGGGATTGTTTGGGTAAGCTTTATTATTCTTTTATCTTTGACTTGGTTACTTTACATACATAAAAATTATATCAAGTCTCTTCAACTTGGGATTTCAATTGTTAGGGATGCAAAGACCGCACAAAATGAAAAAAATAAAGAAAAGGATAAAAGAGAAATAGTATATTTTTTTCATTTATGTGCAAAAGTGTTCATGCCTTTATATAAAGGCTGATTTTCCTTTTTTTATTTTAACAAACATCTTAATTAACCACATACTAACTCAACACATCCCCTTTAATTCAGATCCAACATCGAAATAACTCCAAACATTTTCCTAAGCTCTAGAAATCTTCCAATCTTCATAGACTTGGTAAGAGCATCAGCTGGTTGCACTTCACTTCTACAATGAACCAACTCAATCTTCCTTGATCTCTGAGATAATGAAATCTAGCCCCAATATGCTTAGATCTCCCATACGCTACTGGATTCTTAGCTAGCTCAATTGCAATCAACAATTGCACCTTCTCTTCATCACCTAAACTCAATTTTGCTATCAATGATTTCAGCCAAATTCCTTGAAAAGCACAGTAAGCAGTTGCTACATATTCTGTTTCACAGCTAGATAGAGCCACTATTGGTTGTTTCTTAGAATACCAAGAGATTGGTGCACCTTGAAACATGAAAAAGTAACAAGTGATACTCTTTCTATCTTCCTTGTCTCCACACTAGTCACTATCACAGAAACCAACCAGCTTATCTTTGCATTCTTTAGGAAAAAAAATTTCCATAATTTATAGTTCCCTTCAAGTATCGCAAAATTCTCTTGACTGAAGCCATATGAGTCACCCTAGGATCAGCCATGAATCTGCTAGCAATTCCAACAACAAAGCAAATGTCTGGTTTGCTATTGCAAACAAACCTCAGAGAGCCTATAATTTATTTGTAAAGCGTACCATCAATCTGCTTAGAGTTTTCATCTTTCACTACTTTCAAATTCACTTCAGCTGGTGTGATTGTAGCATTATAATCAACCATTCCAAACCTCTTCAACACTTCTATGATGTACCTTTCTTGATGAAGAAAGATACTACTATGACAATGCACAAACTCCATGCCTAGAAAGTAGGATAGAGTCTCCAAGTCTGTCATTTCAAACTCAGAATTCATAGTGAACTTGAATCTATCAATTTCAACAATATTAGAACCAGTGACCAATAGGTCATCAACATAAAGACAAACTATCAACAATTTGCCATTGCTGCTCTTTCTCGCATAAACACCATACTCCATTCGAGCTTTTTTGAAACCAAGTCGCAACAAATAAGAGTCAATTCTTTTATTCCAGGTTCTAGGAGCCTCCCTCAATCCATACAATGCCTTCTTTAACTTGTATACCTTATCCTCTTTGCCTCTCAGAGTAAAGCTAGGTGGTTGTTCTATATATTCCAATGCTCCAATGAGAAAAGCAGATTTCACATCTAGCTAGAAGGACCTCCATCCTCTTGAAACAGCAGCTGCAACTACTAGCCTTATTGTTGGTAGTCTAACTACTAGTGCAAATACATCATGATAATCAACACCAGCTTTTTGTAGAAAAACTTTTGCCACTAACTTGGTCTTGTATCTTAACATTGATCCATCAAGAAGCGATTTCACTTTGAACACCCATTTGACTGCAATGGTTTGCTTCTTTGGAGGCAAATCCACCAATTCCCAAGTCTAATTTTTCTCTATGGCTTGCAACTCTTCTTTCATAGCTCTTCTCCAAACTTCACTGTTCAATGCTTTAGTGAAATCTATTGGCTCAACTTCTGCCAAGTGCTAGATGAACCAAATCTCCTTCCTCATTTACTGCATTATTAAAGAACCTCACATAATCACCAAGTCTGACATTTTCAGATCTAGTTGTTTGAGATCTTCTGTTAGACACTGCATGAGTTGTTTTTTCAATTAAGTTCATTGTATAACTCATCCTCCAGTTCATCAATTAGAGGCAAATCATCTGAAACTCTAACATTTTCTTCAACAACTTTCCACTTCCAACTTTCATTCTCAATACAAGTGACATCTCTACTCACAAGTCACAACTACTCTTTTAGTATCAAGGTTGTACTACTTGTACCCACCAGTTGAGTGATAACCAACCAGTAGCATTGGTTGAGCTTTGTCATCCAGTTTCTTTCTCTTTTGATCTAGAAGATGCACATAACAAAGTGAACCAAATATCCTGAAATGATCAACACTAGGCTTCTTCCCAGACCACTTCTCTTCAGGTGTCATGCCACTAAGCTTCTTGGTAGGACATTTATTTAAAATATAAGTTGTAGTTACTGTAGCTTCACCCCAAAATTTTGATGGAACTGACTTCCCTTTCAGCATGCTTCTCACCATGTTAAGTAGTGACCTATTCCTCCTTTCAGCAAGCCCATTATGTTGAGGAGTATATGGAGGTGTAACCTCATGTATGATACCATTTTTCACTGCAAAAATCTTCAAACTTAGCAGATGTAAACTCTCCACCTCCATCAATTCTTAGGAACTTGACACACTTTTTACTTTCCTTCTCTACCTGCTTCTTCCACTTTTGAAACACTATGAAAGCAACACTCTTCCATTCAATGACAAATACCCAAATTTTCCTTGTGAACTCATCAACAAAAGATATGAAGTACTTGCAACCACCTATTGTAAGTAACTCAATTGGCCCACAAATATATGAGTAGATGACCTCCATTGGACAAACTGCTCTATGGAATGTAGTAGATTTGAAAGGCTTCCTTGGTTGTTTACTTATAACACATTCTTCACACAGTGCTGTAGGTATCTGAATATTAGGCAATCCAACCACTGTTTCTTTGAATTGATCAACTTTAAACTTTTAAAGTTCAAATGACCATATCTTTGGTGCCATAATCACCTCACATCATCCACTGAAGTTGCAAGACAATTAGAGGCAATTGATAGGCTTGCCTTGAAAGTCCTATTCTTGGTGAGTTGAGCCTTCAAGACAAGTCTATGTTGTTGATCATACAAATTCAATCCAACATCATTAACTTTGAATGAAAACCTTTTTTCAACTAATTGTTCGACACCGGAGACACCTAATTTCGTCTAGGGCATATAATCAAGAAAATGGACTTCTATTTAAAAAAAAAAAAAAAAAGAGCTCCCAAAGCATAAGCCCGGAACGGGCCGTTCCAAACTACTAAAAAGGCCTAGAAATCCTAGTTTGAAACGGGACGTTCCAACATATGTTTTTATGAGTAAATTTCAAACATGGAACGAGGTGTTTTGCTTATGGAACGGGCCGTTCCGGGTAAAATATTTACTCTTAACGGATTGGATCAGAATGGCCCGTTCTGGAATCGGAACGGGTCGTTCTGGCTATTTCTGTTGTCTATAGATACCATCCGTCTCCAAGGTTGGAAAAATTGGTCCAAAGCTCCTTGCTGCTCGAAATTTCTCTTTCTCTCTTCTCTTGCATTTTTTGAGACTTTGTTAAGAACATTGCACCTAAAAGTCTCCATACGTGAAGATTTAATAAAGCTTGGACAAGAGGTATTTTAGTTAACATTTCTTTCTTCTTCTATTTTTTTATTTTTTTAAATATTGTTATAATAAAAATAATCATGTATATATTTTAGGGTAAATCGCGATCAAATATTTAAACTTTTAATTCTTGTCACGCTCTCTTCATCATAGAGTATCGATTTAGGGCGTTGTAGGGATGCTCAATATCTTCTCTATACGTAACTTCTATACGTAACCGACCCCGAACTCAATTTTGGATATCAAATTCATTATTGGATTTTCAAAAACTTTTTGGTGGGAACTCTTACGAACTATTTGTTTAAAATTATTAATTAAAGATTAATCTAATTTCCTGATATTCCTTAATTGATAAAATTTTCAATCGGAAGTGTAAACTATTAGTCGTAAGATTGAAAATATTCAAGTTACGGCAGACACTTAACAAATTATTCTTCATAAAGGGAATGTACAAGACATCATGAATTACTGTAGTGTTACCTCTTTTCCAAGTCTTTTAGTTATGACAAAATTATTATCAACAAATCTAACCTAATTCCTGATGCTTGAATCAAGATCAATGAGCCATTCCTTATATGGAACACCCTGTGTCAATGTACCAAGAGTCATCCTCAGATTCTGATCCTGTAGTAGCCATAAGCATAATATTCTTAAACTCTGAGCTTTCTTCCTCTACTACTACATGTGCCTCATCATTTCCCTACTTGCCTTTGCTTGACCAACACTCATCAACAAAGTGTCCATGTTTACCACAATTATAACACTCAATTTTGGACTTATCAAATTTTTTCTTTCCTTTTCCCTTCCACATTTTTTTTCCACCACCCTTCTTTGAAGTTTCAGCTTCATCACCATCAAAATGGCCATTATTAGAGGTATTTCCTCGGCCACCACCCTTGTGATACTGTACTTTCTCTTTTCCTTCCACGTTTCTTGCCACCATCTCTCTTGAAACCAACCTTGGCTTGCAAGGCATGGTTAGACTCTTGTTGTTGGTCTCTTTCAACCAAACGTTGTTCATGTGCCTCAAGAGTTCCTTGCAACTCCTCCACCTTCATTATTGAGAGATCTTTGGATTCTTCAATAGTTACAGCTATGTAATCAAACTTTGCACTCAAAGGCCGCATCATTTTCTCCAACATTAACTGATTTAAAACAGTAGCACCACATGCTTTTATTTGATTCACAAGAACTTGCATTCTTGAAAAGTAATCCGTGATCTTCTCATTGTTTTAGCTTGTCATCATCAGAACAAGCTTTAGCCAAGGCATCCCACACAAATTTTGAGGTTTCAGCGAAAGCAATCTTCTCAATGTGAGAAAGAATAAAGCCTTACAATCTTTTTTTTTTTATTCTCCTTGAAAGTCTGTCTCAGGACTTCAGTTTCGAGTTCAAGTGGCACATAACCATTCTTAACAGTATCAAGAATGTCCTAGAAACCAAACAAAGCATTCATCTAAACACTCCATTTGTCCTAATTCTTACTATCAAGAACTAACAAATTTCTAGGAATGTGACCATCTAGACTTGTCATATTGGTCACCATAAAACTCGAATTATACCCTCCTGAAAAAATGCTTTTGAATCTTTGCCCTAAGATCTTCAAGCTCTGATATCAATTTGTTAGAGATGCAAAGGTCGGAGAAAATGAAAAAACAAAAAAGAGGGTAAAAGAGAAATTATATATATATACAAAAAGTTTTTATGTTTTTATATAGGTTAATTTTCCTTTTTTTTAAAAAAACATCTGAATTAAGCATATACTAACTCAATATCAATATGCGCAATCAACAAAATCATGTCAAATAAATGTAGAAAAAAAATGTCAAAACTTCAATGTTCATCTTATGTACTCCACGTCGGGTTAAATATGCATTCAAAGTTCAAATTTCTAATATTTTAGTAGTTTGGCTTCGTGAATAATTATGACGTATCTAATTGAAAAAGCAATTCTATTTACATGGCCTCGCAATTAAATCAATATCATTCCAAACACATGGTAAAAGTAAAATTAAACCAATATTTAGATAATTGTCCTCGTTGAACTTGAGAAGTATTACTACTTTTTATGTGTTCACTATATGATAAAAATTAAGAATATATTTAAATAAATTTCTATAAAATTACCTACAAGAAAGAAGAATTTAAAAAGAAAAGAATGAAATTAATATTTTCATAAATGAAATTAATTTATACTTTGTTAATTTGTGAAAATTATCACATTAATTTTTTTAAAAACTTATTTTTAACCCATCCATTAACAAAGTTTAATTAATATGTAAACTTATTTTTATATATTTAACATTATTTTATTTTATTTTAAATAGTTTCTTCGTCTTCTCTCTTTCAGGAACCAAAAGATGTGGTGAGAGGCACTTGGCAGCAGCTGCAACATTTCAATCACATTCACAGCCCCACTTCCACCGCAAACCTCATACTTTCTTCAATATCCTCAACTCTATGATTCCTCGATCTTCCATCTATCTTACCACCGTTTCAAAAAATTTCACTAAAAAAATCGCTCTCTTTTCTTCTTCTTCTTCTTCTTCTTCTCTAATCACCCTTCAGGATTCTCACTCCAAACCCCCTTTGAGTCCCTTTTACAATCTTCTCCCCCTTACCCACAACCCGAACAACATCGTAAACCTTATCTCTTCCACCCTCAAACAAAAAAATTCCTGCCTTTCACTTCAAAATGACATCAAAGCGATTCTCCCCCACTTGGGTCCCCACGAAATTTCAAGGGTCTTGCTCAGATCCCAGTCTGATCACTCTTCGGCCCTCACCTTTTTCAATTGGGTCAAAAATGACTTGAACATCACCTCTCTGCATAACTATTGTGTAATTGTTCACATACTTGCTTGGTCTAGGGTATTCTCTCAGGCCATGAAGTTGTTGTCTGAGTTGATACAATTGGTTGAGGTTGAGGGTGTTTCCCCAACTGAGGACATTTATGAGAGCCTCGTGGGGTGCACTGAGGATTGTAATTGGAACCCTGTGATCTTTGATATGCTTATCAAGGCTTATGTGAAGGTTGGCATGGTTGAGAAGGGTTTGGTAACTTTTAGGAGGAACATTGAGGCTTGTTTTATCCCCAATGTGATTGCTTGCAATTGTTTGTTGAGTGGGTTGTCTAGGCTTAATTATATTGCTCAATGTTGGGAGGTTTATGAAAAAATGGGAAGACTTGGAATACATAGGAATGCTTATACTTTCAACATTATGACCCATGTTTTGTGCAAAGACAGGGATACCGATAAGGTGAACGGATTCTTGGAGAAGATGGAGGAGGAAGGGTTTGAGCCTGACTTGGTCACGTATAACACCCTTGTTAATAGCTATTGTAAGAAAAGAAGGTTGGAGGATGCGTTTTATCTATACAAGATCATGTACATTAGAGGTGTGATGCCTAATTTGATTACACACACAGCGTTGATGAATGGTCTTTGTGAAGAAGGAAAGGTCAAGGAGGCTCATCGACTTTTTCATGAGATGGTTCACCGAGGGATAGATCCGGATGTTGTGTCTTATAATACTCTTGTGTCTGGTTATTGTAGAGAAGGAAAGATGCAAATGTGTAGATCATTGTTGCATGAAATGATAGGAAATGGGATTTGTCCTGACGCGGTCACATGTCGGGTTATAGTTGAAGGATATGCTAGGGAAGGAAAGCTGTTGTCTGCCTTGAATGTTATTGCGGAGCTTAAGAGATTTGGAATTAAGATTCCTGAGGATGTATATGATTATCTTGTAGTTGCATTGTGTAGTGAAGGTCGACCGTTTGCTGCTAGAAGTTTTCTGCTAAGGATATCTCAGGATGGCTATATACCTCAAGTGAATACTTACAATAAACTGGTTGAGACACTGTGTGAATTCAATAATGTGGAAGCGGCGTTGATTTTGAAATGTGAGATGGTGAAGAAGAGCATGAAGCTGAATCTTGCTTCCTATAGAGCTGTTATAAGCTGCTTGTGTCGAATAAACAGGACTTCGGAGGCTGAAGGATTGTTGGAGGAAATGGTTATTTCAGGTATTCAACCTGATGTAGAGACGAGCAGAGCATTAATAAATGGGTATTGTGAGGAAAATAAGGTTGATAAAGCTGTGTCATTATTGAAAATCTTTGCCAATGAATTTAAAATTTACGATACTGAAAGCTACAATGCAATTGTTAAAGTATTTTGTGAGGTTGGTAATATAGACGAGTTGATGGAGCTTCAGGATAAGCTGTTCAAGGTGGGGTATGTCCCAAATAAATTAACATGCAAGTATGTCATCCATGGATTGCAGAAAGCTATGGAACTTGATGATGATGAGGTGTTGGGCCACAATATGCTTAAAGTCTAACATTGTCCTTATATTAGGACTATATCCAAATTCTCTCCTACCCAATTACATGGGCATGGCATATAAGGATAGTCTAGAAGGAAATTGAAGATTGCTACTACACACACTGGGGCTAAAATCAGAGTTTTAAATGGATTCTTCTTCCAAATCAAGATAAAGAACTTGGTAATATCATGGCTTCCATATAAACATTGTCGTTCACTAGTTGAAATACAGAGGTTTAAATCACTGTTCTTTGTCTTGAACTATGTCTTTGTGAATTAAATGAGATACTTGTATTATGTTCTTGCTTATGATTAGTTTTGATCATCTGTAGATAAATACACTTAGAGAAGTAGCACTGAATGAAAACTTTTTCAAGGCATTATCTAATGTCCAAGAGATTCGTGCCAAATGCAAACTGTTACTTTGGACACATCATGAGGTAATCTTCTTCTTGTCCCTCTATATTATGTATGCAACTGTAAACCTGTTGTCTGCAATCTGAATTCAAAATGCTTATATAATTTTGAGTTTATTTTGTAATACTGTTTATCCTCTTGGAAAATACTTTTTGTGTTCCTAATTATAAAAACCATAAACCCTAAAATTATTAGCAATAGTCATTAGTTTTCAAAGTGATTCAATAAATTTCTTTTATTCTCTTAATTTATTGTTAACTCTAGTTTCTATCCATTATCTTATAACTAACATTAAATATAACAATCACTTAAAAAGAATGGTATCTTTAAAATAAAATTTGCATTTTTGGTAAATTATTTAAAAATAATCAAATTAACTAATTTTCTTGATTTTGACAATTTATTCTATATTTATACTTAGGACTTGAGGTAAGTATTTTCTATCCTTGACTTAAAGTGGTAAGCGTTTTTGTAGTTTGCTATTGCCGCAAAGTTGGTAATAATGATACAAAGATGATTGTGGAAAAAGATTGACATAAAATCTAGAATTTAGTTCATTTATGGAGATATTTGTATAATGAGTGTAGCAAACAAGGAGGTGCATATCTGTGGGAGAAGAATATATGAAAGTTTCCTAAATGCATAAGATCTGTATTCTTATAAATAATTTGACGTAGTTAGTCGTTAATCAATCCTTGTTCTGGTTGGATGAGTTTTAAAGATTCCCATTATTGACAACCCAAAATGCACGATAAGGTGTTCTATGATTAAATAAAATTGACAAATATTATTCACTTTATATTTATCTTTTCTAAGCTTCATTTCTTCATGTCAATAATAATTGTACGCTGTTACAATTTTTACTTAGTAGTGATATTTTTCTGGAAGGTTTGCGCCACATACATTGCTGCTACTTTATCAGTTTAAAATAAAAGTGCAATTTTTATTAAATTGGGGAATTTCATTGCAGCGTGCTGGATTAGAGCTGATGGATATGTTGGCTGTGTTTCAAAATGGAGATATGAGTTGGACTCTACTTAAGCCTATTAAATGAAGATTTTCATCTAGTATTGAACATAGGCTTAAGTAAATGAATCCTACATAGACTTTAGTGCTTATGTAGGTGAAAATTCATCTACTTAAGCCTCACATGGGTAGATTCTAGAGCATGTATTGTATTTTGTCTGAGTTACTACAAAGCATGAACTGGAGTTTTAGTCACTATGCATAGTTATGCATAGTTGATATAAATGTGAAAGATAGACATTTTCAAATGCGGCCATCTTCCATATTAATAGATTTCGGAGTCTAATGCGTATTATATTGCTCCATCTTATGATATGTGGACCTCATATCAATAATAAGATCAAAAGAAAATGCTTGTGGTCAAATAGAAACTTGGGTTGTCTTTATCATCCTTTGCTTGTGCATCAATCATCATAAATTATTGATATACTAAGTACATGTTTATGATCACTCCGATATGTCGGTGATATGCTTGAATCTTATTTTGAATGCTATTTTTCTGCTATGGCTTTTCTGTATGTATGCAGACCTTGACGTCATATGTTGATAAAATTCAAAGCAGTTCTCCTATTACTCCAAGAATGATTAGGAGTGTGAAAAGAAAAAAAAATCAAATCAACCCAGCATTTATAACGCTCCTTATGATGGTTGTCGTATGAAAATCGACATAACTTCTTTCCGTATACAAATTCTTTATTTTTTAATGGTCAGTTATTAATTATTTCCAAATAAATATAAGTAAAAAGAAATTAACCATTGAAACTTTTATTTATGATATCTAATTGTTTGTTCCATGTACGTTAAATAAAATGTATTTTACGTATTGTACGAGTATTTTTAATATAATTAGAAATGTATAGCAACTTAAATTTAAGAGAAAATTATAAATTTTAAATAATTATTATACATAATTAAATTTTAAGATGAAAATGAAAATTTTAAAATGAAAAATTGTTAAAAAGAATGATCATTGTCAATATCCCAAGTTTGATTTTCAATATTTAAAAATATGGAATAATTTTTCCTCTTAAAATGATCATTCAAAATTTTAATTTAGAAATTAAGGTGTTAATTATTATTTATTTTTTTTTGAATTTTTAACTTAGAAATTAAGGAATTAATTAATTTAGAACAAGTTAATTAATCAATGAATATAACACAAAAAAAAAATGAGTTGGGAATTCACCTAAAAATTATGTTATGATCTTTAATTGCCTCTCGATCTCAACCATCGATTAGCCAACAATAAAATGACAAGTGAATTGAGCAGACAGGAAACTTGCCTTGTGGTACATTGGGGATCTTTTCTTGGCTCCATTTCCATAAGCTCCAAACCATTATTAGTTTCACAATTTTTATGCTCACCATTTGACACAATTGCTTCTTGGTTCACAGAGCTTCCCAATTTTTCTTCAGAATGGTCATCTGAATCTAAGGGCTCCTTGGGAGCAGATAGAGAACGTTCTCTACTACCAGTGGCATTACTAGAACTAGAAGGTGACAGCCACATGAATTTCAGATTGTGGTCTTTCCAGCATTTACCATTAGTAAATGCCTTCTCAGCTGCCCAACGAGTAGTGAAAGTTATATGTGCCTCTTGTTGGCTACTATCGTTGACTTGAACGTCTTCTAGCTCTACGATGGAGAGTTCACCGTATGGTGAGAAGTGTTCCTTCAAAACAGCAACCTAAAATAAAAGACAGAAATTTAGTTGAGCAACAATAGAATAAGACAAAACAGACTGCCACATTTAGTAATGGTACATGGATGAATCTAAAGACAACATGACACAAGTTTTATTGTGTAATTTTTTCCGTTAAAAAACAATTTTAGAGTAGAATATATTTCACTTGGGTTTCTACAGGGTTTGAAAAGATGAGACCAGCAAACAATGTAGATTCATGCAATGCAAAAGATTCAACTTATCTAATTGATCTCATAGTATCTTAAATAAAAGTAGACCATAGTAGCTCGTATGGATCATCACAACTTAACATGCACACCACAGTACATCGTAAGTTACATTAGTTGATTTTCCTCAACAACACTTCGTTGATAATGTGGAAAACAAGAAGGTGGAATGAAAAGTAAGAGAGAACGCAAAAGCTATTGACTGAGATCTTAAACAACATAGAGAATGCTGACCCCTTACCCTCTATTTATGCTAGTAACACAACTTACCGATGAAGTTTAAAGCCTTTGAGTGAAGAAGCGATTGTGTTAACCTTCAATTTATGCAAGTACTATAACTAATAAATGAAACTTATACCCATTAATTGAAATTCATTCCAATCAACTAATATTTTTAACCATAAGAAATATTTAACAGTAGTTCATACTTATGGTGTCCTGGGAGCAATTGCATGCTGCCATGGCTTGGTAAAAAACAAATGATCAAATACTAATTAATACCATTTTCTCGATGGTGTATAAACAATTTATGTTGCCTTTCTTCCAATTGTGAAGGAATTTAAAGCTTGCTAGACAGTGTAACAGAGTTTGCTAAAACCTCAAGTCACCTCTCATTTTTCTCCACCTATTTCCTTAAATCAAGTCAAAGAACCAGACAAAGAGTAATGAGATTTTTTATCTACCAAGAGTTATTGCTAGTGGTGTCAAGTTAAAAGTCAGCATTAGGTTTTCGAGACTGAGTATTCGGGCTATGCATGTGTTTTTGTACTGCATGGTACTGGTCTGTGTTTAGTGTTTTTTATTCACCAGTCTCAGCCATTTTTTAGCTGTTTTTTTTTTGCTATTTGGTGTTATTTTCTTTTTGGATGTTAATATTTGTTAGAACACACATGTAACACGTTAAACAAGTGTGTGCATCACGTTAAATGCATTTAGTTTCAATAGGATTTGGTATTTTGGAAGTAGCACACATTTACTCTTTTGTCCTAGGAGCAAATAATTCCCACTTAAAAGTCCATATACATAAATGTTATGCACAACCTAAGCACTCTCCAATCAATCAATTTCACTTGAACAATACTACCCTATCTCTATTTCTTTCTTTCCTCTCCCTCTAAACAATTTTGCTTGAGCAATGCCTACGGACATGACTGAGATTATTTGTAACTGAGATCAGTACTTCTTCTAAGCTCAAGTAGAAAACTTAAGACTTTGGCTGGTAGAAGATAAAAATTAATTTATTCCTGGCCATACCTTATTCCCAGGGAAAAAAGATTCCTAGCTGAGCTTTTAATCCCATGAGCTAGGCTGGGCAAGTTGGATTCCCAAGGAAATTATAATTTGGTGCAAAATATTGTATTATCCATGCTTCCACTGTTTCATGTATCTAATTTTCATGAAGTAAAACTATTTTGAACATATATATTTGCGCAGATAAAAGAAAAAAGGAGTTTTGACAACAGCTTTTTGACACGCTCCTAACACACTTTATTATTAGTTAAAATTTACTGAAAACTACAAAATTAGGAGAGAAAATTATTAAATATAAATATAAGATGGATCCATAAAAAATTATCATTCCCAATATATTTCAACCAATAGTAGAAAATGTGTTCAAAAGAGTGTTAGAAGGTGTATTCCTAACATTTCTATGCAAGTCTAAGCATAAGGTACTAAGGTGCAAAAAAACCTTCTTAGTATGATTTAGCTAAATAAACTGAATTAAACTAGTGGTGAATTGAACTGTTTAAAAAAAATAAAAAAAAATAAAAATAAAAATTGAAAACTATTTATATACATGAATAAAAATTAGAGGTGTCAAAAATGGTCCGTCTCGATGGATTGGCTTGATGGCCTGACAACTCAGGTTTCGGAAAAAGTGTCACAAAAAAACTTGTACCAATTTGGCTAGGCCCGGCAGACCGACCAAATTAAGTCAGGATTTTTTGGCTTGAAGCCTACCGAGTCTATTTAGCTTGATATTTTTTTAAAATTTTCCTATTTAAAACTTAAATAAAAATAGAAAATAAAATAAAATGGTCAAATTTGGCTTGTCTTAATGATCTAACAGATAAAAACAGTTCAATTTCAAGCACCAAAATAGTTCAGTTCAATTCAGATTACCATTCAGTTCAAACTTTTAAAGTGCAGTTCAGTTCAATGAAGCAAAAAAACAACTTAGTTTGCTTGAACCAATGTTCAATTCAATTCAGTTCAGGCAAACTTTTTTTTCAGTTCAGTGCAATTTTTATAAATTCAGTTCAGTTCATTTTACTCACTCCTATAATTAAGTAATATAAAAAATTATTCACAACATCAAGTATAATAAATATTTTTACGCAAAAAACAATATTCAAATAATATTTTTTATATGATAGGGGTATTTTGATAATTATAGCATAATTTTTTTGGGAATATGTATTGTAAACCAAACACATTTTGGTTATTCCAAGGAATTTCAGAAAAAAAGATTCTCCCTAGTTTTAAATTTTAAAAATCGTATTTCAGAACATCCAGGAATGACGTTCCAATTATGTTTCTGGGAAAGTGGGAATGCATTTTTATAACTCAAAACAAATAAAATGCCAATACCCCATAAGTTTAATTAAGCTAAATCCTTCTCCTTTCTTTCATTAAATGGTGGTGAGTGGTGACCAATCGAAGGATTGAGGTCAAACCTCTAACTAACTTTTCCAGATCTCTCACCCCAATCCCCATACAGTAAGGTATAAAAAATAGGGAGTAGCAGAGAAAGCATGACGACTATTGGAATTTGAAGTATGATTTCTTGTGTGGTGTGTATATCACGGGGGGAAGACATTCCCCATAATTTCTAGACATTATATACAACCCATGAAAGTAGAATAAATACAAACAATTGAAAGGAAGGATGACAAACCAATCATTCTTTTGAGCCAACCAGTCACTACTATCTTTTCTGTGTTTCTAGCTATAGATAGTATTTCATTTTCATAAATATCTTAAAGTTGTCAGAATTTGGAGATTGGGAAGATAACTTAGAACAGAGTCACAGACTACAACATCGATAGCACACGTTGGCTTCAATAAATTTGAACATATATCTGAAACCAATATTTACTATTCTTCACTGTGAGTGCATGCCTGAATCCAACAGGGGGATGTGTCTTGACTCTTAAGTAAGTGTTGGAAACAAGTGTATAAACAAGGCATGCCATTGCATAATTCTTTTTCATTTAAGTACAGAGATAGAAAAACAGAGAGAGAAACTTACATTTGCTAGACCAACTGGCAAAGGTGGGACGATACGAAATGCAACAGGTCGATTGTCCAATTTGTATCTGTTTACAGGCACTAAAGGTTGAATTGGGTGCTTTAAGCCTGTACATTCTGGAAGTCTTGTAGTATTTGCTTTAGGACTTTGGGATACATTATTGACCAGCTGTTTGTTCTTATCAGCTGTTGTCTCTGCATGTGGAGATGTCACAACAACATCAGCATCCGACGATTGAGGAGAAGCCAGTTTGGAAACATCAGACACTGTGCCCATTTTAGGTCTCTTGGCAGCTTGCTCAGTAGAAGCCTGTGAACAATCAGAGTCCATATGATGAGAAGGAATGATGCCAATACAAGAGATGATAGCAGAATGACAAGTATGTAGAGGATATACTACAAAAAAGATTTTATAAGTTTCTAATGGATATACTTCACTTAGACAAATAGACTGAGAAAAAGGCAACACGGGCCTTATTGATACATAGTGCTTGTTGCCTAACACTAAAGTCTTACTAAAGGTATAGTCATTTAAGCTTCTAGCAACCAAAAGAACATAAGCCTCTAAAGCAATGTATAATCAATAACAAATTAAAAAGGGCCTTTAGGTTTTACTTGTTTCTCAAGTTTGTTCAACTGGCGCTTAAACTCATTGCGCTTCTGATCCAGCATTTCCTGCTTCTTGCGCAGTTCTTCCTTTAGACTCTCTAAGTTGACAAGCTTCTTCTGCAAAGGAGGCGGAACCTTGGGTCCATCTGTGATGGCAGGCTTAGATTGATCAGTAGGCGATGAGACTTCATATGTAGTCTTTGAAGCATCAACTTGATGAATGTCTTTTCCCCTATCAGGGACAACTGGATGAGATGGAACAAAAGCAGGTGCTTGCCCACGGGGAGTTACAATCATGCCATTCCCACTTGTATTATCATTGCGAATGCTATCACGATTAGCCCACCATAGCTTGATAAAACGATTACCCATTACAGCATCTGGTGCCTGCAAAGCAGCTTCAGCCTCTTCCCTCTTGGAGAATTGTACAAAAGCCCGTTCACTGTTCAATGGGATATAAATGTCAATAACTTCCCCAAACTTCTTAAAATGAGCTAGAAGAGCCTCTCTCTTGTTACTTTTCTGAGGTATCCCATTTACGAATAGAGTACGCAGTGCCTTTTGTGATGATTTACGTATGTTACGCATACTATCGGTTTGTGCTTTCAAAGAGGCTTCCAAGGCTTTTGGGTCAGCATCATCTGCTATGTTTTGCTTAACTTGAAAGGAAGCATTGTGAGAACCAACTAATTCATCGTTATCTTCCTTTGATTGATTCTCGGGATAATGGAAGGAACTCATTGTAGAGTTAGTCTTTTCTTTCATGTCAAATTTGTTTTTTGAACTTCCAATTCTGGCCCAGACAGATGAACTGGCACCCTGTGAACTCACAGAAGTTCTGGCAGATCCAACTGGACAATCATTATCTGGAGCATCATTAGATATAGGCTCCGTTTCATCAATCTTGGATGACTGAAGATTTAGGAGTGAATTTGAAGACTCCAGACCACTATCATTCCAAAGCGGTTGATCAGGATCATAAAGATCAGCTCCACTTGTGCAACCAGGACCAGTATAAGCACCATCCAATGGCAAACCATCATCATTGACTACAGACTTAGAAATTTTTCCAGGTAAACTTTTGTTGTTCATCGAAGTGGTAGAAACATTTACTGGATGTAAAGATCCAGATCCAGCAGGAGCTCCAATCAGGTGTGCACTTGGAAGCGAAACAGGAAGGTTAAACTGTGAAAGGCTCTGAATTGTGAACAACGAATTAATTAGTAAGTTTAACAATGAATGAATCATTCCATCTAATTTGAATTGACAACAGCTTTTTGACACGCTCTTAATACACTTTATTATTAGTTAACATTTACTGAAAACTACAAAATTAGGAGAAAATTATAAAATAAAAATATAAGATGGACCCATAAAAAATTATCATTCGCAATATATTTCGACCAATAGTAGAAAATGTGTTAAAAAGAGTGTTAGAAGGTGTATTCCTAACATTTCTATGCAAGTCTAAGCATAAGGTACTAAGGTGCGAAAAAACCTTCTTAATATGATTCAGTTTCATACTCTTCTTCACCATCTCACATTTCAAAATCAACGCCTCTTCCACATTATTAATTCACATAGTGTCTCGACCAGTTTGTTGTAAGTATTCATTTTAGGTATATAGCCATCCTGAGATATCCTTAGCATAAAACTTCGAGTAGCAAACCGTCGACCTTCACTACACAATGCAACTACAAGATAATCATATACATCCTCAAGAATGTTAATTCCAAATCTCTTAAGCTCCGCAACAGCATTCAAGGCAGACAACAACTTTCCTTCCCTCGCATATCCTTCAATTATAACCCGACAGGTGACCGCATCAGGAGGAGGGGGAGGAGGAGAGGAGGAGGAGGAGGAGGAGGAGGAGGAGGGGGAGGGGGAGGAGGAGGCGGAGAAGAAGGAGGAGGAGGAGGTGGAGGCGGAGGGGGAGGGGGAGGGGGAGGACCTGCGAACCTGCAACATTTCAATCACATTCACAGCCCCACTTCCACAGCAAACCTCGTACATTCTTCTCTATCCTCAACTCTATGATTCCTCAATCTTCCATCTATCTTACCACCGTTTCAAAAACTTTCACTAAAAAAAACCGCTCTCTTTTCTTCTTCTTTTTCTTCTTCTTTAATCACCCTTTAGGATTCTCATTCCAAACCCCTTTTGAGTCCCTTTTACAATCTTCTCCCCCCTACCCACAACCCCAACAACATCGTAAACTTTATCTCTTCCACCCTCCAACAAAAAAGTTCCTGCCTTTCACTTCAAAATGACATCAAAGCGATTCTCCCCCACTTGGGTCCCCACGAATTTTTAAGGGTCTTGCTCAGATCCCAGTCTAATCACTCTTCAGCCCTCACATTCTTCAATTGGGTTAAAAATGACTTGAACATCACACCCTCGCTACATAACTATTGTGTAATTGTTCACATACTTCCTTGGTCTAGGGTATTCTCTCAGGCCATGAAGTTGTTGTCTAAGTTGATACAATTGGTTCAGGTTGAGGGTGTTTCCTTAAATGAGGACATTTATGAGAGCCTTGTAGGGTGCACTGAGAATTGTAATTGGAATCCTGTGATCTTTGATATGCTTATCAAGGCTTATGTGAAGGTTGGCATGGTTGAGAAGGGTTTGGTAACTTTTAGGAGGAACATTGAGGCTAGTTTTATCCCTAATGTGATTGCTTGCAATTGTTTGTTGCGTGGGTTGTATAGGCTTAATTATATTGCTCAATGTTGGGAGGTTTATGAAAAAATGGGAAGACTTGGAATACATAGGAATGTTTATACTTTCAACATTATGACCCATGTTTTGTGCAATGATGCAGAAACCGACAAGGTGAATGGATTCTTGGAGAAGATGGAGGAGGAAGGGTTTGAGCCTAAGTTGGTCACGTATAACACCCTTGTTAATAGCTATTGTAAGAAAATAATGTTGGAGGATACGTTTTATCTGTACAAGATCATGTACATTAGAGGTGTGATGCCTAATTTGATTACACACAACGTTGATGAATGGTCTTTGTGAAGAAGGAAAGGTCAAGGAGGCTCATAAACTTTTTCATGAGATGGTTCACCGAGGGATAGATTCGGATGTTGTGTCTTATAATACTCTTGTGTTTGGTTATTGTAGAGAAGGAAAGATGCAAATGTGTAGATCATTGTTGCATGAAATGAAAGGAAATGAGATTTATCCTAATGCGGTCACCTGTCGGGTTATAGTTGAAAGATATACTAGGGAAGGAAAGTTGTTATCTGTCTTGAATGTTGTTGCAGAGCTTAAGAGATTTGAAATTAAGATTCTTGAGGATGTATATGATTATCTTGTAGTTCCTCCTCCTCCTCCTCCCCCACCTCTTCCCTCGCCTCCTCCTCTTCCTCCACCCCCTCCGCCTCCACCTCCCCCACCTCTTCCCTCGCCTCCTCCTCATCCTCCCCCTCCCCCTTGCCTCCTCCTCTTCCTCCTCCCCCTCCTCCACCTCCCCCCCCCTCCCTTTCAACATTATGACCCATGTTTTGTGCAATGACGCAGAAACCGACAAGGTGAACGGATTCTTGGAGAAGATGGAGAAGGAAGGATTTGAGCCTGACTTGGTCACATATAACACCCTTGTTAATAGCTATTGTAAGAAAAGAAGGTTAGAGGATGCATTTTATCTGTACAAGATCATGTACATTAGAGGTGTGATGCCTAATTTGATTACATACAACGTTGATGAATGGTCTTTGTGAAGAAAGAAAGGTCAAGGAGGCTCATCAACTTTTTCATGAGATGGTTCACCAAGGATAGATCCAGATGTTGTGTCTTATAATACTCTTGTTTCTGGTTATTGTAGATAAGGAAAGATGCAAATGTGTAGATCATTGTTGCATGAAATGATAGGAAATGGGATTTGTCTTGACGCAGTCACCTGTCGGGTTATAGTTGAAGGATATGCTAGGGAAGAAAAGTTATTGTCTACCTTGAATGCTATTGCGGAGCTTAAGAGATTTGAAATTAAGATTCCTGAGGATGTATATGATTATCTTGTAATTCCTCCTCCTCCTCCTCCTTCGCCTCCCCGTCCTCCTCTCCCACCTTTTCCCCTGCCTCCTCCTCTTCCTCCTCCTCCTCCTCCTCCCCCTCCCTTTAAACATTATGACCCATGCTTTGTGCAATGACGCAGAAACTGACAAGCTGAACGGATTCTTGGAGAAGATGGAGAAAGAAGGATTTGAGCCTGACTTGGTCACATATAACACCCTTGTTAATAGCTATTGTAAGAAAAGAAGGTTGGAGGATGCGTTTTATCTATACAAGATCATGTACATTAGAGGTGTGATGCCTAATTTGATTACACACAACGTTGATGAATGGTCCTTGTGAAGAAAGAAAGGTCAAGGAGGCTCATAAACTTTTTTAAGATATGGTTCACTGAGGGATAGATTCGAATGTTGTGTCTTATAATACTCGTGTCTGGTTATTGTAGAAAAGGAAAGATGCAAATGTGTAGATCATTGTTGCATGAAATGATAGGAAATGGGATTTGTCCTGACGCAGTTATCTGTTGGGTTATAGTTGAAGGATATGCAAGGGAAGGAAAGTTGTTGTCTGCTTTGAATGTTGTTGCGAAGCTTAAGAGATTTGGAATTAAGATTCCTGAGGATGTATATGATTATCTTGTAGTTCCTCCTCTCCTCCCCCTCCCCTTCCCCTTCCCCTTCCCCTTCCCCCCTCCTCCCCCTCCCTCCTCCCTCTTCCTTCTCCCTTCACTCACTTTATGGCAAGAGAAAAGTTTTTCAACTTTCATTTCTCAATATAAATATGTTTTAACATTGTCTTTGCCATGAAATGAAAGAAGAGTGATGTTGGGTTCCTTATTGAAAGACACCTTAGGCCTATGTTATCTTGGGAGTCTTTGATAGTAATCATCATTGTGATGACTACTATAAAGGCTAACACTTGGGGGTTGGACATGATGCCCTTCCTACTCATGTACACTTGAAGGGATTCTAATCCCTTTGCCTCGTGGGGACCTAGTTGGAGGGACCTTTGGTTTGGATCCACTAGCTTCCCCCCTCCCCCCCACAACTAACTTTGCAAATAATTTTTTTATTTCCTCATTATTCTTCTCATTTTCTTTTTCTCCTTTTCTAAGTTCTTTCTCTTTTTTTTTTTATATTTTCCTCTTCTTTTTTTCTTATGTACTCTTTCAACTCCCTAAGCTCATCCCTCACACTAGTTTACTACAAGAGTTATGACCATGTACACTAGAGTGATCACTCATCTTCGATCAAGAAAAATGTTTTCACAAATGTTTCAAAAGGTTGGCACTAAAAGGTTTTCACAAAGAATGAGTGATAAAAAGGTTTTCACAAATATTTTTGAAGGTGTAAGATTAGTATAAGAAGGCCTGAGTGTACAAATTAAACTATCAAGAGAGGTGGACTACAAGGAATCACTTAAAAACCAAGTCTTTTCAAGTAAAAATCACTAAGTCCTTTTACACTTTTCTTATAAAAATAATTTTTGCACAAGAATTAAGTGTGTGTGGTGTGTGTGTGCACGACCCCCTAATAGGCAACTTGAAGCCTTTTAAAACGAAAACAAACAAAGTAAAAGATCCTAGGCAATTATACTATCAAAGCAATAAAGCATGTTAAAAAAGCAATTAAAACATGTGCTAGTCGGATTCCCTAGGGTGGAAGCTTGAAGTGACCTTGGTGGTATTCAAGCCACTTCCACAAGCACTACTCGAATTACCCTAAAACTATTAGGTTTAAAAAGGCTAATTACAAACCAAAATAAATGAAAACAAAAGTCAAAATATAAGTGGCCAAAAATTGCACAAAGGAAACAAAATAACAAGAATTAGGTCTTCAAGTCTCTAACTTGCTTCCCTTCACAATGAGCACCCAAAGTTAGTCCCCTCCTTGGTGTTTGCTTTCTTAGTTTTTGTGTGATCCTCCAAAACACCTTGGACACCAATTCGAACAGCCCCTCCACTCAATCCACCAAGAGAGTGTGTGGTGTTTAGAAGCTTTCCTCACCTAGGCCAAGAAGAAACCAAACCAAGAGCACAAGAAGCCAAGGAATAAAAACTAAAAAGGTACAATTAAAAAGACTAAACTCAACTGGAGATTGATGAGACAAACTTAAGAATAGAAGAAAGACACAAAAACTAAAATTAAGGCACATTAAAGAAAGGCAAGCACTCAAAATATTAAGTCTTATAATGGCACTAGAATGGAATTCAATCAAATAGGTCTAAAATGAGTAATGCACTTAATATGTTTGATTAAAGGTTTCATACAGCCATACAATTTTTGTTCAAGGGTCCAAGAATAACTCCATTACTAAGGAAGGAAAATTTTGTCCCAAAGTCCACAAGTGTAGAAAAAGTTCCTTTTTTACTTGTTTTTAATTCTTTTGTTCTTTTTATGCTTGACTAAGTCTCAATTTTGATGTCAAAGGTCCAACCACTTTTCTTTGTTTTTTTTTTATAATAAAGTCCTTCCTTTGCTTGGGTTTTAAACTTGTGTCCAAAAATGGATTAGCAAAAATTTTAGGAGTATCATTTTAATGTCTTGTGATGGCTTAATGAGACAACAACTTGAGTGATTTATAAAACTTTTAATGTGCAAATGTCCGGCAGTAAAATGTGCACATAAAAATTACTCATGTTCAAATCATCAAACAATATATAAGCATATCAAGTGCACAAGGGAATACACAAAATGGCCAAAAATTTTAAGCAAGTACGTGCAAAGAAATTAATCACACATGATATTTAAGTGATGTAGAACATGCTAGAACTAATTAGCATGCTTGATTGGCTCTCTAAACCCTAAACCCCATAATACAAGGGTAAAATGGAAAATACAAGTAAAATTAAATCATATGCTTAAGACACCCCAAAATACAAGGGTAAAATAAGAAATACAAGTAAAATAAATCCTATGTCTAAGATACCCAAAATACAAGGGTAAAATAGAAAATTAAAAACAATGGTAAAATAGGAATAATAAATTTAATGCTAACAAGGCTTAGGAGAATGATTAATAGCCATAAGAAGCATGTCTCTAAGGGTGTTAGCTCCCCTATTCTCTTCCAATCTCCTAGTCAAGGGCCTAGTGATGGGTCCCACATAAAGCTCCAAAGATGGTCCTCCATCATGTTCATATGGAAGTCATGATATTACCAAGTTCTTTATCTTGATTTGGAAGAAGAATTCATTTAAAACTCTTATTTTAGCCACAGTGTGTGTAGTAGCAATCTTCAATTTCCTTCTAGACTATCCTTATATGCCATTGGAGCCCAACATCTCATCATCATCAAGTTCCATAGCTTTCTGCAATCCATGGATCACATACTTGCATGTTAATTTATTTGGAAAATACCCCACCTTGAGCAGCTTATCTTGAAGCTCCATCAACTCGTCTATATTACCAACCTCACAAAATACTTTAACAACTGCATTGTAGCTTTCAGTGTCATAAATTTGAAATTTCTTGGCAAAGATTTTCAATAATGACATAGCTTTGTCAACCTTATTTTCCTCACAATACCCATATATTAATGTTTTGCTCGTCTCTACATCAGGTTGAATTTCTGAAGTAACCATTTCCTCCAACAAACCTTCAGCCTCTAAAATCCTGTTTACTCGACACAAGCAGCTTATAACAGCATTATAGGAAGCTAGATTCAACTTCATGCTCTTCTTCACCATCTCACATTTCAAAATCAACGCCTCTTCCACATTATTAAATTCACATAGTGTCTCAACTAGTTTATTGTAAGTATTCATTTTAGGTATATAGCCATCCTGAGATATCCTTAGCAAAAAACTTCTAGCAACAAATGGTCGACCTTCACTACATAATGCAACTATAAGATAATCATACACATCCTCAGGAATCTTAATTTCAAATTTCTTAAGCTCCACGACAACATTTAAGGCAGGAAAAATTTTCCTTCCCTAGCATATCCTTCAACTATAACCCGACAAGTGACCGCATCAGGACAAATCCCATTTCCTATCATTTCATGCAACAATGATCTACACATTTGCATCTTTCCTTCTCTACAATAACCAGACACAAGAATATTGTAAGACACAACATCCGGATCTATCCCTCGGTGAACCATCTCATGAAAAAGTCGATGAGCCTCCTTGACCTTTCCTTCTTCACAAAGACCATTCATCAACGCTGTGTGTGTAATCAAATTAGGCATCACACCTCTAATGTACATGATCTTGTACAGATAAAACGCATCTTCCAACCTTTTTTTTCTTACAATAGCTATTAACAAGGGTGTTATACGTGACCAAGTCAGGCTCAAACCCTTCCTCCTCTATCTTCTCCAAGAATCTATTCACCTTGTCGGTTTCTACGTCTTTGCACAAAACATAGGTCATAATGTTGAAAGTATAAGCATTCTTGTGTATTCCAAGTCTTCCCATTTTTTCATAAACCTCCCAACATTGAGCAATATAATTAAGCCTAGACAACCCACTCAACAAACAATTACAAGCAATCACATTGGGGATAAAACAAGCCCCAATGTTCCTCCTAAAAGTTACCAAACCCTTCTCAACCATGCCAACCTTCACATAAGCCTTGATAAGCATATCAAAAATCACAGGGTTCCAATTACAATCCTCAGTGCACCCCACAAGGCTCTTATAAATGTCCTCATTTGGGGAAACACCTTCAACCTCAACCAATTGTATCAACTCAGACAATAACTTCATGGCCTGAGAGTATACCCTAGACCAAGCAAGTATGTGAACAATTACACAATAGTTATGCAAAGAGGGTGTGATGTTCAAGTCATTTTTGACCCAATTAAAGAAGGTGAGGGCTGAAGAGTGATCAGACTGGGATCTGAGCAAGACCCTCGAAATTTCGTAGGGACCCAAGTGGGGGAGAATCGCTTTGATGTCATTTTGAAGTGAAAGGCAAGAACGTTTTTGTTGGAGGGTGGAAGAGATGAAGTTTACAATGTTGTTGGGGTTATGGGTAGGGGGAGAAGATTATAAAAAGGGACTCAAAGGGGGTTTGGAATGAGAATCTTGAAGGGTGATTAGGGAAGAAGAAGAAGAAGAAAAGAGAGCGGTTTTCTTAGTGAAATTTTTTGAAATGGTGGTAAGATAGATGGGAGATCGAGAAATCATAGAGTTGAGGATAGAGAAAAACATACGAGGTTTGCAATAGAAATGGGACAATGAATGTGATTGAAATGTTGTAGGTGCTGCCAAGTGCCTCTCACTACAACTTTTGGTTCCTGAAAGAGAGAAGACGAAGAAACTATCTAAAATAAAATAAAATAATGTTAAATATATAAAAATAAGTTTACATATTAATTAAAAAAAATTAATGGTTGGGTTAAAAATAATTCTTTTTTTAAAATTAACATGTGATAATTTTCACAAATTAACGTAATATAAATTAATTTAATTTATGAAAATATTAATTTCATTCTTTTCTTTTAAAATTCTTCTTTCTTATAGGTAATTTTATAGAAATTTATTTAAATATATTCTTAATTTATCTATGGTTTGTGTACAGTTATTATTTCAAACAGATATAGAATTTAAACAAACATACAGATCTCAAAGCTAAACAAATAAGACAAACAAAATAAAAGAAAAAAATATTTGAACTATTATTCTTATTTTGCTAATTTCATCATTTATTTGGGCCTGAGCTTTAAGTGTCCCTAGTGAAATCGTCATTTTTTGCAATCTAAAAAATTTCAATCTTGCGACTTATAGATGAGACATCCAATTGAAAATATCATTAATTAAGGAATACCCAGACCAGACTAATCCCTAAATAATAATTTTAAAAATAAGTTCTTAGGAGTCGTCATCAATATTATACTCAAAATATTAAAATAAAAAATAAAATCAATATAGCCTTGATAATCAAATTTGGGTTTGGGGGTCGGTTACGTGTAAGGAAGGTATTAAACACTTTTACAACACCCTTAATCGATACCCTATGATAAAATTAACATTATAAAAAATAATAATATAAATATTAAATTTCTTTTTATTGATGACTATTTACATGCTTAACTTTAAATTATCTAATTCACCCTAAAATATCTACATAAATGTTTTTATCATAACAATGTCTATCAAGAATAAGAAATAAAAGAAAAAGAAAAAGATTGATTAAAATACCTCGTAACAAGCTTTGTTAGATTTTCAAATATGAAAATTCTAGGTACTTTGTAACAACCTTTGACACTAACAAATTCTTCACGATCTCAAGAAATAGAAGAAAGAGAAGAGAATTCTGAATTTTAGATCAGACTCTATAGACGAATTTTTTTCAGTCTTGAGAAGAATGCGTGAGTATGCTTTTTATAGACATCAGGAACGGCCAGAACGACCTGTTCCATATTCGGAACGGCCCGTTCTGGATCCTCTCATAATGTGTCAATTTAACTTATGGAACGGCCCGTTCTGAATCCAGAACGACTTGTTCTATAGTTGAGTTTTGACCCATAACTACCATGTTGGAACGCCCGTTTCAGACCTGGTTTTTTAGGCCTTTTTGATGTTTTGAAACGGCCCTTTCCAGTTTTAGAACGGGCGTCCTACTTTGAGAACGGGTCGTTCCAAAATGAGAACGGGCCGTTCCAAACTGAGAACGGGCCGTTCCAAACGGAGTACGGGCCGTTCCAGTTTTGGGAACGGGCCGTTCCGGATTTGGAACAACCCGTTCTGGATGCTAAATCAGTCTTTTGTTGACTTTAAGCCTTCTGATGTCATGTTCTGTTGTTTCCATGCTTGGGAGCTCCTTTTCTTCACAAAATAAAAGTCTATTTCTCAATTTACCTGTCTGAACAAAATTAAGTGTTTACAATGTTTTCATGAGAGTTGTAAGAAATCTTCTTTATCTTTTAATGAGATAAGGATGAACATGATAGGATTAGTATAACTCCCGATACGTTGTTTTATGTAAATCTTCTTCATGGAGTATGGTGTTTATGTGAGAAAGAGCAGCAATGGCAAATTGTTGATAGTTTGTCTCTATGTTGATGACCTATTGGTCACTGGTGTTGATATTGTTGAAATTGATAGATTCAAGTTCACTATGAATTCTGAGTTTGAAATGACAGACTCTATCCTACTTTCTAAGCATGGAGTTTGTGCATTATCATAGTGGTATCTTTCTTCATCACGGAAGGTACATCACAGAAGTGTTGAAGAGGTTTGGAATGGTTGATTGTAATGCTACAATCACACTAGCTGAAGTGAATTTGGAAGTAATGAAAGATGAAAACTCTAAGAGGATTGATAGTACGCTTTACAAACAAATTGTAGGCTCTCTGAGGTTTGTTTGCAATAGCAAACCAAACATCTGCTTTGCTGTTGGAATTGCTAACAAATTCATGGCTGATCCTAGGGTGACTCATGGCTTTTGGTCAAGAGAATTTTGAGATACTTGAAGGGAACTATAGATTATGAAATTTTGTTTCCTAAAGAATGTAAAGATAAGTTGATTGGTTTCTATGATAGTGATTGGTGTCGAGACAAGGAAGATAAAAAAGAATACCACTTATTACTTTTTCATGTTTCCAGGTGCACCAATCTCTTGGTGTTCTAAGAAACAACCAATAGTGGCTCTATCTAGCTGTGAAACAGAATATGTAGCAGCTGCTTACTATGCTTGTCAAGGAATTTGCCTGAAATCATTAATAACAAAATTGAGTTTGGGTGATGAAGAGAAGGTGCAATTGTTTATTGCAATTGAGCTAGCTAAGAATCTAGTAGCGTATGGGAGATCTAAGCATATTGAGGCCAGGTTTCATTATCTCAGAGATCAAGTTTACAGAAGGAAGATTGAGCTAGTTCATTATAGAAATGAAGTGCAACCAGCTAATGCTCTTACCAAGTCTATGAAGATTGGAAGATTTCTGGAGCTTAGGAAAATGTTTGGAGTTATTTCAATGTTGGATCTGAATTAAAGGCGATATGTTGAGTTAGTATGTGATTAATTCAAATATTTGTAAAATTTGAAGAAAAAAAAAAGGAAAATTAACTTATATAAAGGCGTGAACACTTATCCACATAAATGAAAGAAGAAGAAAAAAATACAATTTCTCTCTTATCCTTTTCTTTGTTTTCCTTTGGATCCCTAACAATTGAAATCCCAATGTTGAAGAGACTTACTATAATTTTTATGTATGCAAAGTAACCAAGTCAAAGATAAAAGAATAATAAAGTTTACCCAAACAATCCCAATTATTTTTAATTCATTATTCATGAACACAATTTAAATGATAGCTTTTTAGGTAAATACTTGATAAAAGGATCTCAATTCCTTGTATAGAGATAGTCTGTTAACCACTGTGGTGTGAATTAAGTTATATTAGAATTTTCTGATTCCAATCTTCCCTGGGCACGTTACCATCTTTTGTTCATTTTTCATGAGCATGGCATTGTCATTTCTCAACACAGCTCACATATAAACAGGACACTTCAATATTTTTATCCTAGATTAAATTTTTTAACTGTCTGAAATAACTTCCTTGAGGAAAAAAAAAAAAAAAAAAAAGCCATTAACTCTACATTTTAAAAAGGTTAACTTTTACTCTACCAACAGAATCCCTTAGACCTGAACAGTTCCACTTTCTGAAAATATATAATTATGTCCCTCATCAGTCATAAAGCCTTTCATACAATACTTATGAACATATAAATAAACCTTTAAATGTTAGAATTTTAGTGCATAACTTTAATCATAATAAGCTCCCTTGAAAAGCACATGTATATTTAACGTTTCATATGTACAATTTTTTTAAAAATTTTCTTTATCATATCCCTAATGCATCAAAATTCAAGTAGACTTTTTCATAAAAATAACTTATAAATATTATTTTAGACTCCTAAGCATTAGGTGAATTTTTATCTAGTCAAATAGAAATAATAGGCATCCAATGAGAGCATCCACTCAACTTTGAAATCAAGAGTTTGGAACCCAATAATTTTTTTTTCTTTTTAACCTAATTGAAATGCGTTACATATCTCTACAAGCAACCCCAAGGGTGGCACTAGGATACATCAGGCTTGTGTAGGAAGAAAAGAGAATGGTACAACATGCTTTCCGCTTCTGCTGAATTTTAGTGCGTTGAATTGGACAAACAAATGTATATACAGCTGCATGCTTTTGCCAGAGAAATCCCACACGGTTGGCTTCAGCTCAACACTGTGTCCTTTCAATTCACTTTGGAAACGGATCAAGAGTGGCAGGAATAACACAGAATTCTCCATATTCCACGAATAACAAAGCATAATTCCCCAAAACACCGGGCTTCGTGTCGCATCACAAGGATGTTCCTTTGATCATACAATTTATGAGAACATTTAGCAATTTTAGTGTCACGATCCTGTATTTTCAGGAAATGTAGTTTGCATCTCAAGTAATAACCATGCTGGCGAGCCTAAGCTGCTTATCCAATGGCAAGTGGCTTTTAAGCAATACACATGTATGATGCATCACTTGCAGTAGAAAAACAGCCATATGATTCTCACTTTCATCAATGGGTTGGGAACCGGGAATATAAGAACCATCTGCTATTGGCACAGCCCAGTCATATATGCGTTCTGTTGATGAAAAGAGATGGGACACAACAGTTTTTGCAACAACATTCCAGCTTTGGTCTGCTAGGAGAGACACAATGGTGACTGGTAGATCATTCAGTACCATTTGTTGGTCCACGATCATAAAGGGCATATATTTGCAGCAGGCAGCCGATAATAGACCAAGAAACTGCAGTGCCTGGAAAATAATGAAGACGTGTAAATAAAGGAAGTAAGCTCCATAATAAATTCAACTTGGTTATCAAGGGAGTAAAACATAGCAAACAGTAGCATAGTAGTAAATGCTAGTCACTCAAAAATAAATCAGACACTATACAATGAACAATAAGCATCCCATGAAAATTTGTTTGGCAAAAACCTGAACTCCATAAGCAGAGATCTAATATCTAATATTTGTTACAATGGCATTCAAATTGATTAAAAAAAATGTAACTCATATTATTCACAAATAATGATGATGATAAAGACAGTGATAATAATTTCATTAAAATTTAACCAACATAATTTTGTTTATCAAAATTCCCGAAAAATAATGTATTACCTGCTTTTCTAATAAAGAAAATATTGACCCTGATCCCACACCAATTCTTGCTGAATTTAGTTTTTGAATTTTTCCATGAAAGATTTGCATGACAATTACTACAAATAAGTTTTAATAAAGGTACCAGTACTGAATTCCTACCGTAGAAGGAAATCTGGATATGCAGCTAATTTCGACAGCATCAATGAGCCACTGTTTTTTGATACTTCCCTCTGCGTGGTACAAAGCTGCCACAACTTCAAAGAGTATATCCCAGAGTCCTGCAAAAATTAAATCTTTAGTATTGACATTTGATATGTGAAGCTTTTCCAGCTTAATAAGCTTTTCCATGTTCCAAACAATTTACAAGTGCATAAATAGCAACTATGATTCAAGAAATAACCATTAATTATTTCAGCCCAAATTGATCTGAGCTCCTATGCACAAAACACAGTAACATCGAGTAGCTGAGCAGAAAACTAACCTTGTGATTTGGAGTTCAATATATAGGATTTCATTTTTCCAAGTTCAATCAGTGAAAGAGAACCGGTCTTCACCAGCTTGATCTTGGCACAAACCTTTTTGGGGACTTCAATAGATTTCCCAGCACTCTGAACAAACTCCTCATGTGAAACCTGTGATTACAAATGGCAGCTTAGGTCATGCCATCATGGGGTTTAAACAGACAATTTATATCAAATAATAAGCTTGACCTCAATCAATTTGAATCGACACCAAGGAGGATTAGCTTTAAGTAAACAGCAAAACATCAACACGATCAAGGTAGCAAACAACAGAAATGATCACATATAGTAAATAATTATTGTTGCAAAAGATTATTGTTGTTGTTCAGAGACATCTCAAAATATTTTTCATAAGGGGAAAAGTGGATGAAGAAATACAGTAAAATGTACCCTGCATGCATGCCATACCTTCAGGAAATCCAATAGCCAACTCTGGGGAGCCTTCCCTAAGCATCTTACAGCCTCAGACCACTGCTCTGCAGAACTTGCATCCCTTGATACTACACTTGCAGAAGATTGAACCACTGGCAATAAAGTAAATAGAACCTCCATACACCTCTCAATATGGGATATGTAACCAGAAGTATCCACAGAAACTTCATCTAGGCACTCATAGAGACCTTTCCAGCAAGAAATACATAACAAGCTTTTGTGGTAGGTGCTAGACTCTTTGTATGAAATAAACGAAGACAAGTGATGACTCACATCACCAAATAGTTTCTCAAGCCTGGAGTTTGAATATACTTTTACAAGGTCTGCTAGATGATTTAGCAGACAAGACTGCAAATTTATTTCAAGTGTCCTGAACCTGGAAAAGTCAGATAGCTCATCAAGAAAAGTTAGCAGTGAATCAAATTGATTCGCATGAGCCATTGCAAACATTATGCATTCCTCCCTTAGAGTTCCATTCTTACAAGCGGAATCATTTGGTAATAACTCAACAATTTTGGCCTCATATCTCATACAGCGCCTAATAATTGACCCCCAATCCAAGCTTGGCAACCTGGGAGCTCTAGAAAGGCACCTTAATACAGCAATGACTCTGCTAATATGTACAATAGTACCTGGCTGAACTTGGACAAGACCAAAAACGAGAACAATGAGCAGAGACTAAAAAAAACATATAACTATTGTAATAGACTTGTTAAATAAAGGATGTATATAGGAAGTATATCATTTACAACCATGCCAAAATATACAAAAGAGATTTAATTTGAGGAATCAGAATTAATTATCATATTGAGTAGTTTCATGTAAAATGTAAAGCACAAAACAATGTAAAAGATTGACTAATACACAGATGAATATCATTGAATAACCGAAATCAACAAAAATTCAAGATGGTTTTTTTTGTTTTAGCACAGTAATTAAAAAGAACACATGCACATCAAAAATGAAACATTAAATTCATTTACAAGACCCCCGACCAAACGCCACCATGGGGAAAAAGATATTTGGTAGCATGGCCTATTTAATATTAAAATAAAAACAAAAACTTATTATAGTAATAATAAAATCATTGGCATTCAATTTACAAAAAATATGGGCAAAAGATCTACCTCAGTGTATTTGAAATCCATAAGCCACAAACTAAGTTTCAAAACCACATTGTCCTCAGAATAACTATGAGAAACAGACTTTGAATTAGTTTCCGCTGCACTCCTATCACTATCAACTCCCAAAAGTTCCTTGGACCATAAATGATGTCGAAGAAAGGCAAGTACCCATGAAGCAAACTGTTGCAGCTGATGATTATCAGAATTCTGTGCCACAAGGAACATCTCTTGCACCAAAGATGTCAAGTATGGTTCAAAATCAGAACTTGATAAGAGAGGGCCCATGACAGAAGAAGACATCTGTTGTTTACATAGTACATTATTTAAATATGAAACAAGATTACAAGAATGAAAAAATTAATAAATATGATGAGATAGCTGATAGCAGTTTTATCAAAAGATAAGTTACCTTCTGATAACCAGATTGCCTAGTGTAATTTGGAAAATTCATGTTGACCAAAATTCCTGCACCTGCTCCAATAGCATTAACAACTCCTAGCATGCCACCAAGATGAACAAGAAAAGGGAAAGGATTCAAGTAACATTTCCTGAAAAGTTCCAGTAAACATTTAACTCGTTCAACCTCAATAGAATGAACACCTTCATTCAGTATACAAGAAAGTACTGTCCCTGCTCCAACACAAGATCCCATCAGCAAACTATGGTGCAAAATGCTAGACCTTTTGACATCTATTAACTCAGAAATCAGCTCTTTAAAGCCAACCAAAATGTGGTCCAATTCAACATCATCCACCAATTCCATTCTCTGGCAAAAAGCCACTATAGTGGGAAGTGCAATACAGGATCCTAGTGCTAAAACAATCTCAGATTCTTTCCCCTGGAAGGTGCTGCTTTCAACTAGTGAATTCACATTTGGAAGCCATGATATCACCAAGTTCTTTATCTTGATAACAGTCTCTAACTCTCCAGCTCTGTATATTGCACTAATGGAGGTAGCAAGACCAAGAACAAGTCCAGCAACACCCCAGATATCTTCTTCCAGGTCTTCTCTATTACCAGATAACTGTTCAAGTACATTAGCACTCATGTCACATGAACCCAGTGGAAAGCATGAACATAAACTGTCCAAAACATCAGAAGAACATCGAGTTCTCTGTTGTAACATTTTAGCTAAGGCCCTAATAATTCTTCCTAGTAATTCAGATTCTGGAACCTTCTCTGTTTCCTTCATCACGGTAGAGGTATCAGCAGTTTCAGCCCGGGTAAGAAGATCTTGGCATGAAAAACCCAATCCAACACCACATGCTCCTTTCACAAGGGAACTTTTGCTATCAAAAAGAACCTGGAAGTTCACACAATCAGTGAAATAGAAAGCTAGATAATCTTATCAACAAGTTCCTCTCAAGAGTGAACCCAATCAGAAAAACATAATAATAAAAATGACAGGAGAATCCATTTAAAACTCTGATTTTAGCATCTGTGCATATAATAGCATTCTTCAATTTCCTTCTTGGCAATCCTACTACAAAGGTGTTGCGAGAAATGGTATACGTAAAGAACATTTCCTTGTGTATTGCAAAACAAAAGATATGTTTATATACAAAGTAGTGGTTCTAGGCTCATGAGATAAAACTATATCTAACAAAAGGTAATTGAGAACGCAATTATATTGCATCAAGAATACCTTTTAATAGAATCCCATTAGGTCTGAATTTCTTTCTCCAAAAAGGTTTTGATTCATAAAAGATAAGGGAAGAATGTAGATTTAAAAAAATGTTTCAGAAGCACTTAAATTTCATCTAAAATGTAAAGAGAATTGCATTAACAATGCTAGACTTTCTTTGATCTTCAAAATTTTTCTTACTTGTTTTCATCAGAATTTTATTTAATTAAAAAATATAGAATAGTAAGAAGATAATCAAGATCTTACAAAAAAAATGAGACAATAGACATACACACACAAAAAAAAAAAAAAAAAAAAAAAAAAAAAAGTGACCAAATACCTCAAGAAGTCCTGTGATGTTATGATATCTCTGTTTATGATCTGTTACATGAAGACAACTAGAGATCAATCCAAGAGAAATTGCAGCAGACCATTGGCGGTGTTCATGTTCATGTTGGAGCAACCATTCTAAAAGAAACTTGGAAGCAGCGGATTTAACAGTGTGAACAGATGGAGGCAAAACCTGATAATAGCAAGGCCAGAGGTCATAGTAATCAAATGTTATTATGTCTATTACACAAGATATATTACAAGCCAGTTTGTTAGAGAGTTGACTCACTAATTTTCTGACATTTTAATTAAACATAACCCTAAGTGAAATTGTAGACATTGACCACGGCATCAGTTAGCAGAATGAGGGATATATGGCATTACGAGACTGAATTACTTCCAAGATCATTCATATTGTAAAATTGTTCATATAAAAACGTGGCTAATATTGGAGTATATCTTTACTCGTATTAGATATGTTATTGTATAGGGCTACTTTTTCAATTAGTTACGTTCTGTATTTCTGTTTTTTACTTTTTACCTGTTCAACAGGTCATTGTTTCAATAGTCTTCCTTGAAGCTATTGAAACATATAAATAGGACAATTGTATTCTGATTTGTTACCTAAGAAATACAACTCAAATCCTTCTATCAATTCTGCTCTCTCTCTCTGTGTTCTCTTTCTTTTCTGTTTTCTGTTTTCAAGATTGACATAATTCTAATATGGTATCATAGAGCTCATCGATCCTCCTTCGTCTTCTCCTTTTCATCCCTCCTCCCCTCTTTCTCTGTCCCCTTCCTCTCGCTGCCGCTCTTTCCTCATGGCCGACAAAACAGAACCACCACACTTTCAAGCTGCCCCAGTAAAACCAACTCCGTCTCCCTCCCTCACCTTTGCCCATACAATTTCTGAGAAACTTGACACCAAGAATTATCTTCTTTGGTGTCAACAAGTTGAACCTGTCATCAAAGGTCATCGTCTTCATCATTTTCTGGTCAATCCTCAAATCCCCCCAAAATTTCTCACTGTTTCCGACAGAGATGCTGATCGCGTCTCCGAAGAGTACCTGGCTTGGGAACAGCAAGACCAGTTACTTCTCTCCTGGTTGCAATCCTCCATGTCCAAGGATATGCTTACCCGCATCATCGGTTGCAAGTCATCATTCCAGATTTGGGACAAGATCCATGCGTACTTCCATGCCCACACAAACGCCAAAGCCCGCCAACTCCGCAGTGACCTTCGCAGCATCACCCTTGAGAACCGCACCATCTCCGATTATCTTCTCTGCATTCAGACCCTAGTTGACTCTCTCTCAGCCATTGGTGACTCTGTCTCCTCCAAAGAACATTTGGACATTGTTCTTGAAGGCCTACCAGAAGAATATGAGTCCACGGTCTCCCTAATCAGCAGCCGCTTTGATGCTTTGTCCATCGAAGAGGTTGAAACCCTTCTTCTTGCCCATGAATCCCGCCTTGAGAAATTCAAGAAGAAGAATCTTATCTCCGTCAATCTTCTTGAATCCTCTTCTAGCTCTAACACCCCTGCCTCGCAACCCCAAGCCAATCTTGCCCATCAAGATTCTCAATTCCCCTCCTTCCGTGGTGGTCGACCTGGTGCACGCGGTGGCCGATCCAACCACCGCTATGGCCGTGGCCGTGGCAGGTTTTCTGGTACTCAATGTCAGGTTTGCCATCGCTATGGTCACATTGCCTCTACTTGTTATTATCGATTTGATAGTAATTTTGTTCCCACCCTACCCCTTGAAAACTTCTTCCCCGCCAACACCTCCATATCACTCACCCTGTTTTTGGCTACACTACCTCCCCGTCTCAACCTCAATCTGCACCTCACCCTGCTAGCTTCTCCCATGGAATTTTGGGGCCTCGACCACCCAACCCTAACACATCCCAAGCCTATCTTGTCTCTCCTGGGAATCTTCACGCCCCACCTTCAGCTTTGGCAATGCCTTCTCCATCATCTGGTGCAAATATATGGTATCCTGACTCTGGCGCTTCCAATCATGTTACGAACATATCTCACAATATACAACAATACACCCCTTTTGAAGGGCCGGATCAGATTGTAATTGGCAATGGCCAAGGTATCCCCATAAACTCCTCAGGTGTTACTCATTTCTCTTCTCCTCTCAACCCTCACATTTCTCTCACTCTTCATAATCTCCTTTATGTTCCCACTATTACCAAAAATTTGATTAGTGTAAGTCAATTCTGTAAGGATAACTCTGTTTTCTTTGAATTTCACTCCACCTTTTGCTTGGTTAAATCACAGGCCAATAGCGAAACTCTCCTCCATGGAGTTCTTGGTCCTGATGGCTTATATCAGTTTCCATCTCTGCTTCCGCCAAGTCAACCTTCTGCTCACACAGTCTCCTCTCAATCTGTTTCCTATGCCACTTGGCACTCTAGACTGGGACATCCCCATAATGATGTACTCAAATCTGTATTCAAACTGTGTAACTTTCCCAACATTAATAAAAGCGTTTCTGATTTTTGCACTTCATGTTGTCTTGGCAAATCTCACAAATTACCCTCTCAATTATCTAAAACTGTTTATCATACTCCTTTTGAATTAATCTACAGTGATTTATGGGGTCCTGCGCCTGTTTTGTCTGATAATGGTTACCAATATTACGTTACATTTGTTGATGCTCACACTCGGTTTACTTGGATTTTTCTGCTCAAAAGCAAAGCTCATACGCTTGATGTTTTCAAACAATTTCACGCCATGGTTCAAAATCAATTTCAGTTGCCTATTAAAGCAATTCAAACTGACTGGGGTGGCGAATTCCGCTCTTTCACCTCTTACCTGGCCCAACATGGTATTCATCATCGCATCATTTGTCCCCACACTCACCATCAAAATGGTGTTGTGGAACGCAAACATCGTCACATTGTTGAGTTAGGCCTCACCTTGCTTGCTCAAGCTCACCTTCCTATGCATTTTTGGGACTATGCTTTCCTAACAAGTGTCTATCTTATCAATAGACTACCTTCTTCTTCAATCCAACAGGATGTTCCTTTCCGAAAACTATTTCATCATCTCCCTGACTACAACTTTCTTCGTGTCTTTGGCTGCTCGTGCTTTCCTCACCTTAGGCCCTACAATAAAACCAAACTTCAATTTCGCTCTCAAGAATGTGTGTTCTTGGGCTACTCCACTTCACATAAGGGTTACAAATGTCTTGCTCCATTTGGTAGGGTTTTCATTTCCAAAGATGTCATATTTTGTGAAAATCGTTTTCCCTACCCAACCTTGTTCTCACCATCCACTCCTAGTCCATCCTCCTCATCCATCACTGTTCCTCTTGTTGTCACCAATCCACAGGCTCCTATTACCTCTACCTCTCACACTTCACCCTCGTCACCAATTTTCACTGATTCTTCACCTTCTCAGCCTAGTCACACCTCTCCCACACCCAATCCCTCTGCCTCCACCTCCTTACCCACTCATGTTGAGGCTCCCCCTGTCAATCTTCATCCCATGACTACTCGTGCTAAAGCAGGTATTGTCAAACCCCGTCTGCAACCCACTCTTTTACTCACACACTTTGAACCCAAGAATACCAAACAAGCTTTGGCTAGCGACACCTGGCTTGCTGCCATGAAGCAGGAATATAATGCATTAATGGCCAATGGCACCTGGACTCTTGTACCGCTTCCCTCCCACAGAACCGCCATTGGTTGCAAGTGGGTATTTCGCATCAAAGAGAACCCTGATGGAACTGTTCACAAACACAAAGCTTGGCTGGTTGCCAAGGGTTTCCATCAACAGTTTGGGTTTGATTATACCGAGACCTTCTCTCCGGTTGTGAAACCAGTTACCATTCGTCTAATTCTCACTCTTGCTCTCACCCATCACTGGTCCATTCAGCAGTTGGATGTCAACAATGCCTTTCTCAATGGCAATCTTGAAGAAGAAGTTTACATGTCCCAGCCTCCCGGTTTTGAGTCCTCGGACAAGTCCCTGGTCTGCAAACTTCACAAAGCCATCTATGGTCTTAAACAAGCCCCACGAGCCTGGTTTGACAAACTAAAAGCCACTCTGTTTCATCTCAACTTTCAGATCAGCAAGTGTGACCCCTCTCTCTTTGTTTATTCTCATGCCAATAATGTCATCTACATCCTTGTTTATGTGGATGACATTATCATCACTGGCAATAATACTACCTTCTTAAGAAATATTGTTTCCCAACTCAATTCCGCCTTCTCCCTTAAGGACCTTGGTAAATTGGATTACTTCCTTGGCATTGAAGTCAATTCCAATTCTGATGGCTCGCTCACTCTGACTCAAAGCAAATATATTCGTGATCTCCTAAATCGCACCAACATGGAAAACTTTAATTCCATCACTTCACCTATGGTCTCTGGGTGTAAACTCTCTAAGTCTGGTTCTGACAAATTTCTGGATGTGTCCCTATACAGGTCTGTGGTTGGCGCCCTACAGTATGCCACAATCACTCGACCTGAAATTAGTTTTTCGGTTAACAAAGTGTGCCAATTCATGTCCAATCCCTTGGAGCACCATTGGTCTGCTGTCAAGCGTATCCTTCGCTACTTAAGAGGAACCATGTCCCTGGGACTTCATCTTCAACCTGCCCCTCCCAACTCTCCCTTATCTATTCATGCCTACTGTGATGCTGATTGGGCCTCTGATCCTGATGACCGCCGCTCTACCTCTGGTGCTGCCATCTTTGTTGGACCCAATCTCATCTCTTGGTGGTCAAAGAAACAAACTGTAGTTGCCCGCTCCACCACTGAAGTTGAATATCGCAGTCTTGCCCTTGCCACTGCTGAAGTTCTGTGGATTCAAACTTTACTCTCCGAATTACATGTCTCTCATCATCCTCCAGTGATTTACTGCGACAATATGAGCACAGTTGCTCTTGCACATAATCCTGTCCTTCATGCTCGAACCAAACATATGGAGCTGGATCTCTTCTTCGTCCGGGAGAAGGTAGTCGCCAATCTTCTTCGCGTGGTTCATGTTCCGGCCGCTAATCAATATGCTGATATTCTAACTAAGTCCTTATCTCCTTCACGGTTTTGTGAGCTTCGGTCCAAGCTCAAGTTGGCTGATTCTTCGCCTCACCCTACTTGATCTTGCGGGGGGCTATTGGAGTATATCTTTACTCGTATTAGATATGTTATTGTATAGGGCTACTTTTTCAATTAGTTACGTTCTGTATTTCTGTTTTTTACTTTTTACCTGTTCAACAGGTCATTGTTTCAATAGTCTTCCTTGAAGCTATTGAAACATATAAATAGGACAATTGTATTCTGATTTGTTACCTAAGAAATACAATTCAAATCCTTCTATCAATTCTGCTCTCTCTCTCTGTGTTCTCTTTCTTTTCTGTTTTCTGTTTTCAAGATTGACATAATTCTAATAGCTAATAATACCCATAGAACTATATGTTCCATAATCCTAACAATGGTTTATATGTTTTGATGTCAATATGCAGCACAGATGATAATTAATCAGAATCTAAAAAAAGTCTAAATGAGTGCGCATAACCATGGAAAACCTTCTCACCACACAAAGTGCACCAATAGCCAGTGCAATATTTTCAGCAGCTCTAGGTATAGCCTCATCCGCTATTGCTATCATACTCTGCACAAAAAGCACGTAACAAAACAACCTAAATCAGATATGACTTAAACTTGTGCATTAGATACAGATAATGAGATAATTGATAAATGAGCAAAAAAGGATAGTTTGCAATAACGTATCACCAAACTTGACCTTTAAAATATCACTAGCAGCTTTAGAAGTTTTATCTAGGACACTCGATTGTGCCTTAGCATCATAGGACAGAGTGTAAGCCTTCATCCAACGTCGCATGAAGCCTTTCCATGATTGCAGTGCCATCAGTGCTAGCAAGATATTTCTTGAGAGCTGAAGAGAAGCAGCTACTTCCACTAGAGCATTTTCATACCCAGCATGTACATTTCTTAGCCTCTGAATACTTAAAATATCAGATTAAGAGTGCAGTCAGATCTAATCAAAATATATTTAATCTGTCAATGTCTTACTTTGGATGCTTGATGTTCATTCACATCTTTAGGAGTGAAAGAAAAACATAATAAAGCAGCACCAGGTAATTCTCTAGCTTTATTTATCTTTCCTGCAAGCAGAATGATAGACATCAAGGCATATTCAAATATCAAAGAAAACTAATACAGTAAACCAAACAGAGTTTGATAAGTGCAATTAGTAGCAGAATTTCCACCACTCCGTTGAAGAAACCATTCAGTTTCTAAATCATATGAAAGAATCATGTCCTATCTCCGAATATTTTTTTATTTTCATTTTCTGACATTAACAAACCATGACCATGAGTTAACAAGGGATATTGTATATAAAAAGAAGATTCATTTAAGAATTTTTATTTAAATTTTTTCAACTTGCAGACCTGAATTTCTTCTTGGAAGAATTCTTGGAAAGAGAAAACAAAACAGCAGATACCACCATACCTGAAGAGAATATAACCTGTGGAAATACAGCCATCAGTTTTTCAATCTTGCTTCCTGTAACTCTTTTTTCCTTGACTAGTCTTCGGCGATTTCTAAAGAAAACAAATAGCAAATTAACAAATTTAATCATACTAATACTAAGCATCCAAGAGATAAGTAAATTAATTCTATGATGCAATGATTACATGTGCTCATGTGTTATTATCTTGACATGAAAATCCTCCATAGCTTTGAGTACTTTGGGATCTGTCTCAGAAAAGAACAGCTCCAAATTCATTTTCTTGAAATCTGGAATACTATTTTCAAGCTGTGACACCTGGAAAGTGGTAACAAAACAATATTAAAGGAACAAGTGTAAAGTACTCAATTTTTTTAATAGAATAACAGTCCACTCATGCAGCGCAAAATCAATGGATATACTTCATATTGAGCAAGAGCCTCAAGGGCTGAAATTTTTGCTTTTGTCCACTGTCTTTCCTGACCACAGGTAACTACATCCCACATAATTTGCAGCACACTCTTTGATGCCTCTGGATATGCTTCTGCGTCCATTGCACCCCACCTTAGCAGCAGGAAAAGGCTGCCATAACACAGGAAATGTCTTTTAATGAGACAACAGAATGACAATTTAATGCTAGGGAATTATGTATTAATTGATGGAGAAAAAACACCTCAATCAAAAGATTACACAGAATCAAAGTTTTTTAACTGAAAGAAGATATATATCTGAAGAAAATTTTATTTAAAAAATCAAGGTCCCCATGAATAAAAAAAATCTGAAGTTGTCAATTCCACTTGATGATTTGGCGTGTATAAGCCCAGGGATTTAAAAATTAAAAAATTCAGATACTCCTATAACTTATAATATTTCTTTTTCTAGAAGAAACTTAACCACCGTCTTTATTATAATCAAAGTCAACAACATACAATTGTCTTCTCAGAACCTTAAACATGCTTACCTATGAGCAAGTATAGGATCATCTTGGTAACCTTGCACGTGCTTTGCAATGACATCCCATGCAGTGTAAAAATCTAAAGAAGAGATCATATCTGATCAGAATGCTATTAAACAACAGAATAAATGGAACATAATCTAGTATCAAACTGTTGTTTATGAATAACTTGCTACGCCATAGTCTAGTATTATTCCATGAACATATTTTAAAAAAATTACCAATCACATCAGCTTCACAAAGGCAGGCAAGGCTTTGCAAGCCAAGAGCTTTAATTACAGGATCTTGGCTCTCAATGCAAGACTGTTTATTCCAACAAGAAACCAGGATTTCTCATCAAAGCATGCACTGGAAAAAGAGAAGCAAGGAAATAGTACAGGCAGGACATACCGAAACAGACAAGATGAGATCAACACCCCTATCAGGCCTTTTATGGCAAACATCTCGAATGGAAGCAGCCATGCTGATGCAGATATCCCTCTCTGAAGTGAAATTAGTAAACCCTTTAGGCAGCAAGACACCCTAGATATGGAGAAATGTAAAATAAATTAAGAAAAATTTAATGTGGTGAGATCATGAAGACATAGCAAAGGACTGTAAAATAGTCAAGCAAATTGGAATCTCAATTCTCAACAAAAGTCTCTTAAATATGTTGTATGGACAAATCTTAGATAAAATGGGACAAACAATATGCATTGTCGTCAGATAGCACTTAAATTTGTAGATAGCCTTTTGCTATGACCTTGCACAGATTCACAGGAATATATCAGTGCAGAAAAAGTGTTTGCATGTGTAAAGAATTTTTTATATTATCAAAATCTTGTGGCTAAGTTTGAGCTTTGCTAGGGTGAACATGCCCTCCCAAAAAAAACAGAGAAACATATAAAACATCATCTTTTGCCAAAAAAGAACAACTATAATTCTTGCTACTCCCAAATTATCTTAGATATCAAAGTTAAAATTTCAGTATCGCACACAATTTAAAAATAAATAAATAAATAAATAGGTTCTAGCAGCTAGCCATCAGAGTCAAAAACAGAATTTGGACAGAACATTTATACATATGTCAGGAGTTATCTCAAATTTTAAATCATCAAAGCAAAGAAAAAAAGGCAAGAAACTGATTTATTTACTTTATTTATCTACAAATAACTTATGTCCCCAATGCGTCATCCATTTCTTGACATGGTACAATAAATTATACTCTTAATAACTAAAGAAACATTAATCAACCACACCATGACTATATTATTAGTGTAATAAAACATCTTAGCAAATAAGAGAGTTATAGAATGGAATACTAACAACACTTCAATGTGTTCAACTTTACTTAAGAAAAACTTTTCATAAATAATTACAATTTCAATTCGTTGAATTCACAAATACATTTCTTCAATCAATTAGAATTCCTCAACCTTTTTGGGGTGATGCTGTCCTCACTGCTTGCTACCTCATCAATCGAATGCCATCTACTGTCCTCAACAACCAAATACCTCACTCTATTTTATTTCCCACTCAACCTCTCCACCCTCTACCACCTCGCGTCTTTGGATCTACATGTTTTGTCCATAATCACAGTCCTGGTCTTGACAAACTATCCGCTCGGTCTCACAAATGTGTCTTTTTAGGGTATCCTAGGTCTCAAAAAGGGTATAAATGTTTCTCTCCCTCCCTTCGTCGCTACTTAATTTCAGCTGATGTCACCTTTCTTGAGTCTTCCCTCTACTTTTCATCTTCTTCCTCTTCTCCTACACCTGTCATTGCCCCTTCACCCTTACCTCTTATTTTTGATACTCCTCCTGTGTCTGCTATGTCACCCGACCCCCCACCTCCGCCTCCGCCTCCACTTCAAGTTTATCATCGTCGGCAACGCTCTAGAGCCTAATCCTTGACCTCCCGGTGGACCCACTGTTCATCGGTGCCCGGAGAACGTGTCTCATTCCGTTTTCCAGCTACCCACCCTGTCGTGTCTCCTTCCGGCAATTTTTTTCCTATTTTTTTTAGGGTTTTTTTCTTCGCTGCCGCCGCCGCCTTTCCGGCCGGCGACCCCCCCCACCCAACTCGCCTTCCTCCGGCGAACCCAACGCCGCCAGTTGCGTGGCAAACGGAGGCCGCACGCGCCCCCACGCGCCGGTTCCGTGCTCGCGCAGTTTCTCTCTCCTCTCCGTCGGCCGCCGCGCGTGGCAGCGCGTCCAGCGACTTTTCCGGCGACGATCACCGGCGCCGGACTCGCCCAGACCCCCTCTACCCAGATCTGTGATTTGTTTTGTGATCGGCCATCGTTTGTCCCGGATCTCTTCCTTCTCGGGTCGTTTTTCTCTCTCCTGTTGCTGTTTCTCTCTCCTGTTACAGCATCTATGGCCTCCTCTTCCGCTGATCGGCCTGACTCTGCTATTTTCACTAATTATGTCAATGTCCCTCTTTCCATTGACAAGTTAGATGGCACCAATTATGATACTTGGGCTTCGGATATCAAACTTTGGCTTAAGGGACAGGATTATGTTGCTCACCTTACCCAAACAGCTGCTTCTCTTGATGAGAAGGATCGTCCTCGTTGGTTGAAAATTGACGCTCAAATTTGTAGTGTCCTTAAGTCGACTATTCATCCCTCCTTAAAGCAAATTTTTCGTGCCCATGAGACGTGTGTTGATGTATGGGAACAAGCCCGAGTGTTATACACCAATGATACTCAACGTCTCTATGGTGTGTGTCAAAACCTCCAGAATATCATCTCCCCACGACGTCTTGATGGCTCCATGGCTGAGTATTTGGGCAAAGTTCATGGCCTCCTACATGACTTCAATGAACTTTTGCCTCCTGCTGACACTCCTGCCAAGGAACTAGAGCAACGCCAAACATTCTTTATGTTGATGGCATTGTATGGGCTTCCTGATGAGTACTCTTCCATTCGTGATCAGATTTTGGGATCTCCGACCGTGCCTACCTTGAACTCGGCTTGGTCCACTCTGTTGCGTGTGCCCTGCAAGTTTTCCCCTGACATACCTTCTTCAGCTCCCACTAGCGACTCCTCTGCTTTGGTTTCTCAACGTGATGATCGTCAGCGTTCTCGCAAACCGGGCAAAGGTCGTCCCAAGTGTGATCACTGTCACAAACTGGGCCACACAATTGACCGTTGCTATGTCTTACATGGTCGTCCCCCTCGCCCTACTACTGCTGTTGCCCACACTGCCTCTCCTATCTCTACTGCATCTGGTGCTACCCCCTCTGATAGTTCTGGCTCTGGGCCCCCAGCTCTCTTCAATGACTTCCTTAAATGGTATGAAGAACGTCAAGCTTCCAATTCCACTGCTTCTGTTGCGCACACAGGTCCTTCGTTTGTTGGTCTCACTCACTCCACCTCTCTTGGCCCTTGGGTCCTAGATTCTGGTGCAACCGATCATATTTCTGGTAATCGGTCTCTTTTCTCGTCTCTTTCTACCTCTGCTTCTTTACCCTCTATCACTATGGCTAATGGTTCTCGCGCCACATCTCATGGTGTTGGTACTGTCCACCTTTCTCCTTCTCTCTCCATTGACAATGTCCTTTATGTCTCAGAGTCTCCCTTTAATATATTATCCCTTAGTCGTCTTACTCGCTCTCTTGATTGTCTTATCTCTTTTACTAAAGATTCTGTTTTCTTACAGGACCGGAGTTCGGGACGGATGATTGGCACCGGATGTGAGTCTCATGGCCTTTATCACCTACGCACCTCTGCTCCTGTTGGTTTGGTGGCAGATTCCCCTTCCCTCATCCATGCTCAATTAGGTCATCCTAGCCTTGCCAAGCTTCAACAACTTGTACCACGTCTGTCTAAGTTGTCTCATTTGTCGTGTGAGTCGTGTCAATTAGGCAAACATAGTCGTAGTTCTTTTTCTCCGAGTGTCCCCAACCGAGCGTTGTCTCCTTTTGCTTTAGTTCATTCTGATATTTGGGGGCCGAGTCGGGTCAAGTCCACTTTAGGATTTCAGTATTTTGTCACTTTTATTGATGATTACTCTCGATGTACTTGGTTATTTTTAATGAAATCTCGTTCCGAATTATTTTCCATATTTCAATCCTTTTATAATGAAATTCAAACTCAATTTGGTGTTTCTATTCGTACTTTTCGTAGTGATAATGCTCGTGAATACCTCTCTCACTCCTTTAAAGCCTTCATGGCTTCCCATGGCATTCTTCATCAGACTTCTTGTGCATATACCCCTCAACAAAATGGGGTGGCTGAGCGTAAAAATAGACACCTAATTGAGACCACTCGCACCCTCTTACTTCATGGTATCAGAGCCATTTAGATCCACTTTAAATGGGCCACCCACCATTGATGCATGTGCCATAGGCATGAGGGGGTGTATTGGGAAAAAATCCAAGTCCCGCCTATCCTAGATCATTAAAAAGGGCCACCCACCATTTATCCACGTACCAAGCCCAATAGTGCTGGACGTGAGGGGGTGTATTGGGAAAAACCCAAGTCCCACATCGACTAGAGATTAGGCAATTGAATAGTATATAAGTGGAAAGCAACCCTCACCTTACAAGCCGGTTTTGTATGGTTGAGTTAGGCTTAATCCACTATTCTAACAGTACAATAAATTATACTCTTAATAACTAAAGAAACATTAATCAACCACACCATGACTATATTATTAGTGTAATAAAACATCTTAGCAAATAAGAGAGTTATAGAATGGAATACTAACAACACTTCAATGTGTTCAACTTTACTTAAGAAAAACTTTTCATAAATAATTACAATTTCAATTCGTTGAATTCACAAATACATTTCTTCAATCAATTAGAATTCAAATAATCTCATCTTATGCATTAAATAATTATTATGTCCACCTAAAATAATGTGTGCCACTGAAAGGTACAGGAAAGAGTGAAATGAAAAGCTCACTTGCAAACTCCCAAAGGCTCGATCATTAGTCTCCCAAGTTCGACATAGCAATCTAGTGGCTGTAGGATATAACGAGCTGCATGGTGGGGGAAAATTATTTAAAGCAGAATTGCATCTATATTCAATATTTTGAAGAATGCACAAGGGCCAAATTTTAGTTTCAAGACCAGAATGACATTTAAGGACCACAATGAATTTTCTATCTTAAAAACCAAACATCCTCCCTGGTGAGGAGAAGAACATTCAGGTTAATCTATAGTCATATCTGGAGCACTAGATTTGCAAGAGCACTATTTTATATTTATGAGCACAAGTACAAGGGATATATCATTCGCAAAGAATATTTATAAACAGTATGACTCCTGAAAATAATAAAAAGGGAAAGAAGAAACTATACATAAAACTTTGCTTTTTGAATGTCATTATGTTCCATTTTCCAACTAAATACAATAGCAGCTCAGAGTTCAAATACTTAGATTAACAGTTTAATGTAATAATGTCAGACTGCTAGTAAAGGGAACTCAATGTTACAACATTGTCGCTACAAAAATAGGATACCACAAGGCAAGAATAACATAATAATATTGCTTCTTTTGAAAAAGTAAACAAAATGAACAATCTAGCAGAGTACCCACACTTTTGCATCTTTGTTAAGCATTGGCAAGATAGTTTGAACTACAAGTGGAACCATTGCCGAGTGTGAAGCAAGTGATGGCAGCATTTCAAGAATTTTTAACTGCAACAATTTAAAAATGAGAGGAAAAAAAATGCTTAACATATATGATGGGACACAAAAGAACAAGGTAATGCCATGCAATTAAGTGCCAGTACAAAAGGGAAAAGTTACCAACATATCATGGCGATTGATATCATTTCTTATGAATATATTACTGTAAAACATAATCGTTAGCAACAAAGCAACTCCCAGCTTGGGATCCATAATGGCAATGGAAGACAAAGAATCAACAGCAGCAGCCCCCATTGATGGATGTATCAGTAGAACATTGAGAACAGCACTGAGTAACAAGGGCATCTCTGAAAGGGAAGACATTGGATAACATCAATTTCTTGCATCCTTTTTTAACACAACTATAATTCCATTTCACAAAAGCTAATGGGTAATACCGTTCAAAAATACTTCCTGAAAATGTGAAATAGGTAATGAAGATTTTCGTTGATCAACAATTGACAAACAGAATGCTCTTAAATGAGAAACCCAAGATATCGGTCTATCAAGCATTATTTCACTTTGATTCAATCCCATTAAAGCCAACTTCAGAAGGGAAGTTCTGGAATAAGATTCTCCATCCTGAAACAATAGACGCATAGAATTTCTAAAATTCTATTATTGTTGGGATAGAAAACTAGAAATAACTATAATTCACAATATTTTACTGCCTTATACTGGTTACATACATTGTCAGTTTGCATATATCCATTCAGGACTACAGCATATTAATGCTTCCATCTTAAAGTAAATATTATTTGCATAGATAATATAAACAGCAGTTTAGACAGGAAAAACTAAAAATAGTACTATACTATATGCGAGACAAAAAACCTGATACCACAGATGTCGCAAAAGTCTCAAAACTATAATTCCTGGCGAGCTAAGGTAATGAACTCCACCCTCAACAATGGGTTTATCTTTTGGTGCCACAAACATCTTGACAAGAAGCTTCTCCAAGAGGAAAAGCAAATCAGTAGCAAGTCCTTTCACAGATTTGGAAGGAGATGACATGAGACTAACAACGGGAAGAAGAAACAAAGTCTCTTCAAATAAAGAGAATTTAGTCCCACTGATAGCAGCATCTGCATTATTAACTGTAAATGATTAGAATAAATTATAAAAAATAATGACAGTAAAAGGAGTATCAAATGAGCATAATTACAGAGATTATTTTATGAATTTGAGCAAGAGTATTTTACAGCAGGAGACAGAAAAAATGTTGCAATGGAATTATGGAAGATACTTATGTCAAGTACAGGTGGTATGCATAAGGTTAACTTAGCCTAATTGCCAAGTAGTTAACAAACCAACCACCAAAAATTCTGAACCCAAATGATCGCAACAAGATAGAGAAAGAGTATGCAAAAGAAATATACTGAAAATTTCACAAACTTCTTTTCTGTGAAATTATGATATTATGAAATATGTATGCTATTGGCACACATTAACTTAGAACTCGATGGAAAATGCAAAAAACAAATATTACATTTTTAATAAAACAATGTCATACATTTGGTCATATGTATTCAACTTGATTGTATCCATAAACCTCAAATTCGGGACATCTATAGAAAGCATACCATTATCATATTTCCACTTCAGGATCAATAGAAGAAGTTTCAATATAGAAATTTGTTCGTGTTCAAGTTCTGATTGAACAATGATTGTGAATAATGATATGATAGTCGATGACAAACCAAGCACCCATGGTAACCCAAGATCTTTCTGTACAGACAACAAGCGCCTTAAGAGTTCACATATAGGCTCATGACCACCAGCATGCCACTGAAGACATGTGGATAGAGAAAGAATTGTTTCCAGAAATTCAACAGCACATAGTTGAGCTTCAGTTATCAACTGCTAACAGGGGTCAATAACAAAACAAGAGCAAGGCATAAATTACATTAATCAAGTAAAATAGGAAACAACACCATAAAAGCAATGAATGCATATGTGAACAGTAAATTACAAGGGACATACCGATTTCTTTCCTGCCAAAGATTTCAGTACCACAATATACGCCTCCACCATATGTTCTACAACAAATATTAATTTCCTGTAGTCCTGGAATATCCAAAAAGAAAAGAGCAATAAGCTAATTATTTCACTCCATCCATCACTACATTAATAAAACATAATGACCAGAATGAAGAATTAATTTAATGCTACATATCCAATACTTCTCACAGTTACACTTACTCCAGAGCTCTCATGTGGAAGATACCTAAGGCACCCAATTAGCAGCCTAAAAACAGGCATGGACTCATGCGGAAACGAGCAACAGAACGTCACCATTGATGATATCAGTTGCATTGCAAACAAGGAGGAGGATGACTCCGTAACTAACAATTTTATGATTGAGACATCCAGCAATGGCCTTAAAAATTCACAAACTCGCACCATTCCCACATGCTTGTTCTGCAACATAAACAGCAACGCCTGCTGCAGAAGTTCAGTCTGAACCTCTGGCCGGCACAACAACACCTGCCAAGTAAAAACCCACACTTCGATCAATGCTCAGAAGCAATATTTTAAATTACAGTTGTGGTCACAGTTTTCTTGTGATCCTTAACATTGCGAGAAATTGCAAGGAAATGCAGTCAACACGGCTGCAATTATGGCCACGGTGAACTCAAAAAAACCTTGACATTGCAACCAAAATTGCAGTCATGGACAGTTATTTAAAACCTTGCTCAGAAGTTAACTTGCACACCAAGTTATACAAAATTCTGAGTGTTTTTGTTTTGCTCCTTCGACAACTAAAAACATACTTTCCACAAACTTGTATTAACACACTCTTCAGTCTTCATATAATAACACTGCTCCATTTCAATGCAACTTTTCTAACTAACCAATAATATTATTCAACAAATCAAAATAGTCCGCGAAAGTTTCGTTCTCCCTCTCCAAATCCTTCGAAATTTCCATCTAAGTGAATCTCTTAACTTAAAAACAAACACAAACTTGTTCCGGCAATTCGATTCGAGTTTCTACCATTTAGCATTTTGATCCTAACAAAGCCTGCTCGGAGAAACTTTTGCAGACGCACTTCAAAGAGAAAAATTAAAATAAAATTAATTTATGTTATAAAACGTATTTTGGAGAAGCTAATGCGACATAACTTCTTTAGTAAGTTTATTTCATTTATTTTCTTCCTAATTTCTTTTCCTAAAAGTGCTTCCTAGATAGAACTTCTTACGAATTTTTTCTCCTCCTAAAAAATTTACCCAAACAAACTCAAAGTGCACTGAAAACCGCAAGTTCAGTAGAGAATCAGCAGAAACCGCGGTAGGCGAGCGACTAACCCTAACGAAAGGGTGAGAGTGAGGGGAAGCGAAGTGCGAAGAGGCATTGTCGCTGCGGAAAGCGTGGCGAACGAGGAAGGCGAGTCCCTTCACGAACACGGGAACGAGTTTGGGGTCGGAGGCTTGGAGCGCGGATAGGAGCTCGAGCGAAGCGCGGCGGGCGGGGAGGACGGCGTCGGCGGCGAGGCGGCAGAGGTGGCGGACGGCGCGGTCGACGACGTGAGGGGAGGAGGAGGTGAGGCAGATGGAAATGGCGCGTGCTCCGGGCTCCGATTCGTGGCTTAGGTGTTTGGGCGCTGAGCGGAGTTTGGAGAAAATGGAATCGACGGCCAGCTTTTGGAGCCCCGGTTGGGGGACTCGGGTCTTCTCTAGAAGAGGATCGTAGGACTCCATCACTGCTTCACATTCACCTCTTAATGCACCTTCTTTGATTTATATCAACTTATGACTTCAATTTCGTAGTTTCATTCTAGAAATGTGAATTCCATGAGGAGAAGACTAATAAAGTATGAAATGGTTGATCCATAGTTTGGTTAAGTATGTGATTTAGGAGTTAATTACTCTATTTAACACACATCTTTCACTACTTTTTAGTTTATTCGTTAAAATTTGTTAAAAAAAATATATACAATTAGGAAAGCGAGTTATTTAATAGGATATGCAATCATCAACTCTTGTGTTTTTTTTGAGTTTTGAGTTTTTTAATAAATTGTAATAAATTAAAGAATGTGTTTAAAAGAGTATATTGTTAATATTTTTATAATTTTTTATATATCAAGTTATAATATAGACATGCAAAGACTAGTAAAGATGGAGAGGTTTGCACACGTGTATACGGGTTAAGTGGGTTTGTCGTAGTGCAAATCAACCAATTTAGTCCCTCTACACATAAAATACATGAGCTTCTCGCAAATTTTACGATTTTTGGTGCTTTATTGTTTTTTATTCCCTTTAATTACTTTTTAATTTGTGTGTGCCTCCGGCCTCTTATAAATAGCTCTATTTGTTGAAAAGGAGAGATACATTGAGAAGCACAACTCTCATCTCTCTCCTTCTCATTTTTTTTTATATAGGTTATGAGTTTTTCTTCTAGCTAGTTTTGCAGCCTCGATTTCAAAACTAAGATGTTCTTGTTGTATCTTGGAAGATAAATATTGTAGATAAGTCCTTTAGGATAATGTTTAGCACGCCTTAGGAAATTCATCTAATAGTTATTTTTACTACAATTTAAAGGACTTAATAATAGTTGACAATATGATTCTCAACCCACCGGCCTATAGCCATTCCTGTTGCTGCTGATGTTGCCACCTTAATGTATGCAAAACAACTACCCAAGATCTCTAAAATTGAAGTCTTTGTTGGTCAAAACTTTTGTCACTAACAAGAACGTGTTTATACCTTAATATGTATAGAGTTATGTTTGTTCTTACCATTTTGAAACCGTATTTTGAGGCAACAACCAAACGAATTAAAGATTGGAACCAAGTTAATAAGGTATCATCACACTTTACTGAGTGGATTATATAATATATGTTCGATGTGTATTATTCCTACAAAGAAAGCAATGATATTTGGTAATCTGTCATGCTCAAATATATTGTTGAGGATGTGGTTAGACAATGATTCATCATTGGCAACTATTACCGTTAGACAATGATTAAAGATAATGACATCAAAGTTCAAATCAAGGAGTACCATAAACTACTTGAAGATTTAAAGGCAAAAAATATTGCATTGCTCGATGACTTTCTATCTTAACTACTAAATACAAAGTTGTTTAAATCATGGACGAACTATAAACAATAGTTGAAACAAACATAAGTAAATGTTGTTGTCAAACCTTATCACTCATATCATCATAAAAGATACCAATAAGAAAGAGTGTGTTACTACGAGATTGAAGGCACTATATGCAAAAGTAAATATAGTGAAAGATAAACCAAACTCATAAAAAGTATGATAACAAATTTGATCGTAATAGAAAAAATAAATATCATAGTAATGTCCCGCAAAATGTTGCATCTAACCCCTAATTTAAGAAAAAAGGAAATTGTTTTATTTGTGGAAAGTTAGGATGTCATGCATCTCAATGTAGATATATAATAGCGAGAAATGACAACCCTCTTAAGCCTAGGGCCAACCTAGTTGAAGGAGATGACATTATTGCTACAATCATTTATCAAGTAAATATTGTGACCGATTTAAGTAAGTTAGTAATTGATTATGGAGTTATCAAACATATTTGTGCAAACAAAAATGCATTTACCTCCTACACTTCTATAGAGAATGGAGAAGAAAATATGTACTTTGGTGACTTTAACACTACTTCAGTTATAAGGAAAAGAAAGATTCTTTTGAAGCTTACACATAGGAAGACACTGGCTTTAAGTGATGTGTTGCATGTTCTAATTATTATAATTAATCTAATTTCTGTAGCACTATTAAGTAAAATTTGGGTTAAGATTTATTTTGAGCATGAAAAAATTGTTATGACTAAGAATAATGTGTTTGTGGGAAAAGGATATTGTGATCAGGGACTGTTTGTCTTAAACCTTTCAAAAACTATGAATAAATTTACTTCTTTTACGTATGTGATTGATTTGTATGACATGTGACATGCTAGATTAGGACATACAAATTCTTAAATTATTAAATTGCAAAGTTTGGGTTTAATTAATTTACATGATAAAATTATTTTTAAAAAGTGTGATATATGTGTTGGATCAAAGTTAACTAAGACACCTTGTCCTCCTATTCAATGTGATTTTGAATTGCTTGATTTAATTCATTGCGATCTTACTGATTTAAAACAAACTATGTCTAAAGGTGGTAAAAAAAATGATTTATAACTTTTATAGATGATTACTCAAAATATAAATTTATCTTCTTAAACATAAAAATGAAGCATTTAATATGTTTTTATCTTATAAAGTTGAAGTATAAAATCAACTTAATAGAAAAGATTAAAAGGATAAGATCAAATAAGGGAGATGAGTACACTTTGTCTAATGATTTTTGTGAAAAAAAAAGGTATTATTCATGAAGTAACTCCATCTTATTCATGAAAGTTTAATGGAATAGTTGAAAGATAAAATAGAAGCCTTAAAGAAATAATGAATGTTTTGCTTATGAGTTCATTTGCACCTAATAATTTTTGGGGATAAGCTCTTTTAACTATTTGTTTGTTACAAAATATAATCCCACATAGGAAAACCAATAAGTCACCTTATGAGTTGTGGAAAAGGTGTCTTCATAACTTGAAGTACTTGAGAGTATGGGAATGCCTAGCCAAAGTGTTGGTACCTGATTAAGTTTATTGGTTATGTAGAACATAGTGCATGTTTATTGGTTATGCAGAACATAGTGTTGCCTATAGGTTTCTTGTTCTCGTAAGTAATGATATTAAGTACAATACTATTTTAGAAACTAAGAATGTTGTATTCTTTGAGGGCATATTTCCTTTAAAGGTTCGATGCTAGTAATAAATAAGATATTGATGATAGTTCTAAATAACCTAGTGAAACATGTAGTGGAGATATATGTGAAGGTATTAGAAGGAGTAAGGGACAAAGGTAAGAATTTTTTTTTGGAAATGATTTTATACTTAACTTGTTAATGATGATCCTTTGAGTTATCATGAGGCTATTAGTTTTTCAAATATAGATCTTTGGAGACAAGTGATTAAGATTAAAATTAATTATATCAAAAAGAACAATAATTGGATGCAAGTGGATCTTTAAAAAGAAAAATATATATAATTCTAATAGGTCTATAGACAAATATAATGTTAGATTGATGGCTAAAAGGTTTACTCATAAACCAAACACAGATTACTTTGCCATTTTTGCTCCAATGATCAAGACTTCCTCTATCCATGTTTTAATAGCCTTAAAGTCTATTTATAAGTTAGTAATTCACCAAATGGATGTGAAAATGGGTTTCTTAAATGGTGACCTAGAGGAAGATATATATGTCCCAACCTAAAGGGTGTGTGGTTCATGGTGATGAAAACAAAGTGTGCAAACTTCTTAAATCCCTTTATGATCTAAAACAAACATTGAAACAAAGGCGTGAAAAGTTTAATGGTGTTGTTCTAAGTGATGATTTTAAATACAGTGATACTGATAGATGCATGTACACAAAATCTATGAATGATAATTGTGTCATAATATGTTTATATGTGGATGACATGTTAATTTTTGGTACATGCATTGTTGTGATTTTAAGAACTAAATCATTTTCAACATCTAATTTTGATATGAAAGATGTAGGAGAAGCAAGTGTAATCTTGGGATTTAATATCATAAGGAAAGAAGATAGTATATTACTGTCCCAATAACACTATGTTAAGAAACTTTTCAAGAAGTTTGATTATTATGAATCTAAGTTTGTAAGTACCTTTTATGATGCTAACTCACAACAAAAGAAAAACAAGAGAGACCCTATTGCTTAATCTCAATTGCCCAAATATATTGGGAGCCTATTGCATCTTATGAACTTCTCTAGACCTAATATAACATATACAATAGGTAGATTGAGCATATATACTCAAAATTCTAAAAAAGATCATTGGTATATACTTGCAAAACTAGTGAGATACTTGAAAAGTACCATGGATTATGGTATTGTATATAGTGGATTCCCCATTTACTATAAGGGTATAGTGATGCTAATTGGATCTCAAATTCAAGAGACAAAATCCACTAATGATCATGTGTTTACACTTAGTGGAGGAGCAATTACCTGGAGATCATCTAGACAAACTATAATTGTCAAATCTACAATGAAATTGGAGTTTGCTTCCCTAGAAATGACTAGCACTAAGGGTAAGTGGTTGAAAATATTCTTAGCAAATTCCTTTGGGAATAAAACCAATTGAATCAACGCCAATGCTTTGTGATTGCTAATCGAAAATAGCTATAGCTATAAATAAAACTTACAATGGAAAAAATAGACATATATAATTGAGACATAATGTGATAAAGCAATTGTTGAAGGATGGACAATTTCCATCGATTATGTGAAGTCAGAAGGAAATTTAGCATATCCTTTGGTGAAAACCCTAAAAAAGAAAATGATTTTAGAAATGTCAAGAGGAATGAGACTTAAGTCACTCTAAAACAAATAATGATGGTAACCTAACCTTTGTGATTAGAGATCCCATGAAAAAGGTTCAGTGGGAAAAATAAGTCACTTGTTAGATTTGTTAACACTAAAATTGATTAGGTATTAATTTTGGTCCTTCTTAATGATGTGATAAAGTGTTAAATAATGCATTATTGAGAGGATAAGTTTTATGGTTAAGCTTTATGTAGTTATGAAAAAGCTTAAAAAAATAATTTTTTTTTAATGAATTTCATATGCCTTATGAGTGGTATATGATTTGCAGTATACATTTAATGAAATCACATATATAAGTGTCAAGTGAGGCCACTTGTATGAGATTTTGGCAAGATCTCTAGAACACTCATAAATATCGGGTGGGCACATGGCCTAAAGAGCAACACAACGATAGCGATAAGAATTGTAAGAGTGTATTGTGATTGGTTAGCATCTAACACATGTCAAGTGTTTTAGGTTAAATAGTTTGCTACACTTAAAACATCATATGTTATGTTTTATCAGTCTAAGGTTTGGTTCAATAACTTGTTACGCTATATTCAATGCATATCAGTCTAAGTCTTTTAGGTTCAATAGTTTTCCTTAACTTTTGTGAAATGCTTTGAGAGAGATCATCATCATCACTACATTCTTGGAAGAAAAGGATTGAGATTTGTCAAGAATTCACATTCTGATTTGTTCAGCTTCCATGTAAATTCGTTTCTTTAATTCTTTGTGTAATGTGTTAGAGAAATCTTGAGTAGGTGTCTCAAGTGGTAAAGAATTCTTGTAGTGGGTTTCTACAATAAGTGTTTTCTTGGGTGCAAGAAAGTGTCTATCTTAAGTGTTAAAGTGTGTGTATAACGCCCAATTTATATACTAATAATTATATATTTTCTTATATAATATTCTCGCAATTATATCATTAACAATATTTTTTTTTAATGAAGATAAAGATAAAGAAAAAGAATATTTTGACATATCGTTCTAAAATAATTACAATAATTTACTATTTTACCCATTATTTATTTCTTCCACTTCTATTACAATAATTACATTGATAGTAAAAAAAAAAAATTACAACTGAAATAATATAGTTGACACATAAAATTATAACAGATCCATTAAATAGTCTCCATATTCCAATTTCTCCCAAGTAAGACAGTGGTAATAACAACTGCAAAATGATCTGGAATCCCAAGTAGATCCATCTATTTTATAATATATTTAATTTGAAGAAAACAAGAAAAAGAGAGGAGTGAGAACAATATCCAATAAATACAATAACTCAAAGGAATATACAAAATTATTTATAATCAATATTAAACATATATATATATATATAAATATATATATACAGATCATATATTAGATTTTCATGATACAATAAAATTTGAATAATACTTGTAGTGACTAGTCAGGATAAATGAGCATCATCATAATATCAACCAATAAATGGATATTTCACCTTAACCAACAATAGGATATTTCACCTTTATTCCTTACTCATTTAAATCCCCAAGGTCAAATCTCCAGCTACAAATAATTCAAACTTTATCTTCTATGGCCATAGAACAATATTTATCTTCATAAATATGTGAAGAAATAACAAGACGGGTCCAAGTTATCACAACTATATCATAGTTGATTATAAATACATTTACAATAAATATATTTACGTAAAAAGAATAAATAAAAATGACAATCATTATAAAATAATTAAACAATATAAAATATGAACACCTTATTATGGATAAAATAATCATAGATTAAGCAAATAAATGAGGTTAGGGACACTCCACTAAATAAATATACATAAAAAATAACATAAATAAATATACATAATAGTATATAAAATTTTAAAGAGATAAAGTTCTCCTCCCCCTTACCTGAATAAGCAGGAACTAAAACTTGAGCAAAACGTCCCCCCAAGATTCCCTCTTTCTTTCCCTATCTTTCTTTCTCTTTCTCTCTCTCTCTCTCTCTAAGATTTTCACCTTCTCCCTCAGTTATAATTTTTTTTCACCCCCTGCCTCCTATTTATAGGCATTCTGGCGTACCCGGAACGACCCGTACTGAATTCAGAACGACCCGTTTTCAAAAAGCAGAACGGCCCGTTCTAAAATTAGAACGACCCGTTCTAAAATTAGAACGGCCCGTTCTGGAGTTCAGTTTTACACTCATTGACCATACCTAGAACGACCCGTTTCCAACTTAAATTTTTAGGCAAATTTAAAATCTAGGAACGGCCTGTTTCGCTTTGGGAACGGCCCGTTCCGGGATAACCCAAATGGGCTTCTTTACTATTTTGGAACGGCTCGTTCCACTTTTGGAACGGCCTGTTCTGCTATATAAAAAATAGTTTATTTGCATTGTTTGGAACGGACCGTTCCACTTTTTTGGAACAGCCCGTTCTGGACCTAAAAAAAACATAATTTTACAAAAATTTTCACAAATAATTTAAATTATTAAAAACCTTTACAATATTTTATAAAAACCCCTTTTAATTAACTAAAACAACTATAAGAAAATAATATTCATATATATAAAAATAAATAATAGTAAATATTGCATTAGTAGAAAATTTAGGGTGTTACAGTGTGCATGTGTGGTATGCTTGTAAAACTTCTTCATTGAGATAGTGTAACAAATATTGATCACGTTATGATTGAGGACTGGATGTAGAGATGACAAATATACTCGTACCCGTGGGTAATACCCGAACCCGTCCCGACTTTGACAAGAAATTAAAAAATTGACGGGTACGGGTATGTGTATACCCGATACCCGACGGGGACGAGGATGAGGATGAAAATTACATACCCAACGGGTAAGGGGATAGGGACGGGGATGGGTTTGACTCGCGGGGGCGGGGACGAGTATCATGAAACTCGTACTTGACCTGCCCCGTTGCCATCCCTAACTGGATATAGGTCACATGTGGAGTGCCTGAACTAGGATAAAACACTTACACTTTGCACTATTCTCTCATCTCTATCTCTTACATTGAACAATCTTTAATTGAATGTTAAAGTGGCTGGTCTTGATTAATATGTTTGTATGATTAAAAATGGTTTAAACTAAAACATAACAATTGCATATTAGTTGTTCTTAAACTGAATTCAATAAAGATTAGCCAAGAACTCATATAGGAGTCATTCCCACCTGCAAGAGGTTCAATAATCTTCATTGAAAATTTGTATTATAAAAGTTTTAATTGAAATAAAGATCCTTTAACTCTAATAAAAATTTTAAATGTCATTGAATCCAATTCACCTCCCTTTTGGATTGAGCCATTCTTTTCTATTAGAAATTTCCACAAAACAATCTCAATTTCAAATAATATATAAACCCAATATTCGTCATCCAAACATATTTAACATCGTCAACTCTAAAGTCAATCCATTCCACTTACATATCACAAATCATATATACACCGTGTCACACATCCAGCACCGTATCACGCACACACTCATGCTGACGCATCACACGTCTAGCACCATGTCATGCACATGATTTTGCCAATGCATTCCACTACCAACATCATATCACGCACACGACTGTACCAACACATCACACATCTAGTATCGTGTCACGCATACAATTGTGCCCAAAGCAATCACATAATTACCACCATATCATGCACACACCCGTTTTGATGCATCACACGTCCTGCATCGTATCACGCATACGACTGTGCCAAAGCATCACACCATATTTCAAAATTCAACTCAATACACATATACAACCAACATTTCCACATAAACCAATAGGTCATACACATATCTTGCAATTCACAGTTGATTTACATCACATCCAACACTTACCCAAGGACGGAGCCAAGGGGGGACCTACGGGTGCCACGGCCCCCCCAACAATTTTAATTTTTTTTTATATACATATATATTACTATATGGCACTCCCTATTTTTAATATAAACTCATATGTATAATTAAATGAATAACCCAAATTTATTTTTTATTCAACTTTTGGACTTCTGGTACTGGTACGGCCTGCTATGTGGTATCACTTTGGAATTTTTTTTTTTTTTTAAAAATGTAGCGCCTCATTTGATCATTCCAATTCTTGCCTTCTCAATTCTCAAGTAACACTGGCAATAGGAATAGGATTGGGTAGTGACTATTGACTAGTTAGCATCACAATTCACAGCTTGCACCACGTCAATCAATAATCATCAATTCGTCATTGATTCTTATTTCATAACAACACCTGCACCGCATCATTGGTTCTTCAATCTCTCCTTGGCTCCTTGCGTCTTCAATCTCTCTTTTTATTTTAGTTCTTCAAAAGGTAAATTAACACTTCTTTTTTGTTACTAATATTTTAATGAATGTTTTCTTTTAATTGTTTTAATATTTTCCCCTTTGCTATTATGCTGAAAACCCTTTTCCCCTCAATTTAATTAGAATTTGTTAAGAGTGTTACTGTGTTAGTGTTGTTGCCTATTTCGTATGATTTTTATAGTTTTAAATTCTTTTAGGTTCAATGAAGATGAGGAAGACAACTATTGAATCATTTTTCAAAAGAAAAGAGAGAGATGATGAAGAAACACTGTCTAATACACCAATTTCAAATTTAGATACAAATGTTGATGATGTTGCTGAAGTTGATGAGCAACAGCCACCTCCTCCCAAAGCTTTGAGGACTGAACAAGAAACAATTGAGAGTGGTACCTTGATTCGCGATCCTGGAAAACGTTTACAAATTTGGAACTATCCTATTAATCAACAAGATGATATTCGTAGGGCGTATGTGAAGTTTGGACCATATCAATTTTTAATGGATTTGTATCCACTTTCAGGTCTTGAAGATCATCCTCGCCGATTTCAAGCTCATTGGTTTAGAATGTTTTCTTGGTTAGAATATTCACCGGAAAAAGATGCTGCCTATTGTTTTCCATGTTTTTTATTTTCTAAAAAACCAAGTCCATTCACTTCGGCAGGATTTAGAAATTGGAAGAAAGTGAATAATGGAAAAGATTGTGCATTTTTATCTCACATGGGGAAAAATATTAATTCTGTTCACAATGCTGCTCTTAGATGTTTAGAAGATTTCAAGAATCAATCATGCCACATTGATAAAGTGTTGAACAAGCAAACTTCACAGCAAATTCTAAGCAATCGGTTGCGTCTTAAAGTATCCATCGATGTGGTTAAATGGTTGACATTTCAAGCTTGTGCTTTTAGAGGACGTGATGAGAGTTTGTGGTCAACAAATCGAGGTAACTTTCTTGAAATGATTAAACTCTTAGCTTCTTATAATAACGAAGTAGATCAAGTTGTCTTGGAGAATGCTCCTCAAAATGCAAAATACACTTCACCTACTATTCAAAAAGAAATTTTAAATGTTTTTGCTAGAAGGGTGCAAAATGAAATTCGAGAAGAGATTGGTGATGCAAAATTTTGTTTGATTATTGATGAAGCTCGAGATGAATCTAAGAGAGAACAAATGGCTATTGTTATTAGATTTGTTGATAAGAATGAATTTGTTAAAGAGCGCTTCTTGGATTTAGTACATGTGAAAGATACTACATCATCCACTCTTAAGCAAGAAATTTGTTTAGTATTGTCTAATCATAATCTCAACATTGAAAATATTAGAGGCCAAGGATATGATGGAGCTAGTAATATGCGTGGAGAGTGGAATGGTTTGCAAGCTCTTATTCTTCAAGAATGTCCTTATGCATATTATGTACATTGTTTGGCTCATCAGTTACAATTAGCTCTTGTTGCTGCATCTAAAGATTCAAGTGATGTTCATGCTTTTTTTCAAAACTTGAGTAGGATTGTTAATGTTGTGTGTTCTTCTTGCAAACGCAATGATGAGTTACATGATGCTTATGAGACTGAAATTGCACGTTTGGTTGCAAATGATGAGATTGAAACTGGGAGGGGAGCTAATCAAATTGGCACACTACAAAGACCTGGAGATACTAGATGGAGTTCTCATTTCAATTCAATATGTAGCCTTCTACGCATGTTTAATGCAACTACTTCAGTTCTTGAAGATTTGGTGGTTAATGGAACTGGCTCTCAACGAGGTGATGCTACTTATGCTTTCAGAGTATTGATGTCTTTTTAATTTGTTTTCATTTTACATGTTATGAAAGAAATTATGGGAATCACAGACAAGCTTTGTCAAGCTTTGCAGCAAAAGAATCAAGACATTGTGAATGCTATGTGTTTGGTTTCTAGCACAAAGTCACTAATTCAAAAGTTAAGGGATTTTGGTTGGGATTCTCTTTTAGAAAATGTTAACTCTTTTTGCAATAGCCGAGGTGTACCAATTCCTGATATGAGTGCTACTTACTCTGACATAATTCGAACTCGGCTTAAAAAGGATTCTGTGACAGTTGAGCATCATTATCGTGTAGATATATTTACTGCAGCGATAGATTATCAATTGAAAGAATTGAATAGTAGATTCAGCGAGCAATCAACTGAACTTCTTATGTTGAGTGTAGCTTTGGATCCTAAAGATGCATTCAAATCATTTAATGCTTGTGATATTTGTAGTCTAGCTAAGAAATTTTACTCTTCAGATTTTTCTGACCAAGAAATGATTCATATGGAATATGAATTGCAACATTATGAGTTTGATGTGCCAAAGGATCCCAAATTTCATAATTTGTCAACTCTTGGTGAATTATGTCAAAAACTAGTAGAGGTTGGCAAATCAAATGTTTATCCTTTAATTGATCGATTGATACGACTTGTTCTTACTCTGCCCGTGTCAACAGCAACTACAGAACGTGCTTTTTCAGCTATGAAGATTATAAAAACAAGTTTGCGCAACAAGATGGAAGATGGTTTTCTTACTGACTACATGATTGTTTATATTGAGAAGGAGATTGCACGAAGATTTACAACTGATATGATAATTGATGATTTTTACTTCATGAAACAACGACGGGCACAACTTAAGAAATAAAGGTACATACTTGAATAACTTGATCTTGCAATATGTTCGATATATTTATCAAATGTAAATATGAGAAATAATTTTTATTAAATTATGTTAATTATTATCTAATTTTGTCAGATAATATGCTTTTGATACTTTAATTTTCATTTATTATAAATTATATATTATTTATTCTCGGCCCCCCAGTATTTGAAATCCTGGCTCCGTCCCTGCCTATTGTTTTCCATGTTTTTTATTTTCTAAAAAACCAAGTCCATTCACTTCGGCAGGATTTAGAAATTGGAAGAAAGTGAATAATGGAAAAGATTGTGCATTTTTATCTCACATGGGGAAAAATATTAATTCTGTTCACAATGCTGCTCTTAGATGTTTAGAAGATTTCAAGAATCAATCATGCCACATTGATAAAGTGTTGAACAAGCAAACTTCACAGCAAATTCTAAGCAATCGGTTGCGTCTTAAAGTATCCATCGATGTGGTTAAATGGTTGACATTTCAAGCTTGTGCTTTTAGAGGACGTGATGAGAGTTTGTGGTCAACAAATCGAGGTAACTTTCTTGAAATGATTAAACTCTTAGCTTCTTATAATAACGAAGTAGATCAAGTTGTCTTGGAGAATGCTCCTCAAAATGCAAAATACACTTCACCTACTATTCAAAAAGAAATTTTAAATGTTTTTGCTAGAAGGGTGCAAAATGAAATTCGAGAAGAGATTGGTGATGCAAAATTTTGTTTGATTATTGATGAAGCTCGAGATGAATCTAAGAGAGAACAAATGGCTATTGTTATTAGATTTGTTGATAAGAATGAATTTGTTAAAGAGCGCTTCTTGGATTTAGTACATGTGAAAGATACTACATCATCCACTCTTAAGCAAGAAATTTGTTTAGTATTGTCTAATCATAATCTCAACATTGAAAATATTAGAGGCCAAGGATATGATGGAGCTAGTAATATGCGTGGAGAGTGGAATGGTTTGCAAGCTCTTATTCTTCAAGAATGTCCTTATGCATATTATGTACATTGTTTGGCTCATCAGTTACAATTAGCTCTTGTTGCTGCATCTAAAGATTCAAGTGATGTTCATGCTTTTTTTCAAAACTTGAGTAGGATTGTTAATGTTGTGTGTTCTTCTTGCAAACGCAATGATGAGTTACATGATGCTTATGAGACTGAAATTGCACGTTTGGTTGCAAATGATGAGATTGAAACTGGGAGGGGAGCTAATCAAATTGGCACACTACAAAGACCTGGAGATACTAGATGGAGTTCTCATTTCAATTCAATATGTAGCCTTCTACGCATGTTTAATGCAACTACTTCAGTTCTTGAAGATTTGGTGGTTAATGGAACTGGCTCTCAACGAGGTGATGCTACTTATGCTTTCAGAGTATTGATGTCTTTTTAATTTGTTTTCATTTTACATGTTATGAAAGAAATTATGGGAATCACAGACAAGCTTTGTCAAGCTTTGCAGCAAAAGAATCAAGACATTGTGAATGCTATGTGTTTGGTTTCTAGCACAAAGTCACTAATTCAAAAGTTAAGGGATTTTGGTTGGGATTCTCTTTTAGAAAATGTTAACTCTTTTTGCAATAGCCGAGGTGTACCAATTCCTGATATGAGTGCTACTTACTCTGACATAATTCGAACTCGGCTTAAAAAGGATTCTGTGACAGTTGAGCATCATTATCGTGTAGATATATTTACTGCAGCGATAGATTATCAATTGAAAGAATTGAATAGTAGATTCAGCGAGCAATCAACTGAACTTCTTATGTTGAGTGTAGCTTTGGATCCTAAAGATGCATTCAAATCATTTAATGCTTGTGATATTTGTAGTCTAGCTAAGAAATTTTACTCTTCAGATTTTTCTGACCAAGAAATGATTCATATGGAATATGAATTGCAACATTATGAGTTTGATGTGCCAAAGGATCCCAAATTTCATAATTTGTCAACTCTTGGTGAATTATGTCAAAAACTAGTAGAGGTTGGCAAATCAAATGTTTATCCTTTAATTGATCGATTGATACGACTTGTTCTTACTCTGCCCGTGTCAACAGCAACTACAGAACGTGCTTTTTCAGCTATGAAGATTATAAAAACAAGTTTGCGCAACAAGATGGAAGATGGTTTTCTTACTGACTACATGATTGTTTATATTGAGAAGGAGATTGCACGAAGATTTACAACTGATATGATAATTGATGATTTTTACTTCATGAAACAACGACGGGCACAACTTAAGAAATAAAGGTACATACTTGAATAACTTGATCTTGCAATATGTTCGATATATTTATCAAATGTAAATATGAGAAATAATTTTTATTAAATTATGTTAATTATTATCTAATTTTGTCAGATAATATGCTTTTGATACTTTAATTTTCATTTATTATAAATTATATATTATTTATTCTCGGCCCCCCAGTATTTGAAATCCTGGCTCCGTCCCTGCCTATTGTTTTCCATGTTTTTTATTTTCTAAAAAACCAAGTCCATTCACTTCGGCAGGATTTAGAAATTGGAAGAAAGTGAATAATGGAAAAGATTGTGCATTTTTATCTCACATGGGGAAAAATATTAATTCTGTTCACAATGCTGCTCTTAGATGTTTAGAAGATTTCAAGAATCAATCATGCCACATTGATAAAGTGTTGAACAAGCAAACTTCACAGCAAATTCTAAGCAATCGGTTGCGTCTTAAAGTATCCATCGATGTGGTTAAATGGTTGACATTTCAAGCTTGTGCTTTTAGAGGACGTGATGAGAGTTTGTGGTCAACAAATCGAGGTAACTTTCTTGAAATGATTAAACTCTTAGCTTCTTATAATAACGAAGTAGATCAAGTTGTCTTGGAGAATGCTCCTCAAAATGCAAAATACACTTCACCTACTATTCAAAAAGAAATTTTAAATGTTTTTGCTAGAAGGGTGCAAAATGAAATTCGAGAAGAGATTGGTGATGCAAAATTTTGTTTGATTATTGATGAAGCTCGAGATGAATCTAAGAGAGAACAAATGGCTATTGTTATTAGATTTGTTGATAAGAATGAATTTGTTAAAGAGCGCTTCTTGGATTTAGTACATGTGAAAGATACTACATCATCCACTCTTAAGCAAGAAATTTGTTTAGTATTGTCTAATCATAATCTCAACATTGAAAATATTAGAGGCCAAGGATATGATGGAGCTAGTAATATGCGTGGAGAGTGGAATGGTTTGCAAGCTCTTATTCTTCAAGAATGTCCTTATGCATATTATGTACATTGTTTGGCTCATCAGTTACAATTAGCTCTTGTTGCTGCATCTAAAGATTCAAGTGATGTTCATGCTTTTTTTCAAAACTTGAGTAGGATTGTTAATGTTGTGTGTTCTTCTTGCAAACGCAATGATGAGTTACATCAAGGACGGAGCCAAGGGGGGACCTACGGGTGCCACGGCCCCCCCAACAATTTTAATTTTTTTTTATATACATATATATTACTATATGGCACTCTCTATTTTTAATATAAACTCATATGTATAATTAAATGAATAACCCAAATTTATTTTTTATTCAACTTTTGGACTTCTGGTACTGGTACGGCCTGCTATGTGGTATCACTTTGGAATTTTTTTTTTTTTTTAAAAATGTAGCGCCTCATTTGATCATTCCAATTCTTGCCTTCTCAATTCTCAAGTAACACTGGCAATAGGAATAGGATTGGGTAGTGACTATTGACTAGTTAGCATCACAATTCACAGCTTGCACCACGTCAATCAATAATCATCAATTCGTCATTGATTCTTATTTCATAACAACACCTGCACCGCATCATTGGTTCTTCAATCTCTCCTTGGCTCCTTGCGTCTTCAATCTCTCTTTTTATTTTAGTTCTTCAAAAGGTAAATTAACACTTCTTTTTTGTTACTAATATTTTAATGAATGTTTTCTTTTAATTGTTTTAATATTTTCCCCTTTGCTATTATGCTGAAAACCCTTTTCCCCTCAATTTAATTAGAATTTGTTAAGAGTGTTACTGTGTTAGTGTTGTTGCCTATTTCGTATGATTTTTATAGTTTTAAATTCTTTTAGGTTCAATGAAGATGAGGAAGACAACTATTGAATCATTTTTCAAAAGAAAAGAGAGAGATGATGAAGAAACACTGTCTAATACACCAATTTCAAATTTAGATACAAATGTTGATGATGTTGCTGAAGTTGATGAGCAACAGCCACCTCCTCCCAAAGCTTTGAGGACTGAACAAGAAACAATTGAGAGTGGTACCTTGATTCGCGATCCTGGAAAACGTTTACAAATTTGGAACTATCCTATTAATCAACAAGATGATATTCGTAGGGCGTATGTGAAGTTTGGACCATATCAATTTTTAATGGATTTGTATCCACTTTCAGGTCTTGAAGATCATCCTCGCCGATTTCAAGCTCATTGGTTTAGAATGTTTTCTTGGTTAGAATATTCACCGGAAAAAGATGCTGCCTATTGTCAAGGACGGAGCCAAGGGGGGACCTACGGGTGCCACGGCCCCCCCAACAATTTTAATTTTTTTTTATATACATATATATTACTATATGGCACTCCCTATTTTTAATATAAACTCATATGTATAATTAAATGAATAACCCAAATTTATTTTTTATTCAACTTTTGGACTTCTGGTACTGGTACGGCCTGCTATGTGGTATCACTTTGGAATTTTTTTTTTTTTTTAAAAATGTAGCGCCTCATTTGATCATTCCAATTCTTGCCTTCTCAATTCTCAAGTAACACTGGCAATAGGAATAGGATTGGGTAGTGACTATTGACTAGTTAGCATCACAATTCACAGCTTGCACCACGTCAATCAATAATCATCAATTCGTCATTGATTCTTATTTCATAACAACACCTGCACCGCATCATTGGTTCTTCAATCTCTCCTTGGCTCCTTGCGTCTTCAATCTCTCTTTTTATTTTAGTTCTTCAAAAGGTAAATTAACACTTCTTTTTTGTTACTAATATTTTAATGAATGTTTTCTTTTAATTGTTTTAATATTTTCCCCTTTGCTATTATGCTGAAAACCCTTTTCCCCTCAATTTAATTAGAATTTGTTAAGAGTGTTACAGTGTTAGTGTTGTTGCCTATTTCGTATGATTTTTATAGTTTTAAATTCTTTTAGGTTCAATGAAGATGAGGAAGACAACTATTGAATCATTTTTCAAAAGAAAAGAGAGAGATGATGAAGAAACACTGTCTAATACACCAATTTCAAATTTAGATACAAATGTTGATGATGTTGCTGAAGTTGATGAGCAACAGCCACCTCCTCCCAAAGCTTTGAGGACTGAACAAGAAACAATTGAGAGTGGTACCTTGATTCGCGATCCTGGAAAACGTTTACAAATTTGGAACTATCCTATTAATCAACAAGATGATATTCGTAGGGCGTATGTGAAGTTTGGACCATATCAATTTTTAATGGATTTGTATCCACTTTCAGGTCTTGAAGATCATCCTCGCCGATTTCAAGCTCATTGGTTTAGAATGTTTTCTTGGTTAGAATATTCACCGGAAAAAGATGCTGCCTATTGTTTTCCATGTTTTTTATTTTCTAAAAAACCAAGTCCATTCACTTCGGCAGGATTTAGAAATTGGAAGAAAGTGAATAATGGAAAAGATTGTGCATTTTTATCTCACATGGGGAAAAATATTAATTCTGTTCACAATGCTGCTCTTAGATGTTTAGAAGATTTCAAGAATCAATCATGCCACATTGATAAAGTGTTGAACAAGCAAACTTCACAGCAAATTCTAAGCAATCGGTTGCGTCTTAAAGTATCCATCGATGTGGTTAAATGGTTGACATTTCAAGCTTGTGCTTTTAGAGGACGTGATGAGAGTTTGTGGTCAACAAATCGAGGTAACTTTCTTGAAATGATTAAACTCTTAGCTTCTTATAATAACGAAGTAGATCAAGTTGTCTTGGAGAATGCTCCTCAAAATGCAAAATACACTTCACCTACTATTCAAAAAGAAATTTTAAATGTTTTTGCTAGAAGGGTGCAAAATGAAATTCGAGAAGAGATTGGTGATGCAAAATTTTGTTTGATTATTGATGAAGCTCGAGATGAATCTAAGAGAGAACAAATGGCTATTGTTATTAGATTTGTTGATAAGAATGAATTTGTTAAAGAGCGCTTCTTGGATTTAGTACATGTGAAAGATACTACATCATCCACTCTTAAGCAAGAAATTTGTTTAGTATTGTCTAATCATAATCTCAACATTGAAAATATTAGAGGCCAAGGATATGATGGAGCTAGTAATATGCGTGGAGAGTGGAATGGTTTGCAAGCTCTTATTCTTCAAGAATGTCCTTATGCATATTATGTACATTGTTTGGCTCATCAGTTACAATTAGCTCTTGTTGCTGCATCTAAAGATTCAAGTGATGTTCATGCTTTTTTTCAAAACTTGAGTAGGATTGTTAATGTTGTGTGTTCTTCTTGCAAACGCAATGATGAGTTACATCAAGGACGGAGCCAAGGGGGGACCTACGGGTGCCACGGCCCCCCCAACAATTTTAATTTTTTTTTATATACATATATATTACTATATGGCACTCCCTATTTTTAATATAAACTCATATGTATAATTAAATGAATAACCCAAATTTATTTTTTATTCAACTTTTGGACTTCTGGTACTGGTACGGCCTGCTATGTGGTATCACTTTGGAATTTTTTTTTTTTTTTAAAAATGTAGCGCCTCATTTGATCATTCCAATTCTTGCCTTCTCAATTCTCAAGTAACACTGGCAATAGGAATAGGATTGGGTAGTGACTATTGACTAGTTAGCATCACAATTCACAGCTTGCACCACGTCAATCAATAATCATCAATTCGTCATTGATTCTTATTTCATAACAACACCTGCACCGCATCATTGGTTCTTCAATCTCTCCTTGGCTCCTTGCGTCTTCAATCTCTCTTTTTATTTTAGTTCTTCAAAAGGTAAATTAACACTTCTTTTTTGTTACTAATATTTTAATGAATGTTTTCTTTTAATTGTTTTAATATTTTCCCCTTTGCTATTATGCTGAAAACCCTTTTCCCCTCAATTTAATTAGAATTTGTTAAGAGTGTTACTGTGTTAGTGTTGTTGCCTATTTCGTATGATTTTTATAGTTTTAAATTCTTTTAGGTTCAATGAAGATGAGGAAGACAACTATTGAATCATTTTTCAAAAGAAAAGAGAGAGATGATGAAGAAACACTGTCTAATACACCAATTTCAAATTTAGATACAAATGTTGATGATGTTGCTGAAGTTGATGAGCAACAGCCACCTCCTCCCAAAGCTTTGAGGACTGAACAAGAAACAATTGAGAGTGGTACCTTGATTCGCGATCCTGGAAAACGTTTACAAATTTGGAACTATCCTATTAATCAACAAGATGATATTCGTAGGGCGTATGTGAAGTTTGGACCATATCAATTTTTAATGGATTTGTATCCACTTTCAGGTCTTGAAGATCATCCTCGCCGATTTCAAGCTCATTGGTTTAGAATGTTTTCTTGGTTAGAATATTCACCGGAAAAAGATGCTGCCTATTGACACACACACACACACACACACACATATATATATATATATATATATTCAAAAAATAATATATTTTTAAAAATAAAAATTATATTCTAATAAGATAAATATATATTTAAATTATCATATGTATAAAATATAAATTTAAAAGAGTTGTTCATTTATTTGATATTTATCAAACTTTTGAAGGAGATTAGTTCTTATATGTGATAAAGAATACTCTTTAATAACAAATTAATTTTTTTAAAAAGTTTAATTTTTGATAAAATAAAATTTGTGGCATATATGTTTACCTTTTGTACTTTATATTTATGTATACATTGATTAAAAAAATCAAAATAGTAAAGATTGTAAGATTGGATACATTAATTAAAAAAACTAAAATAGAAAAGATTAGAAGATTTATGCTCAATTTAAAATTTTTATTATAAAATATGTTTTAAAATAAATTATCATCTAAAATATTATATTATATATTAAAAACATGTTTATATTACTAATAAATTAAACTTGATTTTTATACAATTTAATATATTTATTTTTATATTTTTATTAGTATTAAATTGTTATAAAGTATATTTTTAGGATTGCAGTTTTAATTAAACATATAAAAAATATCTATGATAAATAAATAAATCATTTTTAAGACATGTATTTTTTTTTAAAAAGGTTAAATTCATACCTACTAAATTATAATATAGCATAGTCTAATCTAACTTATTTTCATCCTTAATCATGATCATAATTATAAAAGCTTGTAAAAAATAATTATAATATATATTTATATTTTTAAAATTTATATGTAAAATTTTTAATATTATTAATATATAAATAAATACTGCCCCCACTATCTAAAATTTCTAGATCCGTCACTGCTGATGAGCAACCATTCCATAATTTCATGCCCGACGGAATTATATTTTCGCCCAATGTAAATATCCTGAATTTCACATTTATCCCATGAATGTGCGTTTGATGCAAGAAAATAAGCTTGACTCCAATGCAATTTCTAGAATTACGATACATCCAAAAATACCCAAATTAATCCAAACCAAACACATAATACATCATTTTAGAAATACAATCCGTCAAAACACTTATTTTCACATGAAAACTCAACACACATCATCAATTTCAGTAGAACATGCATTAATTGATAAATTCCCATACCCTCAAGAACCCTAACATACAAGCACATTTCAACAATTCGATCTCTCTCCCAGAACCTCAATTTTAACAAATTTTACCAAAAATACAATCATAATTTCATTGAGAAAATATTAAAACCATCAAACGTCCAAACAAAAACAATATAAAAATTACTAAAAAAATCCTAGGGAATTCTCCCTCTACCCATTCCATCGTATGACTTTGCATATAAATATTCCATTTTCTTCCCCGTACCTGGTTGCGCTAATCAAAATACTCCTAGTGTAGTGGGAGTCATTCCTGATCTCATCCTGACACTCCTCTTCAGAGCTCTTGCTTTTCCTTTCTCTTTCTCTTACTTCTTCAAAAATGTCAAATGAGACTAATAAAGGTTAACATATTAACCCCTCCCTTTACATTCCCTTGGGGCAGGTCAACCCAATTGATTACCCTTCCCGACCCATTTTTTCTTTTTCTCAAAATAATTTAATAAAATACATAGAAATAATAATGCAAAAATATTTTTCCTTTAATAATAATAATAATCAAATATTTCTAACCCCATAAATATAATATTAATAATAATATTTTCTAAAAAATAGGATGTTACACAGATTAGTGGGTAAAATGGGTTGGTTCACTTAAATAAAAAAAATTATTGAACTTTATAAAAAAAATACTTATTATAATCTTATATTTTAGAATTATAACAATGTTAACAATAGGACAAAAAAAAATATTAACAAAATGACATCAACCACAATCAACTCAATTAGCTTATAATATCAAAGTTATTACATAAATATTGACAAATAATATTAAGTTAACATTATTATCATAATTCACAACTAATATGTACAAAATTAGTCAATGACATAAATGTATACTCATATAAATTAACATTTGAGAATTTAAAAAAATTAAAAAATATACTAAGTGAGCCAATCTGTAATCCAACTCTGCTTGTCGCGGGTTAATTTGTAGTGATGAGAGAAAATTAGGACAGAAAAAAAGAATAAGTTCAAAATATTTGGTAGGAAAAAGAAAAGAAGAAGTTTTGTCTAATTTAAAAAAAAAATAGAATAAGAAACTGAAATAATTTATAAAAAAAAAAATTACAAAAGACAAATGGTATACAAAATTAAAAAAAATTAATGACACAATTAAATGATATAATTATCATCTAAAATTAATGTATATAATTAGTTACAACTGAATATTGACATTTTAGTAACGATTTTTTAATATAATTTTTGTGAAATTTTTATTATTTTAATTTATTTCAAAACTTTTAATAATTATTAATTATTATAATTAATATTCATTACATCTCTCTCTATATATATTACTTTATTCCAAAATATCAAGATTTCACATATATGAAAATACAATATTTTTTCATGATTTTATTAATAAAAATATTTTTATATTTTTATATACGTATTTTTTAACAAAAAGATATAATTGATATTTAAATTTTTTATATTTTATTATACTTTTATAGTTTTTAATATTAATATTAATTAACAAATATTTACATAAATTTAATAGAAAAAATCATGAATCTTTTATTTATATTAATTTAAAATCCTTCATAATTAAAAATTATTATAACTAAATATTTATTATATCATGTCATTACAGTTTTTATATTAATAATTTGTTATATATTTATTTAATTATAAAATATAAGGTGTTTTATTTTAACTAAATTAAAAGAAAAGATAATTCATAACTAAGGTTAAGTGTTTTAACTACATGAGGGTTAAGGGAAGGGTAAATTTTTAAAAGACAAGTTTTGATTAGTTTGTACACATTTTTTTATTTTCTCTTCTTTTCACACTCATAGCTTAAAGATCAAGAACAAACAAGAAATTATCTTGGAGTGGATCATCTATTTTTTTCTATTCAACAAGGTAAGGGGTAAGAAATATCACTATGCGCATTAGATTGTTCATTAAGTAGTGAGATTGGTCTTTAATTTGTGTATGTTGTATACTTATGAATGACCAATTTTTCCTAAATATGTCTGTTTTGTCTTTTGTTTTTCTTACAAGTTTCTAATGACATGAATAATTTGAATATATGATCAATTGTATGTTTTGAATTATAATTATATGTTTTCAATTATAATTGTATGATCTAAGGTTCACGTGGGTTCTTATGCAAAAACTTAATGAATTGTGATAATTTGTAAAAATGTTGATTGATATGTGTAAATTATATATTGAATGTTATATAATATGTTTTGAATCAATATTTTATATTTTTTTGTGAAAATTTTAAATTACTTGTATTTTAAAATTATCAATAACATTATTTTCAATTAAATAATTTTTGTCAAATATTAATAATTAATATAAATATTTCACATAAAGTTTGTACGCATTTTCTTTTTTCTCTTCTTTTTACGCTCATAGCTCAAAGATCAAGAACAAAAAGAAATTATCTTGGAGTGGATCATCCATTTTTTTTCTATTCAACAAGGTAAAGGGGTAAGAAATATCGCTATGGGCATTATTAGATTGTACATTAAGCAATGAGATTGGTGTCTAATTTGTGTATGTTACATGCTTATAAATCAGGGATTTTGCTCAAATATGTCTGTTTTATCTTTTGTTTTTCTTACATATGTTTCTAATTTGAATAATTTGAATATATGATTAGTTGTGTGTTTTGAATTATAATTATATGTTTTCAATTGTAATTGTATAATCTAAGTTTCATGTGAGTTCCTATGGAAAAACCTAATGGATTGTGATAATTTGTAAAAATATTGATTAATATGTGTAAATTATATGTTGAATGTTATATAATATGTTTTAAATCAATATTTTGTATTTTTTGGTGAAAATTTTAAATTACTTGTATTTTAAAATTATCCATAACATTATTTTCAATTAAAGAATTTTTGTCAAATATTAATAGTTAATATAAATATTTCACATAAATTTTTTAACATAATAATTAATTTTAATCAAATTATGTATTTTTTTTCATTTATAATTACTTTAAAATTATAATAATATATTTTAAATTAATATTTTGTATTTTTGTAAAAATTTTAAATAAGTTTTATTTTATTTTATCACGAATTAAGTTACTTGTATTATAAAATTGTCCATAATGTGAAATTTTCAAGTCAAATATTTACAATTAATATAAATATTTAACATGAATTTTTAAAAATATATGATAAAAGAATAATTTGGTTTAACAAATATATTTTAAGAAACTAATTTGATTAATGTTATAGATTTCAATTATTTTCATTTAATAGTTTCTTTGGAACTTTTTTTAAAATAGTTAATTTTTTTATTTGTTGACATAAATCTATAATCAATTTTATTCATTTAATTTGTCTAATTTATCATTTACATTATAATTTTTTTTTATTAATTCTATAATATTTTTATTAATTATAAAGGTGGAACCTATAATTTTTTAATAATTATGGTATTAATTATTTTGATATATTTATTTACTTTTAATTATTTTTAATATCAATTTATTTAGAAAATATAGAAGAAGATTTGGAGGGAAGGAAAAAGTTGGCCTCTCTGGTACAGTGGGGTCTCTTAAACTAACATTGTAATTGGGGAACAATGTTAGGACGACACTTCCGGCGTGAAGTGTAGTCAAGACCGTACCAATCACAGCATTTTCGTAGTGGAGATAGCTAGTATTTAACAGGGAGATCCTTGAGGAGACAGGAAGTCCTCGTCTCCCATGGAGTGTGAGCATCAACCTAATGGCCCCGTAGTGGAGATGGGTGTATCCATCTGTTCTCCAGTGTCGGATGAGTTCCTTTGGGATTTCAATAGTAACATACTGTTCTTCAGAAGTGGCCATCAAAGAACACTGTTCCATCTTGGAAGATTGAACATATTCTTTTTCATGTGGACGGGTGGTTCTGACCAACTGCCTGATAGATCTAAGAGTAGATCTTTGGCGTTTGAATATATTATATGGACTTAGAAGGGGGGCAGTGCTCTCAGAGATCTGAGCATCTTCAGGGACATATGAAAATTCAACTAGGTTTTCAATCTTTGGTGCTAGGGTTCTATAGCCTCTTGGGTCATCTGATGGATTCTACCCATTGTCAGGCCTGTGAAATCTTTATTCATGGCAGCAGCCATTCTTGCAAGTTCTGGCTGGATTTCTGTGGGAAGTGAGCTTACATAGGTGCTTTTCAAGCTCGGATCATTCAGACCATTAAGAAGATAGAATCTTTTAAGCATCCTTAAATAATGCTTATCAAGATCCTTTAGTTTAAGTGAACAACACTTCATCTCAAAGAATTATTGTCTGATTTTCCTGTCTGTGAGAGCTCCATCTCCTATAAATTCTTCGTGGAGTGCACCTAGGACAGCCGCCGCATTTCCCAGTTCATGAAATGTATTTTGACCGACTGGACCTAAATTAGCATACCATTCTTTTAGGATACCAGTCATCCTACATCCAAATTCTTCAATGATTTTGTAGGATTCAGTATCTCCTTTCATGAATCTGGTGTCTAGCCAAGCTCCAAATTCAATTAGTCGAGATCTCCATTGACTTGGGTCAACATCATCAAGAGTGAACCAAGGTCCCCTAGTTGGTTTAGTGGTCCTATTTCTAGGACTTTGTATTGGGCTCTCATCAGGGGATTCATAAATAGGATCTGGTCCGGTGGATACCATCAAAACAAAGAGATCTGCTAATTGTGCTTCACAGTGAAGTCCCACATCGGTTAGGAAGGAGAACGAAGCATGCCATATATATGGGTGTGGATACCTTCCTTGTGTGGACGCGTTTTGGGGTGGCATGCGTGCCATTGCCAGAAGCAAAACCGTGAGGGCTGCGGCCAAAGCGGACAATATCCACATGCGGGTTGCTGGGGTGTTACATCTCTCATCTCTCATGATGTCTCCCTCCTCTTTCTCTGAACAAATAAAAATTAATTAATAGAATTGGAGAATGAAGTTAATAAGAGAGAGAAAATATTTTATTTTCATTTAAAATTAAATTAAATTACTATAATATTCTTTATACAAATTAACCAAATAAAAAAAATGAGTGACTTTTTTGTCCTAAAATTTTGGTGTAGGTTGCTAACATACTCCCACTAAAAAATAAGTGGTAGTATATTAACATTTCCCATATATATATATATATATATATATATATATATATATATATATATATATATATATATTATAGATATTGAATTGACTAATGTTACATAATTATCCAAAATTATCACTTTCAGGTATATTATTGGTGATATAAAATATTAAAATAAAATTTTTAAGAATTATAAAAATTAAAAATGTAATTTAATTTTTAAAAATTAATTTAAAAGACAAAAAAAAAATTTTGCTCCAAATTTTAAAAAATAAAAATATATTCAAGTCAAGTTATTTTATGTTGTCTCATACACTATAAATATGATAAATTTATTAACCACAATAACAATTATAAAAAAAATTGCAATAAAACGTATTTCTGAAAGTTTAATATCTTTTAAATGCATATTCATTAAAGTCTCGATAAGGAAAAATGAAAAAATATCTTCACCATATTCAACAGATGATTAAAAACAATATCTGAATGAATTGTTTATTTATTTATATTTATCTGTTTAAAACAGTAAAACTGAACAACTGACCATTAACAGTTGCAGATAAATAGTGGTTAGGTGGTATATCCCTCTGAACCCCAATTGAATTACTTTACCTAATTAACGCTGTTCGTAATAAATATGAAACTAGCTATACTTGTTAGGTAAAAGTGATTCACTCCTTCAACCATAAGAAAGTGAGAGTTTACTATCTATGTTAGACGTTAGATCGAAATTCGAGTTAAAACTGATTTAATATTTGAGTTCTTTAACTAAACAACAGAGTTTAATCTCTGCTCAAGATATAAAATTGAAAAAAAAATACAATTTTATATTTATAAAATTGAGTTATATTATATTATATATATATATATATATATATATATATATTATAACAACAAAAAAGGTAATTTTCATGAAAATAATATTTTTTAAAATAAGTTAGTATTACTATTTTTAAAATTTAAGTATTTTTTTGTATATCTACTTTTTTATTTTATTATTAGGTATATTGAAAAAAATTAAAATATAAATATAAAGATATAATTTTTAATTTTATATATACATATAATAGGTTAACAAATTTATATTAATAGACATCTCTATATTCCGTCAAGTGTAAAAATTAAGGATATTAAAATATTTTTAAATACTGCTTGCTTTTGAGTTTTTTATAATTTTTTTTTTTTAATTTTAAAAGATGTTTAGAATCTTATCTGAAATTATAATAAAAAGGAAATATTTTGTTTTGTAATTAAATTAAATCCATAAATAATTAAAATCAAAATTTAAAATAAATTAAAGATATAAAAAATATTTAAATTGGATAATCCTAACTAAAATTTGTTATTATTTATTTTCTATTTATTTATTTACTCACTTGATTTTTGTCTATTGTTATGTTTCATCTTCTATATTTTAATAATATGGCCCTCACACACAAATGACAATCCTATCATTTATCAAGTCACCTTTTGGATCATCCTCATCCTTCTTGGGACAAAAACATTATACCAATATCTGGTTCAAAATTATACTATGATTCCAAGTGCTTGAGGAATAATATTGTAAATAGATAACTAAAAAAAACTCACATTCAATGTTTTTCTTCTTCGTTAATTGTATATATATTATTTAATTGTGCACATTATTATCATTCTCTATAAGTATTTTTTAGTTTGTTTGATTGAAAATTGTCATTATAATTAGTTTTTTATGCTTGCAAATGAGAGAATTATTATGTTCTTTTCTTGAATTATTAGGTCAAGATAATCAAGAAGTTTATGCATGTCAAAACTTGAATGATTTTTTTCTAATAATTTATAATCAAGTTTTAAACATAGACTCATTGATAAGGAAATTTGTTAAATTATTGAAGGTATCAATTGGTCAACCAATATCAATGCTTTTTTTCATCATATATCGATGTTTGATTTGATGTATGATGAAAGAAAACATTGACATTGATTAACCATTTAATACCTTCAATGGTTTAACAATTTTCTTTGTCAATAAATCTGTTTGAAACTTGTGAATTATTAGGGAAAAGTTATTCAACTTGTGACATGCATAAACTTCATGATTTAATAATTTATAGTCAAATTTCAAACATAAACTCATTGACAAGGAAATTTGTTAAAGCATTAAAGATATCAAATGGTCAACCAATATCAATGTTTTTTTTTTCATCATATACCAATGTTTGATTTGGTATATGATCAAATAAAACATTGAAATTGGTTGATTATTTAATACCTTCAATGATTTAACAAGTTTCCTTGTCAATGAATCTATGTATGGAACTTGATTATAAATTATTAGGTCAAGATAGTCATAAAGTTTATACATGTCACAACTTGAATGACTTTTCTTTAATAATTCATAATCAAGTTTCAAACATAGACTCATTGACAAGGAAATTTGTTAAATTATTGAGGTATCAAATGGTCAATCAATGTCAATGCTTTTTTTTACCATATAGTAATGTTTGATTTGGTGTATGATAAAAGAAAATATTGACATTGGTTGACCATTTGATATCTTCAATGATTTAACAAATTTTCTTGTCAATGAGTCTATGTTTGAAACTTGATTATAAATTATTAGATCAAGATAGTCATGAAGTTTATGCATGTCACAGCTTGAATGAATTTTCCCTAATAATTCATAATCAAGTTCCAAACATAGACTTATTGACATGAAAATTTGTTAAATTATTGAAGATATCATATGGTAAACCAATGTTAATGTTTTTTTCATCATATACCAGTGTATGATGAAATAAAATATTGATATTGGTTGACCATTTAATACCTTTAATGGTTTAACAATTTTCCTTGTCAATGAGTCTATATTTAGAACTTGATTATGAATTATTAGATCAAGATAGTCATGAAGTCTTAATCCTACCCTCATATGCATGAGATAACTCAATTTGAAAGTCTTAATCTTACCCTTATGTGTATAGGATGTATCTTGCACGACTTAACTATTCTGACTAGATAGTTCAATGAGTTTACATGTATTGTTGGCGATAGTGTACAAGTGTGATATTTTATTAGCGTCACATACATGGTAACAAGTAGTCTGTGTTCATTGCATAATACATTATAATGTAACTGTTATTGGTTATCATGCTATGACTAAATGACTGTTATTATAATGTTTGTCTGTATATGTTATATTTTGTATGGTTATTTGTTTAGCTACTTGATTTGCATTCCTACATTGTGAACTAGAGTGAGATGTTTTTCACTCCCTTTATTTTGTGTTGTTTTTCTTGGTTATTATACATGTGACCATTAACGTGAGGTTAAAAATATTGGTGATAAGACTTAGACTTCAATGTTGAATTTTCTTACGATAAAACATGTGATATTGAAGCATAACTAGGACTAAATTAGGATGTCGTTCTGTTGATTTATTTTCAAAATTATTAATTTTATTTCCTTACAATTTTATTAATTATGTTATTTGATTAAGTTAAAAATGTGATACTTTCTACCTAAACATGTTTAATTTATTTATAAAAATTATACTATTCAATTTATTTTATTACTTATGTCTTGTGACATATGTGATAGATGGTGCCACATGATTAGCTTTAATCTAATTTTTTACGTACAAAAAAATACTTTTTACTAAAAGATAATTCTATAAAAAAAGAAAATAAAACTAATAAACTAAACTCTAAATTCTAAATAATAAATCATAATCCCTTAATACTAAATATAAAAAAATTATCAAATTATCTAAATATGAAAAAATTTAAATATGTAACTTACCAAAAGATAATTTTATTATATAATATTTTTTCGATTTATCAAATTATTTAGAAATTTAAAATTTTAATTATCACTTAAAAAATAATTAGAATAATCACCAAAATTAGGTTTAGATAATGAATTTAGTCAAAAAAATAAAATATTTAGATAATAAATTGTCTTAAAAATTTCAAGTTTAAAATTTTAGTTATGTTAGTTCAAAAAATCATCAAAATAATTATGAAATTTATAAAAAAATTTTATCATAATATAATTCTACTGTAAGAAAATAAAGTCACTAAACTTTATATCTTAAATATATATATTTTTTTTAATTTATCAAATTATTTAAAAGAAATTAAATATGTCAGTTAAAAAAATTGTTAGAATAGTTATGAGATATGTAAATTTTTTAAAAATGATAATTCTATAATAAAATCTTATTTGAATTTTATTGAGAAATTTTAAAACTAAAATTTTGAAATTTTAATTTTAATTAAAATTCTATTATTAAACATGCACACACATGCACGCATTCTCTCTCTTGGAGGTGCACACACAAAACGTAACCCTGGTAGCTCCTCGTCATGAAAGGATCAAATAATTCTCATGTTCATGTTGTTATACATAGTTCTTACTTGCCAATATAATTTTTAAAACCTCATATACTTAAGGCTTATACATCAAACAATTAATATTGTAACGAACTCTCCCAACGACTAGTCAGGGAAGATGTCTTTAATTCTGTGTCTCGTGTTTAAATAATAAATTTCATGGACGTTTATAACACCATTATTAAAGTGTCATATAGGTCATTATTTTATATATATATATATATATATATATATATATATATATATATATATATATATATAGGACACATATCAAGTGAAAGATAATATATTATGAGAGATGAGAGAGTTAAAATATAACCCTTAGATTAATTTTCTTTCACTTGATTAAACTCTAAATTTTCTTTCACAGGGTTATATTTTAACCCTCTCATCTCTCGTAATAAATTCTCTCTCACTTGATATGCTTTCTATAATATAATATTTTTTACCTCATTCCAAAACTGGAAACATATTGATGATTACAAATGGACAATATCAAATCTTAAAATTATCTTCAACAAAGAGAAAGATCTCTGGATTATAACCATGAAAACCGGAATAATTCATTAACACTCATTACACACAAGGAATATTCAACAACTAATGCAAATAATTAAACAAACACAAAATGAAACTCCATATTCCAAAACACAAAAGGTTAAATATCTAATTCCCACACACACAAACATATATTACATATAATGATAAAATGATACGATGTACACTATAGTATCACATCTCATAAGTACTCAACTCAAACCATTTTCTCTTCTCACACGATAACTGCGTTGTTTGTGACTTTTATGCATCTTGTGCCTTTGTCTCAATGTCCTGCCCAGCTTCCTTAGTCTTTTGCTTCACGTGTCCCGCCATTTCTGCCACGCGCCGCTTCGCCTGCTCCGGCGTCACCATCACCCGCCGGAGGTAATTCACCATCCAAGTGAATGCCACTAATCCCATCAGTCCGCATGTCCCGGCCGCTATAATGCTAGTCACTGCTATTCCGACGACAGTTGCGGCCGGGACTAACACCGGGCTGAACAGGATGAAAAGTGGCACCACAATCATCAGTCCCACGAGACTGACGATGAGCGAGAGGCCGGCAAGGAGGAGCAGCATGCCTCCAATGGAGGCACCGGCAAGGAACATGAGGACTTGGGAGGTGGAAAGGGACATCTCCGGGAGGAACTTCATGAAGCTGGCACCCTCTTGACGGTGTGTTGAGTTTGTGTGGGCATGGTCGTGCTGGGGTTTTGAACGTGCTTCAGCCATTGAAGAAGAAGGTGTCGTTATTTTGGTGAAGTGAGATTATACTAGTGAGGGTTGAGAGGAACAGAATGCGGTGGTGATTTATAGAAAGGAGTTGTGACGGGTGGTGACACGTGCATGAGACATGCTGAGTTAAGGGCTTGCATGAGGAACATGTTTCAAGTTGCCCTTGATTTATAGATCGCATATAACATTTTTTTTCTCTTGAATCAGGTTATCCTTTGACCGAAGACCACATGCATGAGATATAGTAAGAACCTTCTTAATTTTTTCTCTACATGGTTCAGGAATTCAACTTTCATCCTATGTTTAACTGTTTAACAATAAGATTATCTCGCAACCGAACCATTAACGTTAGTGTCGGACTGTGACGGAGGGAGGAGTTCCTTCTATCCTACAACTGCAATTTAAGAGTTATGTACAAAAAATTAAGAACATCAATAATAAATATAAAAATTAAAGTAAATTTTTATTAAAAATATATATATGCACATCCTTCCTTATAATTTTATTTATGTTTTCAATAAATAAAAAAATTATTATACTTATCGATTCTTTAACAAGAGGATAATCGTTAATTAACAAGATCCATATATTAAAGTTTGATATTTACTAAATATTATTTTTTCAATTGTTATAGTTGAATAATTAGTGAGAAGGTAAATTAAAAAATAAAGGTAATTATTAAAAAAATGCAAATTTATAAAATTTTTAAATTATGGTAAAATGCAGTTAATTTGAAGCGAAGAAAATATTATATGAGTTTATGATTGAATTAGTGCGATTATTATATAAAAATGTATATATAATATGTCAACTATATCACATACTTTGCTGGTATAAACAATATAAATATAAATAAATAATATATATATATATATATATATATATATATCGGTATATAGTATTTTTGAATAATATTTATATATTTTAAGAAAAATAAATAAAAAAACAAAGTGATATAATGATAAGTGATAATCAGTTGTATATGTCTGTTGTATGGGAGTAATTTATTTTTTTAAAAAGCAAAAAAAAGTATTATTATTACATATATAAAAATAAAGACATAAATATAAAAATTTTAGTATACGTTTTTTGATGGAGGGAAAAACAAAATTTAAATTTTAATATTTGAATAAAAATAATAAATATATAGAGAAAATGGAAATTTCGAGAATACAAATAGAACAGACAAAATATATTTACTTATAATTTTATTAAAGTCAATAAGATCATTTGTGTACTCTCATCATCATCATCTAGATCTCATTAGATATTATTTTAGAAACAAATATGTGAGTCACAATACTTTTTCTCATCATATTTAACATAATTATATATATCATACACAGTTACCATTAAGTTAAAATAATATCATATAACTTATATTTGTGCTCGTAATGATATATATTAGACACAAATTTTTTTAATATATTTTTTAGATACCTATATATATACACATATGAGTGTTGTAATTTTTTTTATGTGAAATTTGTGTTTTTAAAATTTTTAAATCAGACTCTCAAGATATTTGCTAAGATTATCTCTTAACAATAAGTGGAATAAATTTATACAAAAAATAATAATAAAGGAGGGAAATTTAAAAATTGGGATGGGTATGGGTCTTAGTGGTTGAAGAATTTAAAGAGGTTAAGGTTGGCACTTGGCAGTTGGCACAATGTTGTGTTGTGACTTGTGAGCATTACAAAGAAACAGGTGGGCTTTTGGGCTCAAATATTTACAGTTCCATTGTATATGGTTCATTATATATGCACCTCCTTTTTTTTTTTATAAGTACGCTTTCTTTTTTTAAAAAGAAAAATAAAATTTTAAAATATTTTTAATTTTTTAATTTTTAATTTTTAATTTTACATCCATAATATTTAATTTAGTACTTTTTTTTCACATATCTTTCCTCTTTTTTTCAATTTTTACATATACTCCCTTACCTTTCACTACACCTATTTTAGTAGCATGTGAAAATTAAAAGAGAAGAAAAAAGTATGTAAAAAAGAAGAAAAAAGTAACAAATTAAAAGTTGGAGGTATAAAATTAAAAAATTAAAAAATTAAAAAAAAAAGTTTACAATAATTAATAATTTTTTTAAAAAAAATAAAAGAGATGTACTTATAAAAAAAAAATGAAGTGTATATATCATGAGCCTTGTATATTGCTCTCTCACGTTGCTGATGTAGCCCATGCTATTTACCTTTTTTTCTCCTATAATTTTTATTTTTAAATTTTTTTTATATTTCTAAAGATATCTCTTATTTTTCCTTCACATCTCCTTTTTTTTTTTTCAGGTTTTACGGAAATTTATTTTGTAATTTAGTTATATTCTAAACATTATGAAATTTGGTGTTTAGTTTACATTACAAAAACTAAATTCTATAATATAAAAAATATATCAATAAAAATTAATTTTTTTTTTGTGTGTGGTGTATAGTAAAATACAACTATATCATAGAAATTATTGAATTTTCCAAAAGTGAATTGTATTAATTTTACAGTTTTCATTCACCAATTTTTATTTGCCAAAATTAGTTTACCAAAATTGTTTTAATATGATATAGTTATATTCTAATAAAAAAAATTATATTAAAACATAACTATATAAGATTAATACAATTTTATTTTTTCTATTTTTCTTCACTTTATCTCTCTCTAGTTTCTTTCTCAATAATCAAACACAATTCAATAATCAACAAGTTATTAGTCAATGTAGTATTAGATATAGTCTCTTTAAATGGTGTTTCAAATTTGAGTCTTGTGGATTAAAAAAAGTGATTAAAAATGATTATACTAAAAGTAACTAATCAAATTTTTCAATGGAGATTAATCAATATTAAAATTGATAAATATTTCATACCAATAATAATTATTAAAAAAAAGTTAATTCAATAGAAATGCTATAAAGTAACCTATATATAAATATATATAGATTGAATTTTCATCACCAAGGCTGAAGGGTGAAGTAAAATGATGAGTCTAAGTCTACACACACATGTACACCCTATGGAGTGACCTAGTCCAAACAATATTATGCATTTCTTCTTCACTCTTTACTCTGCTAACAATTTCTGAATTAATGTCCCATGATGGAAGACTTTTGCTCACTTTGCATGTGCCTGAATCCATGGCCTTTCAATTTTGGCATATGTCTAATGTCTCATCCATCAATCACACAGAAGAAACAAACCCTGTTATGGACTCATGGAGCCATACCTAGTTACCTACACATATCACATAGGACAGTAGAAAGCACTAAAAAAATACAAGTTGTAAAACGCCGTATTTTAGGGTGGATAGTAGTAGGAAAAAAATATTTTAAAAAAATACAACTATGATATTATGAATATATCCATACTTTATGAGTATAGCATGTTTGTATATTACCATTTATTTTAATGGAAAAGTCAGATAACTTTCATATTTAACGGAACTATTGTTGTAAATAAATATACTTTAATATATCATTTAATAGTGTGTTTGGATAGGGCAATTTAATTTCTATCATAGATAAAACTAAATTTTTATAATTAAATTTTATAGAACTAAATATTAGTCAAATTTTATAAATATTAATTTTATAAAACTAATATTTTTAAAAAAATATTATTTTATTATATTTATTAACTTAAAAAGTAATTTAGATATTCAATAATTAAAAAATATTGATATTTTTTTATGTTGATTTTGAAAGACAAGAGAAAGAGGTGGTAAAAAAAAGTTAAAATTCTTACTGAAAGAATTTAAAATTTTATATCTTACACTATCCAAATAAAACATTTTACATCAAAATATTTAAATTTTTTCAAAAAGTTAAATTACTCTATTAAAACCTTCCATTTAAACATACTCTAAATTTCAAGTTAAATTTCCCCTCCCCTCTAATATCTTGGTCTTAATTTGCCACCTCTTACAAAAATGCAAAAGAAGTGAGAGGAGAAAAAAGAATGTAATTAGAATCTCTTTAATAAAATATAAAATTTCCTCAATCATATAAAATTTGTTTGAAAAAGTTATAAAAATTAGATTATTTGATAACTGATTATAATTGGACTGAATTTTCATTTAGATAAATTTATTGAAAAATAATTTTGAGACATTTAATTTCATTTGGTTAATAAAAAAAGATAGCTTTTATGTAATAAATTAGTTATAGCAAAAAAAAATTAATGAAAAATGACCATAATCTTTAAATTTTCAGATTAAAAAAACACTGTATTTTTAGAAGAAAAAAATTGTTTATAAATTTAAGCTATTATTCTAAACAACCAATTTTCTTTATGAATATTTTTTTCTTTCAAAAAAAAAAAAAAACCAAAAACAGGAGAAAAAAGCATTGCCAAAGATGCTCATAGAATATTTGTAAACTTGGGCGGTTGGTGGTGGCCCCTTGATTTTGGATGGAATAGTGTGTACAAGACTTTGAACCTATTTGGATCCCACAACAAAATATAATTATATAATTGGAGTTCAACTACTTCAAAAGCTCTATGGGATATAGATTATAGACCAAACAAAAAGCAAATATGCTCAAAGGGGTGTTTAGGGTTAGTCAATTTGGTACTCGTTTCTCTAACGTGGAAACTTTGATAATAAAGAGATAATTCTACTATCTTTTTTGATTCCCAAATTCTTTTTTGCTATATTAAGAATTAGTGGAGGGGGTTTACACTATTGGATTTTCTCACTTCTAAACCCACTCAATATCAAGTAACTTATTTTAATAATATTAATTTGTTATGTAAGTAAGCATTATATTAATAATTTTTTAAGGTTTAATTATTTTTTTCGTCATATTTTACGATTCTTTTAATGATTTTTTTCACTTAATTTTTAAAATTACACATTTGTTACTTTTTTTTATTAATTTTACATTTTACACATTTATCTTTCATTAATTACTTGTTTAATGTTATTAGTTGATTGTTAACATAATATATTCATTATAAAAAATGTTATATATGCAATGACATATAAAAAATGTCACTATAAGTATAATAATATATGTAGGTATATGTATCTATTTGACATATAGTTACACACAGTTTTAGTATTAATTTTGAATGATATTTAACAACATATTTTGTATATCACGATAGTCTATACTCACACTTTTTAACAATATACTAACATATATTGTATTTATTATGTAGGTAATAAAAATAATTTTAATGATCATTTTTGTGTCACTATATAAGACATGTCACTATATGACAATTTTCTTGTAGTGATTATGATATGATAATCGATAATCTAATATATTTACATATCGACTAATAATAAAATATCTTAACTATTTACATAATATATTGATTAGTAACATAATTTCTTAACCGTTAATATGATGTTATATTACGTTTTTAATCCGTACTGTACTAGGAGGCACCCCTTCGGTCAGGCAATAGGCCGAAAGGGGTGCCCGAGCCGACGAAAACACACCACCCCTTCGGCTGGAGGACGGGCCGAACACACCCTCTCGGCCAAAGGAGGTACCCCATGACTCCCTTACCACTAGAAGAGAACACCCATCAAAACCTTTCGGTATTAAGCCGGGCCGAACACCTCCTCGGCCCTGACCTGAGCCGAACACCTCTTCGGTCTTGGAGAAGGCCGAACACCCTTTCGGCCTCATGCCTAGCCGAGGACTTCAACAAATCAAACCACTGCCATCAACGACGAGTCAAACACCTCCTCGGCCTTGACCTGGGCCGAACACCTCCTCGGCATTGACCTAGGCCGAACACCCTTTCGGCCTCGGGGGAGGCCGAACACCCTTTCGGCCTTACGCCTAGCCGAGGACTTCGACAAAGAGCAGATCACAAACAACACGTGGCCAGTTAGATACTTATTATGCGTTAATTACCAGGCTAGATTAAGACAGGATTAAGGTTAATTCACGTATTACCCGCATCCCAAGAATGAAGGCCCACCAGGCCCAAACATGTCACTATAAATATACAGGTGATATGACATAAATGAGGTACGTTACGATTCCCACTAGCACATTTATTGCTCTAAACCGAACACTGACTTGATCGTCGGAGTGCCTTTGCAGGTACCCTCCCCACCCTTCAGAGTTAGTAATTCGGTCGGCACAGAAGACTCGAAAAGACTCGAAGGCAGCTAAGAAAGGAGTAAGGAGACAAGTGTTCTACACCCGGAACATTTTGGCGCCCACCGTGGGGCCGAAGCTAGAACGGTTTTCGACCCCAAAGTTAGAACGGTCTTCGACCTCGGAGCAAGATGGTACTTACGAGAAGTCAGCAAGAGAACGTAGCCACCGAGCACCCTTACGGGATGCCCCGAGGTACTCCCATACGGCGAACCGATCAGAACGACGGAATGGAAGAATCATACGTGGACCGATCCCAGCAGCCTAATCCCTCCTCGGCCCTCGAACAGTTAAGAGCCGAAATGATGGAACTCAGGAGGCTCCGAGAAAAAGACGCTCACGAGTTATCAGCTTTAAGAAGAGAGAACGCCGAGCTTAGGAGCGATAACCGGACGTGGCAGCCCACGCACGACGCACAAAATCAGTCAACCCGGGAACATGGCGAATCCTCGGGATGGTACAAGGAAGTTAATATTCCTCGGCCGTCGGGAGTGCCGACCACCGCAACGCAAGATCAACAAAGGAGGCAGGGAAGAACACCATTCACACCGGACATTGCCGGGTCTCGATTACCCGACAATTGGAAAAGCTTAACCCTGGAGAAGTATGATGGAACCGCCGACCCTGAAGAACACCTCGATGCATTCGTCACACAGGTCGGATTGTACACCGATGACGACGCAATCATGTGCAAAGTCTTTCCTACTTCTTTGAAAGGACCCGCACTCAATTGGTTCACTCGGCTTCCACCCGGGACGGTAGACTCTTTCACATCCTTATCTTCCCGCTTTGTGATACAGTTCGCTACAAGCCGACCTCATCAACTCACGTCCATTGCGTTGATCAATATCCGCCAAGAAAAGAAGGAGCCCCTCAGAGCCTTCATGGAAAGGTTCGGAAAGATGACTTTGTCCATTCGAAATCTAGATCCCGCAGTGGCCTTGCACCACCTCACCACAGCGCTGCGACCAGGCCCATTCGTAAACAGCTTATGCAAAAAACCACCTAGAGACTTGGATGAGCTTCGACAAAGAGCCACGAAGTACATGCAGATGGAAGAGTTGGCCGAGTTCCGAAACCAGAACCGATCCGACTCCTTTCTAGGAAGGAAGGAAGCTGAGAAGGAACACAATCCAAAACCACGCCCGAAGGACGTCCCCGACAGGGAAAGAGCACACAGGGGGCCCCGGTATACGCAGTACACACCGCTCAACGCCACCAGAGCTAAGGTGTTAGAGCAGGCGCTGGCCACAGAAATCCTAGCAGTCCCACGTCGAGCCATGACTCCGCCCCACGCGGATAAAACCAAGACATGCCATTTCCACAGGAACAGGGGACACACCACCGAGGAATGCACGGCTCTCCGAGACCGCATTGAGGACCTTGTCAAGTCTGGCCATCTCCAGAACTTCACCCAGCCGTCGGGAAGGAGGAGATATGACAACTCTCGGGAAAGGAGAGGAAACAGTGACAGAGCACCCCCAAGGCATCGATCTAGGGAAAGAAGCAGGACCCCCGAAAGAAGTGACCGGCAGCCTGAACGAAGTCAACCCAGGAGGGTGATAAATACAATTGCCGGAGGATTCGCGGGAGGAGGAAGCACGTCCTCCGCCCGAAGAAGGCACTTGAGAGCAATCAAGTCGGTAAATGCCGTGGGAAGAGCAACCATTCACATGCCTCCTATCACGTTTACCGACCGAGACTTCAAAGGGGTAGACCCGATACAGGACGACCCAATGGTCATCAGTGTCGAAATCAACAATTGCGTGGTTAAGAAGACGTTGGTTGATCAAGGAAGCTCGGCAGACATCCTATATTGGAAAACATTCGAACAGCTCGGCATCCCCGAACAAGAGCTAATACCTTATGGTGAGCCCTTAGTCGGATTTTCTGGTGAACGAGTGGATACCAGGGGAACAATCGACCTGTACACCTACTTTGGGGACGACCACCATAGGCGGAGAATCAAATTCCGATATGTGGTTGTGCACGCCAACACTTCATACAATATTTTGTTAGGCCGGCCATCCTTAAACAAACTCCGGGCCATCGTTTCCACACCTCACTTAGCCATGAAATTTCCCTCGGAAGAGGGAGCGATCATCACCCTCCACGCGGACCAGAAAACGGCTCGAGAGTGTTACTTTGCAAGTTTAAAAGTTCCACCGACGCCGAGGCCTTCCCGAGATGTTAATGTCATCGGAGACACCAGCCAACGAGACCCAGTCGATGATTTGGAGTTGGACCCGAGAGTGGCAGACGAGGGCAGGGTCGAGCCGATTGAAACAACAATTCCTTTTCAACTCGGGACGAAAGAGGGGCAGGTCACATTCCTGAGCTCCCAACTGTCCGAAACGGATGCGTGTAAGATCAAACAAGTCCTGGTACAGTACGCCGATTTGTTCGCTTGGACTGCCGCCGATATGCCGGGAATTGATCCCAGTTTCCATTGCCATCGGCTCTCTGTGTGTAAGGACGCCAAGCCCGTTGCCCAGAAGAAGAGGAAAGTGGGTGGAGAAAGAGCCCAAGCAGTCAAAGAGGAGACAACCAAGTTGTTACAAGCAGGTTTCATCCGGGAGGTCAGGTACTCCACCTGGCTGGCCAACGTAGTAATGGTCAAGAAGTCGAACGGCAAGTGGCGGATGTGCACTGACTACACCGACCTCAATAAGGCATGCCCTAAGGACGCGTACCCTCTCCCTCACATCGACGCACTAGTCGATGGCGCGGCCGGCCACTTTAGACTAAGCTTCCTGGACGCTTATTCCGGGTATAATCAGATACCCATGTACCCCCCGGACGAAGCCAAAACCGCGTTCATCACTGATTCGGCGAACTATTGTTACAAGGTAATGCCATTCGGCTTAAAAAACGCGGGGGCAACCTATCAAAGGCTCATGGACAAGATTTTCCGTAACCAGATTGGGACAAGTCTGGAAGTGTACGTAGACGATATGGTGATCAAATCTGCCTCAGGACCCGACCACATCCGAGACCTACGTTCCATCTTTGACGAAGTACGACGCCATCACATGCGACTGAATCCGGCTAAGTGCACATTCGGAGTAGCGGGGGGAAAGTTTTTAGGCTTTATGTTGTCGCAAAGGGGGATAGAAGCGAACCCTGACAAGTGTCAGGCTATCATCAGCATGAGGAGTCCGATTAATGTCAAAGAAGTACAACGCTTGGCAGGACGAATAGCTTCATTGGCTCGGTTCTTGCCTTGCATGGCAGACAAATCACGACCCATTATGTCCCTTCTAAAGAAAGCCACCAAGTTCAAGTGGACCGACGAGTGCGAATCAGCCTTCAACAACTTCAAGGCGATACTCGCTACCCCGCCGTTGTTGGCTAAGCCCGACCCCCAGCTGGACATGATCATGTACATATCAGTGTCCGACAAGGCCATCAGCACCGTCTTGGTGCAAGAAAAATCGGAGCAGATGCCGATTTATTTCATCAGCCGAGTACTGCAAGATGCCGAAGCCAGATACCAACACCTTGAGAAAACGGTCCTCGCCCTCGTCCACACCTCTCGACGCCTTAGACACTACTTTCAAAGTCACCGTATGCTCGTCCGAACTGACACTCCCATAACCAAGGTTCTGTGAAAACCCGAATTAGCGGGACGAAAGGTCTCCTGGTCCGTCGAATTGTCACAGTTCGACATCCGATTCGAACCACGAGGGCCCATAAAAGCGCAAAGCTTGGCTGATTTCTTGAACGAATTCACGTTGACGGCGACCCCCGACGCACACCTTTGGACCTTACATGTAGATGGATCGTCGAACCAACAAGGCAGTGGAGCGGGTATCATCTTGGAAGGACCGGGCCACGTAGTTGTCGAGCAGTCACTTCGTTTCGGTTTCAAAGCGTCCAATAACCAGGCTGAGTATGAAGCCCTTTTGGCAGGTCTACGACTGGCAAAAGACTTGGGCATCTCAAAATTACAATGTTGGAGCGACTCACAAGTAGTAATAGGGCAGGTCAGCGGCGCCTTCCAAATCAAAGAGCCGACCCTACTGTTATACTTTCATGCGTTCAATAAGCTAAAGGCCGATTTCGAAGATGTCCAAGTCAAGCATACGCCTCGGGAACTCAACGTAAGAGCTGATCAATTAGCCAGGCTAGCCAGCAGCAAGAAAGTCAGCCACTTACGAAGTATGATACAACAGGATTTGCCGAAGCCCAGCATCGCCAAACCAGAGTGCTTACAGGTCCAGCCTGAAAGCCCCGACTGGATGACAGGAATAAAGGGATACCTGACAGCCGGAAAAATTCCTGATGACCCATTGGAGGCAAAAAAGATGAGGATTACGGCGGCGCGATATACCCTGATCGCGGGGGACTTGTACAAAAGAGGGTTCTCGACCCCCCTGTTGAAATGTTTAACACCGGACCAGGCGCACTATGTGCTGCGAGAAATCCATGAAGGCGTATGTGGAACTCATTCGGGAGGCCGAACCCTAGCAGCCAAGGTTCTCCGAGCAGGGTACTATTGGCCAACCTTGGTTGCGGACTGTTCGAATTTCATTCAACAATGCAAGCCCTGCCAACAACATGGACCCTTAAATCACCAACCCCCCGAGGGGCTACACTCCATCTCCACTCCTTGGCCGTTCTCCATCTGGGGTATGGACATTCTGGGACCATTTCCACCTACAAAAGGCCAAGTCAAGTTCCTCGTTGTAGCCGTCGACCACTTCACAAAATGGATCGAAGCGGAGGCATTGGCCACCATCACAGCCAGCAACATACAAAAATTATTTTGGAAAAGTGTTATTACCCGGTTTGAGATCCCGTACGCCTTGATCACGGACAACGGACTGCAATTCACCGATCGACGTTTCAATGAATTTTTGAACGGATTAGGAATCAAGCACCGAATGACCTCGGTGGAGCACCCCCAGTCCAATGGTCAGGCCGAGGCAGCGAATAAGGTTATCCTTAAAGAGTTGAAACGACGTCTCGGACAGGCTAAAGGAACATGGCCGGACCAGCTACCAGAAATCTTGTGGGCATACCGATGCACGCCTCAGAGTTCAACCAAGGAGACCCCCTTTCGGCTAACCTACGGCACAGATGCAATGATACCAGTTGAGGTAGGAGAGCCTTCTCTCAGGCGAACACAATTTGACGAGGATAGCAACCGGGAAAATCTCAATATTGAAATGGACTTGGTAGACGAAGCTCGAGAGCAAGCATTGGTGAACATGGAGGCCTGTAGAACCAGGTTGGCAAAGAAAATTCGAACCAAGGTGAAACCTCGCGATTTTCAAACCGGCGACTTAGTCTGGCGAGTCACAGGAGAGGCGCGAAAAGACAAGACTCAGGGGAAGCTGGCACCAAATTGGGACGGCCCCTACCGCATAATGCACAACTTGCAGAATGGAGCATACAAGTTAGAAGAACTCTCAGGAAAAGTCATTCCACGAACATGGAATGCAACGCACTTGAAGCATTATTTTAGTTAGAATATAATGTATTTGTTTCGGTGCACTCTTTTCCTTATCCCAGGTTTTCTCCTCTTAAAAGAATGTGAACAGAGGTTTTCCTGAGAAAATGTTTTTAATGAGGCACCATATCAATGAAACAAGCCCCTTATTTTTCAGACATCTTTGCTCAATTTAATCTCAAACCTTCAGTCTCCCTCCCGAGATTCATCTCGGCCAAGGTTGAGCATAATCTCCCTCCCGAGATCTCTCTCGGCCAAGGTTGAGCATAGTTTCCCTCCCGAGATCTCTCTCGGCCAAGGTTGAATATGATGTTTACTTCCCGAGATCCCTCTCGGCTAAGGTTGAGCATAGTCTCCCTCCCGAGATCCCTCTCGGCTAAGGTCGAGCATAACCTCCCTCCCGAGATTCCTCTCGGCTAAGGTCGAGCATAATCTCCCTCCCGAGATCTCTCTCGGCCAAGGTTGAGCATAGTTTCCCTCCCGAGATTCATCTCGGCCAAGGTTGAGCATAGTCTCCCTCCCGAGATCCCTCTCGGCTAAGGTTGAGCATAGTCTCCCTCCCGAGATCCCTCTCGGCTAAGGTTGAGCATAGTCTCCCTCCCGAGATTCCTCTCGGCTAAGGACGAGCATAACCTCCCTCCCGAGATTCCTCTCGGCTAAGGACGAGCATAACCTCCCTCCCGAGATTCCTCTCGGCTAAGGACGAGCATAACCTCCCTCCCGAGATTTCTCTCGGCCAAGGTTGAGCATAGTTTCCCTCCCGAGATTCATCTCGGCCAAGGTTGAGCATAATCTCCCTCCCGAAATCTCTCTCGGCCAAGGTTGAATATGATGTTTACTTCCCGAGATTCATCTCGGCCAAGGTTGAGCATAATCTCCCTCCCGAGATCTCTCTCGGCCAAGGTTGAATATGATGTTTACTTCCCGAGATTCCTCTCGGCCAAGGTTGAACGACAAGTCCCCCCCCCGAACCCTCTCGGCCAAGGTAGAGCGTAGCCTCCTTCCCGAAGATCGCTCGGTCGAAATGGAACAACTTGCATTGAAGTTCCCTCTACCCGGGATCCCAATGACCGAAGCCTTTTCTCCCGAGATACACTAACAACCAAAGTTTAATTAGTGAGTTCTTGACCGACTAAGACATTCCCGGTCATCCCTCTCGGCCAAAAAAGAAAAACGTCTCAGACGATCCTAAGACCTACAAACAAGAGAAGCTGCATACAAAGGCGCGCAACAGAGAGTAAAACAGTCTGAATAGGGAGCATACCAATTCATTACGACTCAAGGTCAACGCGGCACTATCGGCCGAAGGGTACAAGCAAGGATGGCTCTAACGGCCCAAAAGGAATCATAAGCAAAAAATAATATACCCTAAATTTGTACATCTTAAACAAAACAGATGCATCCTCAAAAAACAAAAGGTCGTGCCATCCCTCAATCGGCATTGCCGGTCTGCTCGGTCTCTTCGTCGTCATCGTTGAAGGTGGTGCCGGGGTCTTCAGGAGCCGCTAAGCGAGGCGGAGCGGCTTAATCAGGTTCGGCATCGGGGTCGGCCTCAGCATAGTCCATAAACACCCCCTGGAAAAAGTCCTTGCTAAGCGCGAAGGAGAACTCGGGAGGAAAAGTGCCGAAATGATTGGCTTGCCAAACGGCATGCCAAAATCCTTCCTCGTGCTCCTTCACAATCTTGCCTTCGCATTCAGCCCGGAAGGTCGCCATCACCGCATCGCCTTCGGCCTTCGTCCTTTCCACTTCAGCCTGGAGATCCTTCACCTCCTCAACCCGCATCCGCTCGGCATCCTCCGCCGCCTGAACTCGACCTTCCATCCCTTCATAGGCCTCCTTCCAGTGGGCCACCTCGGCCTCCAACGCCGCCTTTTCCCCAGCTAAAGCCTCTTGCACCGAGAGGGATTGTTGTAGAGCCGATTTAGTGTCCTCCAGGCTCTTTTGTAGATTATGCATATCCCCCATCGGTTCCAAGGCCATCTTCCGAAATATGGCGGTGGCCCTCATGTGCAACTCACATGCCATCGCCCATCGAGCCGAAGGAGTGGCCGCATCGAGCATAACATGCCCTTGGGCCGATAACAGATCAGAAGACATCATTCGGGCCGGCCTGATCTCCTCCGATAAAAAGTCCTTGGCAACGATGGCCGAAGGTACGGCCAAATCCGTGGAAGAACCCTCCACTCTTCGTTGCTTGGGCCGAGAGGTTTCCATACCCTCGACATCGGTCCTCCTTTTCCCCTTGTCTTTTCTCTTCCTGCCCCTAGGATCGGGAAGGGCAATAACAGGTGGCGTGGGCCGAGCAGCATCCGTGGTTTGAGGTTGCCGATCAATGGCAACACTTCGATGATCTTCGGCGGAGGTCCCGGCCGGGGCTTTGCTCCTCATCAATTGCCGGTACGACAGTCCCAATCCTTGTTGCGCCATCCAGCCTGCAAAAATCAAACAGTCACACATCAACCTAACAAGAACGACCAATCAGAAATATAAAAACATACCCTCTAAATCAAAATGAGGCCGAGACGACTTGGGCAGCAGCACTAGAAACCGAGAGGGGATACACCTCGGCAGTCCTTTCAGGATATCTAAAGCCGACAACTCGGCTTCGGTCATCATGTCCTCCAGAAAATCATCGTATTTCCGAGGCTGCCGAGTCCAATAAAAAGGGAAAAGGGGTTTCTGCTCGGCATCATAAAAGTAATTTCGGTCGGCGACGGGGTCAATGATCACCTTCACAAACCCCGACTTGAACCCCTTGAAAGACGACGTGAAGGGTGTCAGCAACGGTCGGTCGGCGTTCCGAACCAAAGAAAGCCACTTAACAGTCTTATTCGAAGGACGAGTACAGAAAAAATGTAAAAATAAACCTACGGACGGCTCTATGTAGTGGTATTTACAAAGCACCCGGAACGCTTGCATATAAGCTCACGCGTTCGGGTGCAACTGCGTCGGGGCCACATTCAACACACGAAGGACCCCCATCTGAAAATCGTCGAAGGGGAGCGACATCCCGAGCTCCCGGAAGAAACACTCGTACATGTAGAAAAAATCCCCGGTTCCTTCCCGCTTCGCAAGAAAAACCAGATCAAGCTCCCCGGGGCCTTCGGCCCGGCATCGGCGCAGCAGAATGGGATAAGGATCCCAACCTTCCCATCGGCCTAACGTGCAACGACCAAGAAGACGTATCACGGCAGCCCTCTCATGAAAACGAGAGAAGTACGCCGCCACCTCACCATCGACCCAATCATACCCAGGGATTTCACACGGAGGGTACTTCTGCCTATAATCCCCGGGGCTCATCTCGGCGTCAGGCAAATCCGACCCGGATGAAGAACTAGACTCACCACTACGCTCAGGGCCCGACCCCGCATGACCCCCAATCATTTCCACCTCGGCGTTGAAGGCCAACATCTCGGCCTCGACATCTTGCGCCGACACCCTATCACTAGCCGACGACCCTGACGATAATGTCACACCTTCGGTGGCCATTATCAACAAAAAAAAAATCTAAAAACACAAAAAACGAACCTTTAGGAGTACTCGGCTCACACGAAAGGATATTGAGGCAGTATACCTACAAACAAGGCATGAGGAAGGGAGTCCCATCCCCATACCTTATATAGACCACGCAAAGCAACCCAAAAGCCTCGTAATAAATGCGCCTGAACGCGAAGAGACATAACCCTAGGGCGCGAAACCCAAAGGCGGCAATGGCATGCAACGGTCACTATCCACACACCTCCCGAAGAACACGTGATAGACTATGGACAAGGCCAAGGAATCCAAGAGGTGATATCTTAAAAGAACCAAGAGGAATGGGATGATCTTAAAGACCTTTTCATTTGTTTGTACATATAGTAGTCTCTTGTATAGGTTATTTTGCCTTTGTATTTGTAAGGCACTTTACTAGCTTTTTCTAGTGTTTGTATATTGATTTTGAGGTAGGTTACTTGGAGAGTTTAACTCCATTTAACCTCCCTAGTTGACACATTCATTCTTTATTTTTCAGTAGGAAAAAGGGGGTGACATTTAGCAAAGTTAGGGAGTGTGCTTAGAAATTGGGCCAGAGTTGGGCCTAGGCAAAATTTTACATATTGGACTCATTTTGCTCCTAATTTTTCATAGATTTGATTTAGCTAGGTTTCATCATCATATGATGAACCTAACTAAACCAAATCAAAGAATTTCAAATTAAATCAAGGAGCAATTTGAACCATGGGCCGCCTAGCTTGTTTCCTTCTCCTTGGCCGAATTTTTCAAGCATTCTTACTTGAGTTTGAAGCTTGTCTTGCAAGCTTCTAAACTCAAGCAAGGTTAGCTTAACCTTACCTTGGTTCCTAAAAGAACCATGGTCAAGGTTTAGCTTCTCCTAGAAGCTAGCTAAACCGTAGGAGTTTAAGTTAATCCTACCATGGTTCTTAATGAACCATGGTTAGGGATAACTTCTCCTACAAGCTACTATTCCCTATATATTTGATTTTCCTACACTTGTACTCACTTTTGTCATATTTGAGAAATAAACTCTGAATTTTCTCTCTCAAACAAGAGTCACCAAAACCGTGAGCACCTCCACTCTAGGTTTCCCTCAAAGGTTCTTCAACCTTTGTTTTGGTTCCTCAATCTTCTACCCTAACTAGAAGTGGCCGAACCACCTATCATGACTTCTCCTTCATGGAAGCCTCTTTCATGGAGATTCAAGATTCATCCAAGGGATTAACCTCAAGTTGCATTCGGTCCTTGCATGGAATCAAGTGAAGGATCATCATTCTCCTCACCTAGTTCCATCAACACGTCTCCCCAAAATCAAACCCTGAAATGACCCCGAACCATTTAAGCACATCAAACCCCTACGTCTTTTATCCTGGGGCTTGGGGGGGTAGTGTACTAGGAGGCACCCCTTCGGTCAGGCAATAGGCCGAAAGGGGTGCCCGAGCCGACGAAAACACACCACCCCTTCGGCTGGAGGACGGGCCGAACACACCCTCTCAGCCAAAGGAGGTACCCCATGACTCCCTTACCACTAGAAGAGAACACCCATCAAAACCTTTCGGTATTAAGCCGGGCCGAACACCTCCTCGGCCCTGACCTGAGCCGAACACCTCTTCGGTCTTGGAGAAGGCCGAACACCCTTTCGGCCTCATGCCTAGCCGAGGACTTCAACAAATCAAACCACTGCCATCAACGACGAGTCAAACACCTCCTCGGCCTTGACCTGGGCCGAACACCTCCTCGGCCTAGGCCTAGGCCGAACACCTCCTCGGCATTGACCTAGGCCGAACACCCTTTCGGCCTCGGGGGAGGCCGAACACCCTTTCGGCCTTACGCCTAACCGAGGACTTCGACAAAGAGCAGATCACAAACAACACGTGGCCAGTTAGATACTTATTATGCGTTAATTACCAGGCGAGATTAAGACAGGATTAAGGTTAATTCACGTATTACCCGCATCCCAAGAATGAAGGCCCACCAGGCCCAAACATGTCACTATAAATATACAGGTGATATGACATAAATGAGGTACGTTACGATTCCCACTGGCACATTTATTGCTCTAAACCGAACACTGACTTGATCGTCGGAGTGCCTTTGCAGGTACCCTCCCCACCCTTCGGAGTTAGTAATTCGGTCGGCACGGAAGACTCGGAAAGACTCGAAGGCAGCTAAGAAAGGAGTAAGGAGACAAGTGTTCTACACCCGGAACACGTACATTATGTGAATGATGAATATATCATGCTAAATGAGTTACCATAATGTAAAAAAAATAGTTGCAATCTCTAGCAAATATTAATGAGTAGGGATGTTGGGCGTTGCACGACCAAGAGAAACATAAACATAGGGTATCTTTTCCTTTCCCAACATGTTTTCCTATTCTCTAGTCTCTACACCTTCCCTAACCCTCCTCAACCCAAATCTCTCATTTTGATCTTCAAAATCTAGCTAATGTAGCTTTAACACATGTGGACAAGAAAAAGAAATTTAACACCAAACATTAAACATGAACCGAAAGACTTAGGACATAACCCCCCAACTTTCTTCAACAGTCAAAGTCAGATTCAATTCGACAAACCTCAATATCTGACTGACAGCCCAACGATAAAAGGTTAATTACAGCTAGGTTGTAATTTTTTTATAAATTTCTTAGGATTCCAACTTAAAATTAATTACCACATATATAAACAAAGATAACTCGATAATTAAGGAAGGCATGTAAAAATTTCCAACACCTAGACATGGAGACTTGATAATTCGGATGATACTTCATAAATAAGGCATAATTTTTTCTCTCTCCCGGAGATCATATAGTTAAAAGCTTATTAGGGTCATTGAAAACAACAAAATTCTTCATAAGATTATTTAACATAAGTACAAATTTATTATGACTTAAATTTAAAATTATTAATTAAGTTAAAAAAATTCCATATCTGTTGATCTATACACGTATAGTAATCTAATCCAAATCATATACAATATAACAAAACAAAGTACGTTTTTTTATAAAGAAAATATGTAACTTTTTTTATAACTATAATATAAAAATAAAATATTTACTATTAAAAACAGTAATTAATATTCGTCAGGAATCATGAGCATATACATAAAGAGTATTTCTCACTCAATATAATCTATTATATACTTAATGTTTGATTTAAATTTTAAATAACTTAATTAAGGAATATAACAAACCCTAAATATAACAAACCGCTAACACTTGTGTTAGTTAGTATTAGTAAAAATAAAAGTAAAATATATATAACAATTTTGAGAAATAATGAAGAAATAAGAATATCAAATTTAGAGGATAATTTAGGATACATGATAGGGTTCGTTTCTACACATAATTTATTTAATATTTTATTTAATAAATTTTTATGTCGCTTAAAATTCTATAAGTTATTGTATTTGAATATACATGTTAACAAACACTTATACAATTTTAAAGTGTTTGGATGTATTATCATTTAAGCACTTACAAAATGCTATCTTATTTCAAAAATTTAAAAAATAAATTAATTAAATTTTGACTAAAATTAAAATAAAAAGTTTAAAAATGTTGTTAGTCCCTAAAAAATTAACTGATTTTGATTTTAGTCCTTGCAATATTTATTTTATTGTTTTTAATCCCTATAAATATGAAATTATTATTTTTAACCCTATATTTATTAAAAGATTAAGTGGATATTTTTTGTGTTATGTGTAAGCCCCAAATCCGTTCATCCTTTACTCTTCATTTCTTCTTCCTTGGCTGAAATTGAATCCTTTTCTCCTCTCCTTCTTGTTTTTTTGAAGATTGAGCTGAGGAGAAGTTAGGTTTTGGTGCTAGGGAGCTTGAAGCTTGGGAGAAACTTGGAGTCGTGTGGAAGGTGCTGAGTAGAGGTGTGAAAATGGTGAAGAACATGTGGGTTCTGTCATCAACGGTTGAGCCATTTTAAAGGGTTGAGCCCTTTAGGGGCTATGTGACAGGGGAGGGTTTCTGGAACCAAAGGGCTGAGCCGTTTTAAAGGGCTAAGCGCTTTTGAAATGGTTGAGCCATTTTGAAGGGCTGAGCCCTTTGGGGGCAGAGAGCCAGAGAAGAATTCTTGGAGGTAAAGTGCCGAGCGCTTTGGAGGCGCTGAGCGCTTATGTGCTTTCAGACTTTGACTTTGTAGTATTCATGAAAGTTGTAGCCTTGGATCTTAGTTTTCCAATGGCGTTGGAATCACCAAAAAAGGAGTTCTAGAACTCCAGATATGGTTATTTTAGTGAAGAGGGGTCAAGCTGCTAGCATTGGTTATAGCTGTTTCGGTTTTTAGAATTTTTAACAAGGTAGATGATAGAATATTTAGGAATTGGTGTCTTCATGAGAGTTGTAGTAAATCTTCTTATCTTTCATATGAGATAAGAATGAGCATGATAGGAGTAGCATAACTCCCGATATGCTGTTTTATGTAAAGGTTATCATTTCACAAGGAGTGATTTGGATAAGTTGAAGGCTGTCTTGGGTGCATAGGTTAATTCATGTTATATATGTTGTGTAGGTTGGCATGATATATGAGTTGTAAACATGATGGGTGAGTTTTATTATGTGTTGAATATGTTGTATCTTGTGAAGTTGTTGATCTATTATATGTTGATTATGTTGTTAAAGATGTTAAGTTGAGTTGTGTTGTATGTTGATTATGCTCTTAAAGATGTTACGCTGAGCTCTGCTGTTGAATTGTAAGCTGATTAAGCTGTGTTGATGAGCTATTGATCACTAGGACTAGGGGAGATATTTTTAAAGTTGTTCATCCCATTGTGTGGATTGAGAAAGTTGTGGTGCTCAGAAATCCCAATTTGTTGAAAACCCTCCTTGGGAAGTTGTCCCTTGGAGTGGACGTTGTGCTGTTCTCCTCTAGGACTTAGTTGGTCCCGTGTGTGGGCAAGGTCGAGGCACACGTGTACAAAGCAACCACGGTATAGGGATCAGGTCGAGCTATACCGATTATATATTTATATTTTTGTAAAAGTATATTAATATATAATAAGTTATATTTATCAAATTATTAGTTTATGTATAAATATACTAATAATATTATTGATATTAATTTATGAATAATATTATAAATTAAAGTAAAGAAATTAGAAGTGTCAATTTATTTTTCTAAGTTATTGATTTCTTATTTTTTAGTTTAGCTGTTTATTGAAAAATATCTTTCTAATTTCATAATTTTATAATTTTAAAGTGTAAATTTTTAGTTAAAAAATTAAAAGTTTTTTATTTTATGTTAATAAAATAATATCTTTTAATTTCTTTATTTTTATGTTTAAAAACAAACTTATAAATTAATGTAATTTAGATTTAAAAGTGACAAGGATAATTTACAAGTTTTTAATTATTTTTTTAAGTTTAATTGTTTCTAAATGAAGGAAAAGAAGTAAGAAAACAAGAAATCTTGAAACCCTTCATTGAGTCATATTTAACAAATTATGAGAAACAATCTCACACTCTAGTGAATCAATTTTTATCAATACCATAGTACTTGGCTCAACCATGACTTTGACAGTAACACATGGTCGTTATGAATTCGATTAACAAGAACATGGAGAGGTTGGGAATCTTATATCGAAGATTTAATTCGAATGAAAATGGAAAGTACTACTACTGTGATGAATTGGAATGCATATTCAATAAACCCTAAACACTTTGATTTTGAAATGCAAGAATTGCTTTGCTCCATCCTCTTTCAACCGTCAATAATTTATCTATTTTAAATTATGTCTTATTTTTATTATAAAAACCAACAAAACTGTAAAATTGGATAACCAACAAAACTACTACATGGAGGTTATTTTTTAATAAAGTGGAAATCAAAACCTTTGTATTTCTTTTATCTTTAGTTAAGTTATAAATAAATTTAAATTGATTTTTTTTTAAAAAATGAGTAAACATGATTTAGATTAAAAAAAAAAGACTAAACATAATAATTTATTGTAGATTTTTTTTATAATTTTTTTTTGGAAAAAACTCAAATGAAATTGAATTTCCAAATAAAATATTAAAAATAACATAAATTTAGTTATTTAAATTTTTGTAATTAAAAAACCCATAAAAATTATATAAATTTCAAAATTCAAAATTAGGCTAATTTTAAAATTGAATTTATAATAAAATATGATTATATATTTAAATTTTTAAAAATGAATTTAGAAATTATTGAAATGATAATTTATATTTATGTTATTTTATATAAAAAAAATGAATTTGATAAATAAAAATATCTTAAGTGAGAAACTATCACGCTGTTCAATTTTCCCCATTTTCATGAAAATTCAAATCCCATGAGGCAATGCGTTTCAAATTTCAATTCTTATCTATTAAAAAAAAAAAAAGAGGGGGCAGTTTCTAGTATTCTTTTTTCGACCACGTTCTTACACGTAGGTTAGTACTGGTCACAGTGTCTCATAAGAGGAACTACAGCATCGAAATCAAAAACCCAAAACCTTAAAAAGCGAAAGAAACCCCCAAAATATCTCTCGCTCTGAAACCACCATGGATTTGCAGCCGAACGAGTTCGATCGCCTCTTGTTCTTCGAGCACGCTCGTAAGACCGCAGAAGCCGATTACACCAAGAACCCTCTCGACGCCGACGTTCGTATAATTTCCCCCCATTTTTTTTAATTTTTTTCCCAGATTCGTCGTTTCCTTCGAACTCCGAAATGTTTCTCTCGAAGGATCGGTTCATGATTGCTTATTTAGTTTTTCGTTGATATTAATGTTATTTTCGTTTTTGTTATTATTTATTTTTAATTTTCTTATGAAATGGCGGTTGCCTGTTGGTTATTGGATTGGGAAGTGGAATTATTTTTTTTTGAAATATTTTTTGGAAAAATTATTCCTTTTGTTTTCTAATCTCTGCAGAACTTAACAAGATGGGGAGGAGCTCTATTGGAGTTGTCTCAGTTTCAGAGTTTTCCCGAGTCGAAGAAAATGACCCAAGGTGATGCTAATTCTCTATGCCCTAGAAATTTTATTTTTGTTTTGGATATTTAAGGGCTAGCTTGTTACAGTTTTTTTTTTCTTTAAAGAAATCACTTAGAAGTCTTTCATGCGTTTAATTAAGCTTTTCAACTTATCAGAAGTTAGGAGAAATCTATAATTTGATTAAAATCAAAAGCTATTTTGATCAGTTTCTTATAAAATCAGCTTCTTCCTTTTTTAAATAAAAGTGATTTTTATAATTGTAAACAAACATAATTCACTTTTTTTTTCCTTTCTAAATCTGTAAAAAAATAATCACTAGATTATCTTACATCAGAATCACTTTTCTCTTTTCATATGTAACAAATGGGCCCTAAATTGTTTGTTTGAACTTGAGAAGCCTGCAGATTCAATAATTCTATCAACATATAGGTATTTTATCTAGATTAAGGTTTGGTTTAATATATAGGTGAACAAAGAATATTTTTCCCTTTTCCTTTGTTGCTTCTAATGCGTGCAAAGATTGTTGTGATTGACAGGGGAAGTTGTGGCATGCAGAAGCAGGTAAAGGTACTGTAAATATGAGGGATTTACAAAGCGCTGCTACAGCTCATGATTTTTTATGGACAGACAAGGAGTTGGTTGATATGATTCGCTACTTCGATAGTGATGGAGATGGAAAGGTAAGGATCAGAAGGTCTTTCAATGTTTTTTTTTAGTTTTTTTATTTTGGCTGGAGATCAGAGAGAACATAGAATTACCTTAAGGCTTCTATGACTTTCAATTTGAATTTTAGCGTATAATTGCTAAATTTTTTTGGACTATATAGCATAGATATGGACCATACTAATCCAAATATGTTTTGTTGATTGCAAGTACTAATAGTCTAATACTATGCAGTTAATCTTGAGGTTGGTGTACTGAGTTTGTGTTACCCTTAAATTTGAGGGTTAAGTGTACTTTTTTTACTATAGGTTCAGTTAGGTGTTCCTGATGCATAATTTCACAAATCAAAGTCCTTATCATCCTTGATATCATTACTAGCAGTTGGATCTGGGCCTGTTTTATAAATTTGAACAGTTCACATGGATTAAATTTCATCAAACTTCAACCAGCTTTTTCCTCTGACAGCATTAACATGATCATAAATTCATAGCACAAATATACAATCAATGTTGACATGCATGGTCATGAAAGTTTAAGTACCCATCATAGATTAATATTGTTTTACATTTGCATTTTTTTCAGCTATTGGAATAATCTAGAGAAGATCAATCACTTGGAACATCTTAGGCAAATGGAAGACTCACTACGGGAATCAACCAATCGAGTGTGCCTCCAGTAGGTAAGGTTTTTGTTTCATGTAGACTAGCCATATCCTTCTGTCATCTTCAAATGCCTAATATATCAGTCCATTAAATAACTACTAAAATATCATATTTGTATTTTAACATGTCTACATGTTTTCCTAAATTACTTGGTGATTTCATTGGCAGGAAAATTTAGGAAAGCACCAACTGATGTCACTTGAATGTGCTAACCAGGTAGCAAATGTTGCTCTCTCTCCCTCTCTCTGTCATTATCTTTTGTTCTTTTCTTTGGAATAAATCTTATTTTGGATAATGTTGCTTCACAGTTGCAGGAAGGGATGACATTACCCTTATGATGGCAAATCTGCAAGAATCCCAACCCCTGTCTTGGCTTTTGAATAATGATAATCATCAGTTGATGTTACCTAATGAACCAAAATATCTATCATTTAGGTGCGTTAACTCTTGTATGAGTCTTGCATTCTCAATTCTACAAGCTTAGTGCTACTCCTGTTGAACTGGTTTAGTATGAAAATTATACTTGTTATCCTGCTAGTAGATCTGTTTTCCAATTAGTACGTTTCATTAGACTAGTAATTTTATCAAATTTTCTTTCTAAATTTGACACAACCTTGTGTTTCATTTTGTAATCTAGCTACTAATTCAATAGTATAACATACAGTGATAATACCAATAGTATAACATACTGTTTCATTTTCTCCTATCATGATTTTCTAATCCTTACATAATCTGCAGATCCCACACTTGAGACCTGCTGAATACAAGAGGTCCAGATTGCCTAGGAACCGCAGGACAGTAAACCGGGCCTATGGAGGTGTATTATCTGGTGGAGCTGTTAGAGAAAGGTTTGTTGCACAAAAGATCATTTGATAATTATACTTGAAAACTTAATTTGTGCTCAAGAATTTTGACTTTCAATGGTGTTAAGTATGAATGTGGAAACTTAATTTGAAATTTATTTTATGATTCTGTGCTTTTTGGTCTTTTACATTTAGAATATGAAATGATTTTTAATGTTCTTGTTGGGAGCATGCTTGGTGATGCCCAACACGTTGAGGAGGTAAGGAGCTGCTTTAATCATCAAACTCTTTTGTGAGATTTTCAATTGGGTGCAATGTTTTATTGTCGGGAACCCCAAGTTCATCTGAATGTTTTATTTTAGATGACACCTGGTTTGTATGTTTGGTAACACTTTAATTGTGCAACACAATTTATTATTTAAGTTATTGTCTGCAGTTAGTGGTGTGCTATTTGATTTGGTTTTTTAAGTTATTGGTTGTATTGCCTTGACTTGACTTCAGTTTGCCTATTAAAAACTGTTTCAGGAAAAAGTAGGATCTGGCTTGTCTCTAGATCAAAAGTAGGGGAATCTTGATAATTCAGAAACTGGAATTGGTGAGTACCTAAGTTGCTGGAGTTTTGTTATTGTGTTTTTGTATTATTTATTTCGTATATAGTTTTGAACCCACCCAAGCATGTAGTTTTGGTTGCAATAATTTATATATATTGTTCCTAGAATTTATTAAGTTTTACTTTTAGGTGTAATGTGTTGATGAAGTTATACTGTGCATTCATATTCATAAGTAACATAGGAGGGAGTCAATATTGAACAAAGATATATTACTGAGAAGGTTTCTGATTTACTGAAGGTATTTATAACCTTTTTATCATTCAATTTTTATAATTATTACTGTTAGAGTTTTACTATATGAGAACATATGAATATAATATGTTGGACAATAGTAATGAGTTATTATATACAGTTGATTAATTGTACAAATTAAATACGCAAGATCTTGAATCAATAATTGTTCCATTAACATACTATAAACGCATTTTTCAATGATTGTTTGCATCTGATAGGATTATATAGCACACTTAGTTACTTGTTATTAAATTTCAGAAGACAAATGTTATTGTTTAGTCCAGAATAATAGGCTCTGGTAATTGATTACAAGACTTGGTAATCGATTATAACGATTTAGTTTCAAGTTGTAAAGTTTAAATTCAAATTTGAAATTTTCATCTTCTGGTAATCGATTACAAGAAATGGGTAATCGATTACCAGAGAACCTTTTAATAAGTAAATTTCGAACATATGATTTTCATTGTCTAGTAATCGATTACATGTATAGGTAATCGATTACCAGACTCTTAAAAACAATGGTTTCCTCAAATTTAGTCATCAACAGTTAGTGAGGGATTCATCTCAGTTAGTGATGGATAAAATCCGTCGCAAATTGTGACGAAATTCTGGCGTCGCAAATTGTGACGAAATTCTGGCGTCGCAAATTGTGACGGATTCTACTTAATTAAAGTCATCACAGTTTGTGACGGATTTAATCCCTCACAAATTGCGAGGGATTTAATCCCTCACAAATTGCGACGGATTTTTATTAATTTCTAAACATTTATTATTAGAAATTAGTGACGGAAATTATACTGTTTGTGATGCCTTAATTCCGTCACTAATTGTGACGGAGAAAATAAAATCCGTCACAAATTCCGTCACTAATTGATTTGTGACGGATTTTATCAAAATTAGTGACGGATTTGTTCCCTTTCTAATTTTAATTTTTCTAGTAGTGTTACAAGCGGCCAATCGAGTAAAGTACGAAGTCAGGAACTTAGTTCCTAACTGAGTATTGGAAGGTTGTAGTATTTGGAGGATAGTCGGTAGGTTAATTCCATAGGTGACTTAGTTAAGCTAGCTAATATCGTGGTAGGTCTAAAACCCAGCTGTTCTATCCTGACATAGTACTATACTTCCTTGTTTAAGTGGCAAAGTTTGAGAAATTGTTATCGTGCTGTGGATTGGCATCCAAATTTGTTGTTTACCTAGCAAGCCCAAAAATGTTCTTTGCTGTCGGTTCGGTAGGACCTAGCCACTTAAACTGCTCACCTATGTTGTAGGAGATCTCCGAGTTGAAATGCGTGACGACGCATAAGCTGTTGATGTGTTTAATTGATGTTGATATGAGTTGTATATGTGTTATTGTGTTGTGAAGCTGTGATTGACTTGTGTGTTGTTATGTGTTGTATGTTGACACTGTTGAGGATGATGATAGTGATGTTATGTTGTAAGTTGCTTTTAAACATGTGTTGTTGAGAGGTGTGCAATACATGTGTTGGTTGTTGTTGTGATGAATATGGTAACTATTCCAATGGTTTGTACAGTAGTTGCGTTGAAGTATTGATACAGTGGTGATATGTTGAATCAAGTTAAAATGATATTAAGATGTATAGTATACGTGTTGTTGTCTTCTATGTTGGATGTCAAGATGATTATATAGTTGTTGTGTTGCATATTTAATTATTATGAGTTGCTTATTGTCTCTAGCTTACCCTTGCATGTTTCCATGTGGTTTGGACAGTGATGATTATACATTGTATGGGAGCAGGGCAGGGATAGGCTGGGTGATAACTGCTAGAGGCCACAGGAGGTGCCTGGAGTTGGATTGTTTTTTTTTAGGCTACCTTATACTAGCATATTTTGTTGTATATAGCTGATTGCTGTTGGTTGCTTGATTAACAACTTGTGTTGTAATTATTTTATTATACTATCTTAATATATATATTCCTGTAGTGTGTAGTGTTGTTCCGTAGTGTGACGACTATGATGGGTTGTTACATTATGTACTACTGATAGTGATATCATGTCAACGTTTGATATTTCTAAAAATTCAGATTCTTAAAATAATTATTAGGGACAAAAAAATAATGACTTTAAATTTTAAAAGGTGAAAAAAAATTATAAGGATCAAACCAAAATTTATTTATTTCACAAGGATTAAAAATAGTTTAAACATTTTAGAAAGATGAAAAATAAAGAAAAAAATATAGGAAACAAAATCAAAACTCCCAAGTTTTATAAGAACTAAAAACATATTTAAGTTAAATAAAAATATAAAAAATAATTAAATATTTTTTAAAAGATACATTATACATTACACTAATATTAAAAAATAAAAAAATTATAAATCACCATTTACCTGATTTTAATTTATAAAAAAATAAATTTATTAATAAAGTATAAGAAATCAATTATATATAACCATGATTAAAATTAAGAAACATAAATTTAAAAACTTAAAAATCAATTCTATATATTCTATAAAATCATCATTAAAAAATTATTTTAAATGCGTTATTTTATAGGGAAAAAGGTACGAGAATTTTTTTTTATATAATAGGAAAATATGGATTTAGAGGAAAGACATAAAATAAAAAAAATTGGAGAAAAGAAAAAAATAAAGAGGGACAAAAAAATTTGTGAAGGAGAAACGCAAAATTTTGTAGAAAGTAATAATATATATATATATATATATATATATATATATATATATATATATATATATATATATATAAAACTGATATTAGCTGAAAAAATGAAGAAAAAAAAATATTTATATAAGTTACAAGATTCAAACTTAGATATTTTTTAATAAATTTTCATATCAATTAAGTAATAAAATATATTTGACAACTTATCAAAATAAACTTTAAGATATCTTATAAATTTATTTATAAAATATTTTATAATTTATTTAAACACTTTCATAAACAATTATAGAATAAATAGAAAATTAAGCACATATTGTTTAAATATTATCTATAAACAAGAAAAGTGTTTCATTTGGCCACAAATGTTTTACAAAAATAAAATAAAATGTTTTACAAAAATAAAATAAAATTCAGTGATGAAAGGATTTATATGGAATTTTTTTAAAAAGAATGTTAGTGATGTTTTAACCTTGATATTAGTGACAAAATAATATATTGGTTAAAACTCTTATTTGGTCTTTGATAATATTTTTTTGTTTCAATTTAGTCTCACTTTAATTTTTTGTTTCAATTTAGTCCTCAATTTGGTATTTCCGTCCAAATGATTTAAACGAAGTTAACTGTTAGCCACGTGGATGCCAGGTGGATGCCACGTAGATGCCACGTAGATGGATGCCAAATTTCTTAAATACACCTGGAACCAGAAAGGCCTGTTCTAAAATCAGAACAGCCCGTTTTGGTTGCACTCTTGATGTGTAAATTTTGTACCTGGAACAAACCGTTCCAGATGCAAAATTTACACACCAATAGTGTAACCAGAACGGGTCGTTCTGGTTTCAGAACGGGTCGTTCTGGTTTCAGAATGGTCAATGACTATAGTTCACGGTTGTAAATCGTGTAAGGAAAAAGATTCAAGTTACAAAGCATTTCAAACACTAGATTTGATAATATTGTCAATAATGAGGATTGATAACTTCAATTGCTAAACATTTGGGCTATACAGTGTATTGTTAAGGATGATGCAGTGTATCACTAAGGACAATGATAGCAGGTTTTTATTTCATTATTAGTCAAACTGGAGTGAACCACTTACTACCAAATTGACACTATACAGTCAAGGATGAAACGAAACGATGTTTTCCCTTGAAGTCATTGACGATGTACCCCAACAATAACAACCTGTTCTTGAGGAGGTACAACCTGAATTTTTGTGGTTTAGGGTTTCCCTTTAGCGTTACCCAGATGATTTCTTTTCTCAGTAATTTCTTTGAACTTTTTTAGTATGTGTTATGTTTTGAATTTTTGTTTTCAGTTTCTGAATCATGTTTCTGTCTTTGAATTTATTATATGTTATAAATTTTTATTTTCAATTTTTGAACCACATTGCGACATTTTGGTCAACGCATGCATGAAGTTGGCATTCTGGAACGGGCCGTTCTTTCAGAACGACCCATTCTGATGCACTCATGGTGTATTAAATTTGGATTTGGAACGATCCGTTCCAGTTGCAAAATTAACACATAACATGTGCAAGCAGAACGGGTTGTTTTGATTTCAGAACGGGCCGTTCTGGTTCCAAGTGTATTCATGAAATTTGACGTCCACATATGCATCTACGTGGCATCTACCTGACATCTACGTGACCAACAGTTAACTCCGTTTAAATCATTTGGACGGAAATCTTAAATTGCAATAATTTAAATTATTGGAGACCAAATTAAAACCAAAAATTAAAGTAAGACTAAATTAAAACAAAAAAATATTATAAGGGACTAAATAAAATTTTTAACCTAATATATTAGATTATAAGCATATACATACCACCGCAACATCAATAGTAGTAGGCAACGGTGATGTTGATATAATTGTGGAAGGATAATATTAAATTAATACTATAAGGTAATATTTATAATTGGATTTTAATTTTGATCGATAATTATTTTTATATAAAATTTAAAGCATATGATTTAGATATCTCACCTCTCATAACAATCTATTATCTCATTAGATATATTCTTTATATAATTTTAGTTATAACTTGTGACTTTATGTCTAAAGTGTGCATCAAATTCTAATATTTAATTAAAAACTTAAATTAACAATTTTTTTATATAACATTAGTATTAATTTTAAATAAGATAATGAAATCAAACATGTGTGTAAATTACATATAAAAAAAGGTGTGTTTGTGTTAATTTTACTAAAAAAGTTAATTTTTAAAGTAACCCAAATCGAGTGAATTGATTGAATTTGAAAATATTCTAACCCAACTTTTTTATTAGTTGCTCTCGAAATTTTAAAATAAAGGTTAAATTATTTTTTCTTTCTTTTTTATTTATATCATTAATTTTTTTTATAATTATAATTTTTTTTTAATTTTTAATATTTAATATTTTATTATATTAAATTTTATTAAAACTGTTAATAATCAACAGGTGGGGCGTCAATAAAAAACATTTTTAAATAATTAAATAACCAAATTAAATATTAAAATAAAAAAATTAAATTAAATAATATTTTATCTGACAAATTTGTTATTTTCTTATACTTAAATAAATTTGAATTTATTTTTATGTACTTAATATCTTATTTTTATAAATAACCCCTTCCTTTTCTTTTTGGGAACATTTTAATTTTAATATTCTTTTTATTCCATACTCAATTTATTGTTTGTCGTTATCTTGTGAAGATAATTAAGTTTGATTTTATAAATGTTTTTGAATTTTAATCGTTGTCCCAAAATGGAATTGTAGCATTGGGTGCAATCAGAGCGAGAACTAGTGATTAAGTGTCATATAAAGAACTTGGCTGCCATCAAAACTAGTAAAAGTTGGTCAAATTAATCCAACACGTAAACAATACCAATAATTTTTTCAAGAAATATCGATTTTCATTTTGATTATTTTAGTTTAATCTAAAATATATAATTTTAAGATAAAAAATTTATTTAAATATTATGCATTGAATTTGGCAATCTATTTTTAAAATAAAAATTAAGATTTTTTTTGTTCAATTTCATTAAAATTATTAGTAAAAATTAATATTTTATCCTGTACAATGTACATGTTAAATATTTACTATATATATAACTAAAATTTAAAATAAATTATGTATAAATAAATATTATATTTAAATATATAAATTATATTTAAAATTTGAATAAATTCATATTTCAAATATATATTTAAATTTGTGCTAAGTAATTTAAACTTTAGTACTAATTTAATAATTTATTTCAAAAATAATAACATTTAATTCATAAATAATTATGATAAATATAAATTAAATTAAATATGAAACTAAAACAATCTCTCTTATCGAAGAAACTTTTTTTAAAATATTCTCACGTAAGATAAAGATGTGTATTTTATATATTTAGGTTGATTTATACAAAAAAAAATAATATTAAACATTTTTTTAAAAATTAGAAATCAAGTTGAATATTTTCTTCCAAAATAGTTTACGCAATATAAGAAAGTTTTGCAATTTTATCACACAATTACAAAAATTATCATGTATAGTAAATATGTTAATTTTTATTGTAATTATTTTAAAATTTATAATTATAACAATTTTTTATTAGTCATATTATGAGTTTAATTTATAAATCTTATATGTTAAAATTCTACTTTAATAAACATACTTATTTAATTTGAAGTGAAATTCTTCTTCTAAATCTTTATTATCCTCATTTTGATAAGTAAAATCTTAAGGTAAATTGAACACTAATTAATTTTGGACTAACTACTAAATGAATAATAATAATAATAAGTTAAGATTTTCCAACATGATAAGCACCCTACATGTCATTTAATATTTACCATTTTATCTACCCAAATAAATTTTTTTGTTGTACAAGAGAATAATTTTGGTTCCGATTGGTAGGCAACCAAAAATAAAAATAAAAATTATATATATATATATATATATATATATATTTATACTAAGGATAAATTGAAATGAATGTCATTAATATTAATATGGAGAAAGCAATTATCTCAAGAAATGTTACAAAAATTTCTCCCGATATATGAGGAACATGCACGTTAGTGATGTCGTAATGGGTTGAAACTTGAATGACCCATTTGCGATCACATGCGTGAACAGAAACCCAACAATCCCCTTCCAAGATCTATCCTATATCCCTTGGCTTCTGTGCCACTCATATTCACTCAATCACTCCATCCTCGTAATCATAATGTTGAAACAAACATCTAAATCTAAATATTAATAGAGATAATCACCTATACATTATTAATGTAAAATTTTTTCACACCGATAATCAATTATATTTTTTAATTATGTTATGTCACTATAAATATATTTACTTTTAACAGTGACATGACATAATTAAAAGTATAATTGATTGTCGGTATAAAAAAAACTTTACACTGACAATATATATGTGATTAACTCATATTAATAATACTGATATTATTTTTTTTTTACAAAAATCCAAATTAATTAATCAAAAGACATGCATTAAAAAAAGTCATCAAAACACCAAATAATAATTCCACTAATCATGTCACTTATCTCAATAATTGAAAGACTTAAAATTAAGATATGAACATCGATTTGGTATTCCAAGAATAGATTCTTATGAATACATTTATTTTAATTGTGAGTTTTGAAATATTATGTAAAAAAAAATATTAATTGTTACACTTCTTTGACCACCATTTTATGCATAATGAAGTGAAATAATGATACGTCGGCAACGTGCAGAGTGAACAGTGTCTTGTATATTAATTCTCACGCCATCACCGATATTTGTTCACACTATTAAGTTTTATATATTAAGGGAAAGAAAGATTGGAAAAGGGAAACACAACATGAGAGCAAACTTAATTAATTTCTGTTTGAGTAATGTTATATCTTTTAAAAAAAATTCTTAATATTTTGCATAGAAATGGTTAAAATAAAAAAAGTATATAATATTATTAATGCAATAAACATTCACTATTTTTTTTAAAACATTTAACAAATATATATGATGATTAATATAAAGATGTTCTAACAAGGTTAATTTTATAATCATTTTTATCTATTTTTTCTATGTAGCCTTTCTATATATGTAGATGGTTAACTTAAATATGTATAATTAAGGATTGTAAGACACATGTTGCGTAGCTAGTGATAGATATCTAGCTATAGTGAATGCCATTTTGAGATCTTCACCTAAAGAATAAATAGGAATATAGATCAGTAGGTACATGGAAGATGGAGTGCATGCTTGAAAAGGTAGGTGGGCACATATATATACTTATTGGAATAAGATCAAAATTAATATTAATATTAAATAAAAAGTAGGCCAGGAAGATTCCATTTGGCTAACACCCCAGCCTTAAATAAGCAAGTCGATGTATTGCTTGTAATTGCGTGGGTCCATTTCAGCTATAATTTAATTTTCTCACAAAATAATAGTGCAATTAGTGTTAAAAAATTTATTAAAAGAACATATATAATATAACCCAGCCAACGAGAAATCATGCCAAATTTTCATTTATCGGTTTGGTATGCTATAAGAGAGAAGTCACATTTGTTGGTGTAGGAGATTAATTAGTTTAAGTTCGTCTCACAATAACATATATATCAAGTATTTTTTTTACACCAATATATCAAGTATTATAACAGGATGGATCGAGATAGTAGTGGAACATTTTACACTCATATTATAAGAACAATCTAATTAATACTTATTAATTTTGTATTTAATTTTTGTTGTATGTAAAAAATCTTTAGATTAGTAATAATTATAGTATTAGTTTGTGGCCTAATAGGTTAAAGGATACCCATGATGAAAATAAACAAAATACCATATATTATATTCATATGACCACATATATATATGCACAAAATAAGACCCCCTTCCTCCAATACTTTACCATAAGAGAACCCTAAAAGTGAAATTAATTTAATACGTGACTACCATGATTGATGCATAGGAAGAGTTGAAAACCACAATTGTTATATATCACCTCTGGGGTAGCTATTATTTCCATAAGGATCATTGTTCCAACTAGTAGTAGAAGGTCTAGAGAAACCATGAGAGTGACCAAGTGAGGAACCACCACCTCCATCATCACTCACCCTTCTCATTCCATGATGAGTACTTGGCATTTCAGTGCAACTATAGCGGATCAAATCAGCATTTGTGGCATCAAGTTCCTTCTGGAGCCTTAGGACTTGCCTTTGGAGCACTGAAATGGCACCAACACAGCCATAGACTGGATCTTTGATCCTTGCTTCAGCTTCATAGGCAAGAGAGTTCACAGCATCCTCTCTCTGATAGGGTTGCACCTCATTGAGGAGTTTGCTCACATTGCTTGCACCAAAGATCTTGTGTACATTGGCGAACTTTTGAGGCTCTTCTGGGGGGAAATATGGGGCAAAAATGCAATCTGGCATGCACTTCCTTCTCAAAAACTTGCAGGCAGCACATGGAGAATTGGAGTAGCTAGAAGAGGCCATGATCTTCACTCTCCCTAACAAATCAAAACATACTATACACTAATCAATTACCAAACAACTATTTATAAATACAAAGAATCTATCTAAATACAAGCCTAAAAAGGCTTTTCAGAACTCTTTTATTGAAAAATATTTTTTATATACAATACATAAATTCTTAAAAAATACTTCTAACCAGTATTTAAATAGATTTAAACTCTCTCTATACATAATATTCAATATTGAATCTTCTAAATGATCATATTTATGTGTGTTAATTTTGCCAAATTTTGTATATGTGTGTTTTACCAAATTGTATTTTAAATTATTAATATAAATAGATAGTCCACTTGGATTAGTTCTATTTGGAACTTAATTAATAGATCTCTTCCATGTATAAACACATCTAATTAAACTAATTAGGGTTATGTGGAGATTTTGCCTGCTTGTTAAAGCACTTTGCTGCTGCTATACTTTTTGAACTTTCTTTTGAACTTTTTGTGCCTAAGTCGTCTTCATTGAATCTGAGTGCCACTATTCACAGATTCTCAGTACTCAGAACTCTTTTGTTTTCTTTTTTCCTGTTTTGTACAGAAAGAGGGAGGAAATTGAAAAGAAAAGATATAGGATAGAATATGCATGACAATTTTATTAATTATTTGTGCTTCTTTAGTTTCTTCATTTCAAGTTCCATATATATCTGCATGTTAATTTCTTTCTTTAACCTATCTCTTTCTCTCCACCATATTGGAAGTGGTTAGAAGGGCAAGATTGGAACACCAACCATGCAGGTATCTTTTGTTATTAATGGTGGATTGGACACATGTAGATTTTTCTCAAATTTTAACTCTTTCTGTTGTTGGTACCCAGAATTTCATACCTTCAAAAAATTCCAAAAACCAAAAACCCTGATATCCAAGCCAAGAACACTATAATTTATTAATTAGACAAAATTCCAAAGAAAGAACAAGAAAAAAAAATAATTGGGACAAAAAAGTATACCTGGTGAAGCTAGCTAGCTAGGTTTCTTTGAACAAACAACATGTAATTAATTTGGATCATTACCTTAATGTAGGAGGCTTGATCTTTCAAGATCTGTTAATTCTTTAATATTTGGCTTGTGAAAAAGTGTGCCACCTAACGGAGAGAGAGAATTGTTGAAAAATTTACTATTGGATGTGAGGGTTGAGGAGGAACCCTAGTTAGTTGCAAGACAAGATGAGAGAAACCCGCAAATTAACACAGTGAGACAACAGATAAACGACATGATCGGGGGCATAGGGAGGCAAAGAGCATTTCGCTGAGAAAGAAAGCAAAATGGGGCAACAAAAGTGAAAAACAATGACTATGACAAAACCTTTATAATAATGTCAAACACTGTACAAGAATATCCAATCTTAACTTGCAATGTAATCCACCCCATAGATTTTACACACAGTAAACACAGTTTATGTACGCACACTGCTATGCATATACTAAATTTGTTGTCATTCATAATAGAGAAAATTAATATGAATATGTTAACTCTCATTCAATCACAAATTATAATATAATTAAGATAATTTTTTTTTTTAATTTTTTTTATGGTAAATAATCAAAGTTATAATTATAATTTTTTATTGATTCACAGTGTAAAAGTGACAGTGTATAGCTATTAAAACTCTTATAAATGTATATAAATTAAAATTTTATAATTATTTGGTTTTTTTTTTTTTGCAAAATAAAAGCTATATAAATGTATCGTTTTATATTAATTTTCCTTTAGTTAACAATTAATTTTACTAAAGTCTTCTAATTTAATAAGTTAAATTAATGATTTTCAATTTTTTTTTTGTAATTTAGTTAACTTTTCAATTTAGTTTATCAATTATTTATATCGACGTAGCTTTAGAAAATGGAGAACTTAAAAATAAATTCATTTGAATATACTGCCATCTTATATATCCTGTTTTTTCTTCACTTTATTTTTGATTATGTGGAATTTATATTAATTAGTTTTTTTTCTCCTTCCATATGCTTCTTTGTTTCCCAGACAAGGCGATGACGCCACTAAAAAAATCCAAATTATTAAAATTTTGTAGTGTTAAATATGTTTTATATTTTGAATGGTACTGATATTAGTTTCGTTTTTATAAAAAAAAAAATCATTTTTATTTTTATATTTTGACAAAACCATATATTTTAGTTTTTAGAATGAAGAGACTAATTAAATACGTAACTTTTAATATATAGATGTAAGAACTAAACGTGAACAAATTTTAATTAAATTAAAACTGGCAAAAAAAAAAAATACTTGACCCTGTTTAATAAAATGAGATTTATCGCTCAGTCCTAGCCAAAACCCGAATCATGTTTTTTAATGAATAGTTTTTACCTAAATGTAAAAATGATTTTCTGTTTTTGTATATATAATTTTTGAATTATTTTATTTTTAAATTTTAAATAATAAAAAATAATATAAAAAATTAACTATTTTTTAATATTCTTTAAAAGAATATAAAAAAATCTGAGATCTTGAAATTTAAAGATTAAACACAACACTAATTAATTCAACAAACTTTAATAATTCTTAAGTACTTTTAAATTAAAGATATAGAGTATCTCGATTTTATTGCTTAAAAAAAACGAATATATCCAACATAATATAATGTATTTTTTTCTATAAAAATTTGTAGAACAAAAAGACTCCCAATACACTAAGCAAAGCACCAATGATATATTACTCATCTAGAGAGAATTACTACAGAAACTTGAACTTACACTTATGAAAAAGGTGAAAGTTTGATCCGAATCATTTATTACTTGTATCAATCCACATGGAAAAAAATAATAATAATGCATTTTCATATTTCCCTGATGTTTCAATTTTGATATTCATTGTGAGAATTTTTTTGGGGGGAACAACGTAATTATAGTATTATGTGGTAAAGTTTTTTCTTTTTGACGTTGTAGATACCCATAAAAGGGGGAAAAAACCTACAGGTATCTAGGTTTCCCAAAATTGATTAAAATCAAAAGTGATAAAAAGAAGAAAAAAGGTATAAATAATAATTTATTAAAGTTGATATATCAATAGGTGAAAGTCGGCAGGTCGGGGTTGACGTAGACTAATCCTTTTTTTGTCAACTGTCGACCCATATTTTTGAAGATTCCGAGTGTTGATTTAATTTTTTTTATTTTACAGAAGAGTATTAATTTTTTTTCAAAAATTTGAACATAAAATATGTGAATATTTTTTCTCAGCTTAAGTTTTAATTTAATTAGTAGTCTTGGATTTGAATTTTAAATATATAATATATATAATTACATTAAATATTTTTAAAAAAAGAATTTTATTTCCAACAATAATTATTTTTTGTTAGAGTAAATTTGTCTCGTGTATAAAACACATGTCGTAATAATATATGATAATTAAGAATTTATTCTAACTAGTCCTTAGTATGACAAGTTGAACATTTTTTAAAAAATAATGTCTCATTTGAGTTGCGTGAATAAAAAATGTAGTTGAGATGAAATTAATTTTATTAAAGATGATAGTTAGGTTCTTTATTAGAAATTAGTCATCTATAGTAAATACTTTATACACATAATATGATTAAAAAAAAAAAGAACTTATGTACAATATATTACTGTATAGGTAAGACTACTCGGCCACACCTTTCGGCATGTGTAGCTGACAGGCATGACCGAACGAGTCGTCTCAGGAATGGCACTTAGGCCACAAATAGGCTGAGGAGGATGAGTTAAGTTAACATAACTCACCGAACCAGGTAGCTAACACCCGATTGGCCACAAAATAGCCGAAGTCCCAGGTGAAGTAAACCGTGGAGTCAGCAATCACCCCTAATCAATAATTAAGGGTTAATCACACGGATAAGTCAATTAGGAACGTATTACCTAATAGGGTAATCCCGCTGCAGGGCCCATGGAGAACATGGCCCATTAATGTCATTATAAATAGCTCATGTCTCGAGGTAACGTCACTGTTCATTAATTACTATCGATATTCGTGCTTGTCGTGACTTGAGCGTCGGAATGTCTTTTGCAGGTGCCCTCCCCCTCACTGAAATATTCGCTTGGAGCTCTCGTTCGGCCTTTAGAATACGAGAAGATTACTAGTGTGTCCTTCCGACAGGTACAATTACAAAATTTTAGTAGTTAGCTAGGAATATAGGAAATTAAAAATTGGAATATATATTATGACTAATACTTTTTAAAATAAAATATGTATTGATATAAATACATTATCATATTATGGAAAAGATTATCAATCTAAAATTAAAAAATAATACATATTGCTAGTTGTCAAGTTTTAAAATATTTCATGACATCGTATTAAGTTAAATTGAACTGTGACTGGTCTAAGATTCAAAACAAAGTTTGAATTTTAGAACTCCAATATGTCTATTTCACGTTATTCCGTTTTGATAGATTTTAAACAAGAATTGTTTACTAAATTATAGGCACATATATATGTGCTTATAAAATAAATAAACTTATAAAAATATAAGGCACCTAAATTGTATAAGATTTAATGGTGATGCGCATTATTAGTGGAAAAACTTATGTATAATTCACAAAATAAAAATTTATTGATGATTTGACTTTTTAATTAATTATTATTAAAGTAAAAAAAATGTATTATTATTATTATAATATAATTTTTAATTAAATAGAAATATAAAAATACTCTTTCTATTCATCAAATTAATAATATTAATACCAAAGTTTGAATTTAAAACTCTGTATACACTACATTAATTTCATCATTAGACAATATAAAAATACTTTACTATGTCAATACATAATTTTATTTATTATTATTTATATACTATCAAACTAAATAATTTTTATTCTTTCACAGTCCTTCACTTAAAGCCTAAAGGCTTCTAATTAAACATAAATGCATGTAATCCTTTGTTAGCAATCAATAAGAGTTCTTTTGTTATCTGTTGAACTCGTTTTTGTGCTTCCGTGTGTTTGAATTTTTCTAGACTTTGATTGAAATTCATTGTCACCTAATTAAATATTCTCATTTTTTTTTTACTTTACAATCCAAACCACAATGGAAACAAGAGTCAGTTAGAATTCGAAAACATGTAAACATAGGAAATAATTTTATATCATACAACATCATATCCTAAACATATATGAAAGCTAAATACTCTAATGTTATCATATATCTCATTCAAACCATGATACATAAGACATCTAACAACGCTTATAAACATACTACAACATACATCATATGCATACACCTCAAATAATGCGTCATTACACATTCAACTACGGAGATCTCCTAACAACATGAGCAATTTAAGTGATTCTACTAACCAACCCAATCATTTATGTATCCGAAGCATTAGCTTAATCACAACAAAATGGGATAACAATTCCTCTACTGGTTTCTCGGCGATTTTGTGACTTACACTAGAAGTTTGATTCCACCATTAGAAATAATACAATTGGGTATTGGCTAACCACAACCTTGGCATGGATTATCAAGTCATATATGAAATTCTCCTACTGATTATCCTCAAGGAACCACACAATCTTTTTAGGTACTTGGTTAAGGGTTATAACCCTCAACCTCATACCTTACTTAACCACTAAGGACCTAGAAGAGACATCAACACACCTCAAAACCTACTATAAGAAACACACTTACTTAAAGAGTTTTCAATAGTATGGTTTACTCGAGCACCACTCCAAGATTTCCAATTTTCAAAAATAATTTCTTCTCCTCAAGTCCTAAGTTAGCCAACATGCCTAAATGTCATGCTGCATTTATCACCATTCACACCTCATGAACAAATCATCTATATACATCACATTCAGTTAATACATATAGAGATCAAAAACCTTGTACAAATATATCATACATATGCTCATCATCATACAACACCATACAAACATCTATATATGTCATATTCAATCAACATACATAGAGTTAGTCTCCATCTTTATACAATATTCCAAAGCATACCCATCATCCAAGCATATGCGCTCGACACAATATATCTCATGCATGATGCCATCGAGACAAGGAGTTCTTTATCTCGCTCACGCCCAACACCATTTATAAGTCATGCCCGATGTGACTGAGGTGGAGACCCCTTGGTATCTCACGTCTAGCATGGCCAAACTCATGTCTAACCTCATATCAGGTAGAGAGTCTTTACCTGAATCTTACCCGTGTCACCTCAGTGGTGCCTAACATCCTCTAAACAAGGAGCCTTTGTCTTAATTACGCATAGTGCCATCCAACTAGGGTTCGATGTCACTAAGTAAGAGACTTTCCCTTGCTACCACACCCAACGTTATTCAAACCGCACTCAGGGTTGTTCCAACATAAGACGAGTCTCTCTCTTCACAACCATTGCCACCAATCACTACAAGAAAAATGTAAATTATCGACGGATACAAATCCGTTGAAAAATTTATATTTCTGACGAAAAAAAATTCGTAGGAAAAGATATTACCGACGAATAATTTTCGACAGATATAAATCTGTCGGACAATTTATATTTCTGACGGATATATCTGTCGATAATTTTAGACGGATACAAATCTATCGAAAAATTTATATTTTTGACGGATATATCCGTCGGTAATTTCCGACAGATTAATATATGTCAAAAAATTTATATTTTCGGTGGAAAAAATTTCGTAGGAAAAGTTATATTACTGATGGAATATTTTCAACATATTTATATTTGTTGAAAATGTAAGAATTTTTTACGAAAATTGACAATCATATATTAAAAAAATTAATAAAATTTTATCTATATATATATATATAGAGAGAGAGAGAGTGAGGGAGAGAGAGAGAGAGAGGAGGAGGAGGAATCAAATGACTTACAAAATAACTCTTGATAAAGTTACTCCGCTCAATAACTCATGGTGTATGTTGAATTTCATCGATCCAATTGTTAAATTAAAATTTATTAAATTTTACTAATAATTAAATAGAAAAAAATTGATTAACTTTGGAATAAATTATTTGCTAACAATATAGTTTAAAAAGTTAATTATTTTAAATTATTTAACTAGAATTTATTGACAATTTACTATATAATCTTGATATTTTTGTATGACTAATATCTAGTTTTAAATTTGATATGAAAATATTATGATATAATTAGATAAGATTTTAAATTAGTATTTTATTAATGGTTGATAATTAGAAAATAAAATAAGGATAAATACATTTTTTGAATTTTATATCTTAGATTTAAGATAAATAAATATATTAAGTTAATTAATGATTTATTTAAAATGTTAAAATTTAATTTATAAGTATGTAATAAATAAGTATTTATAATTTTATAAATTATAAAAATAATATTTTAAAATATATAAATTATTATTTAAACTTTTACATTTATAATAAATAATTTAAATTGTATCATAATATTAATTTTAAATAGAAATAAGTAGATTGTTAATTATAAAAGTAAGTATATATATAAATAAAGATTAATTAAATATAATATAACTATTATTATTGGTAATATAATTATTATATATATTATTATATTTTTATAACGGTCCGGACACATCGGAATGAGAGAGATCCAGAGATAGTATAAGTATGAGATTGTATAGTTGAGAATGACTTATACTAACAACATACATCTATTTTTCGGTAGCTTATCTCATTAGAATTCCACAGTTAAGCGTGTTTGACTTGGAGTAATATAGGGATGGGTGACCTTTTAAAAAGTTTCTCAGAAATTGTGCAAGTAAGGACAAAACACACTAAAAAGTGAAGTGTCGTGAAATAGAACCCTTGAGAGACCAAATATGAGGGGTGTTATATTAATAAATTTATTAAAATTAAACAGAAATTTTTCGTCGGATTAATCACATAAAGATTTTCAAACAATTTTTGACAGATATATCCGTCGGTAATTTATGACAAATGTGACACCCTCTACCCCAACATTAATACACAATAAATGTAAACAAATATTGTTTCTTTTCTTTTTTGAGTAAATAAAATCTTTCATAATTAACAACTTCTTTCATGGATAAAATAATTGTCTCAAATATCAAAAGGTAGAAGATTCACATTCGTAACTCATAAATCATAGGAAGACATCATGTAAGTATCAAGATTCAAGAAATCATATAAAAGAAAATATAGATTAATTCCAGCAAAGGTGGCAGTGCCTCCTAGTTAGGAATTAATTTATAAATTTCAAGTCATGTAATAAAAATAATATGACAAAGATGTACATTTTGGTCTTTTCTCAAGAACGTTCAAAATTACAAAAGAAGAGAAAATTAAAGCTTTTAAAATAATAACATCCCGAAATAAGCCTAGCTATGCCCGATGTCACATCCTATCAAAGCATGCCCAACTGAACTCTTAAGCCTCATCACCAACATCCTCATGATGATGATCCCCTGCAACATAATTTAAACATATACAAGAACAACAAGGGAGCGAGAAACTTCTCACTCAGTTTTAGGTGAAGAAATAAAGGTTAGATAGCACACACACACACAACATATATAAGTCACATGTAAACAATACACATAAATAATTAATATCACATATATATTCATTTATCATGCTATGATGTCATGGACTCGACTCATAAATGCATGCATGTGGCGCCATAAGGAAGTTTCACATTCATCACTGGTGACCCTAAGACACACCTGGTTACAACTGTCGGTGACCCTAAGGTACACCTTGTTAGCATGTTACAACTGTCGGTGACCCTAAGGTACACCTGGTTAGCATATCACAACTGTCGGTGACCCTAAGGTACACCTTATTAAGCATATCACAACTGTCGGTGACCCTAAGGTACACCTTGTTAGCATATCACAATTGTCGGTGACCCTAAGGTACACCTTGTTAGCATATCACAACTGTCGGTGACCCTAAGGTACACCATGTTAGCATCACTGGTATGCGGCCTCAGCGGCACACCTGGAGTAACATATGCATATGATGCATGTCACACATTCATTATATTCATTAACTCAACATTTAACTTATTACAGAATTTCATTAAGTATATCATGTCATCATTTTTCATGTTCTCACAATCATAACTTGTCTCAATAGTCCATTCTTAGGTCTCATGTCATTTGTCCATATTTCACATGGTCATGTCATAAATACTCCTCATAAGGTCCGCACAGGAATTCACAGAGAGCATATTTATTCATATTAAAACATTTATTTTTAAAATTAATTATATATTCATTATTACTTCCAACAAGGAACAAAGTAGAACAAATAGAAAATAAAACAGAACAACGGCAAGGGATTGAGGTTACATAATCATTTATTATTTCCAACGAGGAACAGAACAGAGCAAACAGAAAATAAAACAGAACAACGACAAGGGATTGGGGGCCAATCCGACAATCAAACCATCCAACAATTATCCCCACACCCCCGAGCGAGGTTTCTCACTCCCCCCCTTACCTGGACAAGCGGAGTTGAAACTTGGGCAGGGCCTCCTCCTCTGGATTCCCTCTTTCCTTCCCTCTCTTTCTTTCTCTCTCTCTCTCTCTCTCTCTCTCTCTCTCCTCTTTCTCTCTCTAAGATTTCATCTTCTCACTCAGTATAAAATTTTCACCCCCCCTTGCCCCTATTTATAGGCATCCTGGCACACCCGGAATGACCCGTACTGATTTCGGAACGGCCCGTTTCGGATCCTTCGAATATATGCAAATTTTTCAACTGGAACGTCTCGTTCCAAAATCGGAACGGCCCGTTTTCAAAAAGTAGAACGACCCGTTCTGGAGTTCATTTTTACACATATTGATCATAATGAGAACGACCCGTTTCCAACTTAAATTTTTAAGCATTTTTATTACTCTGGAACGGCCCGTTTCACTTTGGGAACGGCCCATTCCGGAAAAACCCAAATAGGCCATTTTGCACATTTGGAACGGCCCGTTCCACTTTTGGAACGGCCCGTTCTGCTTCCTCAAAAACAGTTTATTTCCATTGTTTGGAATGGCCCGTTCCACATTTGGAGCAGCCCGTTCTGGCGTAAAAAAAATAGAATTTTATAAAACTTTCACAAAAAATTTAAAATTATTAAAAACCTTTACAAATATTTTATAAAAACTTCTTTTAATTAACCAAAATAACTTATAAAAATAATCTTCATAAATATATAAAAATAGACAATAATTGATATTGTGATAGTAGAAATTCCGGGGTGTTACAACGGATAATTACCGACGGATATATCCGTTAGAAATTTCCAATGGATTAAATTGTTTCCAACAGATTTTTTTTCTAACGTCCCTTTTTTCGACGGATTTGCATCCATCGGAAATCTGTCGAAAATAGAGAATTTCCAACGGATATTTCTTTTTACCAACGGAATATGTCCATCGAAAATTTGTATTTTTCTTGTAGTGAATCGTGTACTGGTGTGATCAAGATTGAGCCTTTTCGTTGGAACTGGGCCTGACGCCACGAAGGTGTGTCCAACGTGACTGTAATTTCTGCTTAATGTAGATCACGAAAAACGTCTCATTCACTTGAAACTTAGAAAATATGAGATATGTAAGGCTTCCAATACTATATATACATCATATATGACTTAAAATTAGGCTAAAACAATACATGCAACCACAATCAAAGAAATCACCAATTCCTACCCCATGAACCTTACTCCTCGAGTTCAATATAACCAGTCCCAAATTCATGCAATCTCAATGCTTAAACGCATGTAATCCACAATCCATTTAACCTAACGATTCATTAAAACTCTTCCTAACTTCCCTTATCTCAGAAATTACACCAAGAGGACGAGGAGAAGAGAAGAAAGGAATCGAACTCTTAGAAGAACTTCGAATAGAAGGGTCGATTCAAGCTTCCGAACCTGAATCAAAATACATAAGAAGGGTTATGGATTCTAAGAAAAGAATCATCCGAGTTCAAGAGATGTTAAGGGAGAAAAAGAAAATTCACTGATTCAAAGTACTTCTCTCTAGAATCTGGAGAGTTGAGTTTATAAGATTCGGTTCTCAATAGAAACCTTATATATCTTCCACTCTCAAGGTTAACTAGACCTTAAGTTAGAGATCCTTATAATTCCCTCAACTCACCTAGTTATAATGTTACAAATCATCACTTTTTCTCACATCCATTATATAATAAATAATTTTTATTTTTATTTTTATCAATTTTGATGTGAGATTTACTTAAATATGGATTCCGGACGTGTATTTAAACATGTTCAAAGATAACGTGAATAAATATGGTTCGTTATTGAAGGTTTGATTAATACTAGTATATAATTTTATTTGCATAATTATATAAAATAAATTCGAAGTTAAACAACTATTTAACAGTTAATGAATTTAACTAAAATGTATTGATAAAGTAGTTTATTATAATATACTGTTATCCATTTACTAATTCTCATGTGATGAGGTTATTGAGAATTTTAAGATTAAATCACATTAATAAGCAATTAATAGATAATGAGTATAGTAAAATCGATTTAGTAGCGGAGAATTTAAATAATTTGTATGTTAAATTTTAGATTCAAATTTTGCTACTAATGATCACTGGGTTGATCTTTTAAAAAATTATATGAAGACTTAAGTTCAATTTTTATTATTGTTTTCATAAATAAAAAAATTATAAAATTTTTGATGTCATGCATTAATAAAAAAATGATATAGCTAGGGTCATTAACTTTGCTATTGTATATTTGCACTGTGCAAAACGTGAAGCCATAGTTGCTCACTGCATCCATATGAGAATGAGTGATGGACATCCAAACAAACATGAGAAGCCAAAATGATCAAAGAAAGAATATTGATCAGCTTTTAACTATTTTATGAGATGGTACATACTAAATTTTTAGGTTCTTCCCCTTTGCTGTCCCTTCTTTTTTTGTAGGGCACACATTTAAGGATTCATTTCTATAAAGATATTCCAAGATATCTCATGCAAATCTCTCTCCTCTGAATTTGTGTATGTACTGTGTTGTCCTCAATTATTGATCATTCTTCAGTCAGGTAAAATAAAAAAATATATAAAAAACTTGCTGTTTAACTTTCATTATATTGATTTTTTTCAAAGGAATTATGTTATCGGCGTAAAGTAATTATTGATGGCTAATGTTATTCCAAATTTGATTGATCATCTTTTAACATTTTATTTGGAAACTAATAGAAAAAAAAAAAAAAAGAGAGAAACAAAGAGAATTCAAAGAAAATACAAACTTTCGATGTTTAGTAACAATAAAAGTGATAGATGAAGAAATAAAAAAGTGTAAGTTTCACACATTTTTATTTATCTACTAAATAGCAAAGAAATGCAAAGAAATGCAAAGAAATGCAAAGAAATGAGAAATGATAGTGTTACAATTAAAATTGATATCTATCATTTTTAAAATTTTCACTGAAAACACATGCACAGATATGGATATGTTTAGTCATTAACATTTGATTTACTCAATTGAATTAATAAAAGCTATTTCAACTTTATTTCTCTTTTTTTTTTCTTACTATCAAATATATCCTAATAGTGTTTTTTTTCAAACATAACTTTTCATTCACAGATGTAATAAGTTTCAGATCCGATACTTTGCACTGCGTAAATTTTTATTTATTTATTTTATATAAATATATAGTTTTCAAAGATAAATATATAATTAATTTAGATACTTTCTAGAATCAACTATTTATTATTTTGGCCTTTAAGGTAATTTTGGTGGAATTGAAAATTAATTTTCCATCATAAAGAAATATTGGAAAGAAGAAGAGAGGGAGGTTGAATAATAAAAATAAAAAATTATACTTATTAGTTACAGAAATTAATTTTAACAAATGGGTAGTTAAAAGGAGGGGGGGGGGGGGATAAAGTTTAAATAAAAAAAATTAGAAAATAGTCATAATATATCATTAAAGAAGTAAAATAGCAGCAAAAAAAAAAGTGAAAAACAATAAAATGGATTGTTGTATTAGATTTATTATTAGATTAAACATGTTACACTTTCCCCTCTAATTAATGATAACTAATTTATATTTTCCTCTTTTCTTATTTAATTTGTTTTCCCGTGAGATGATGAATTACTTTAATATTTTTTTAAGATCATCGAAACTAGTTTATAATTATGAAAGTGTCCCAAAATCATGATATGTTGTCATTTTCTATAACTTTTTATGCCACTTGCTTAATTTTGAACATCTAATTCTTAATTTTATAATTTTATAAGATAAAATAAAATTTAATAACTCAAATATAAAATTTTTGATAAATTTTTACGTCAACATAAATAAAAGAAATAATATAGTGAAAAAAAGTGATATATAGGTGGGGGAGCAATGAGAAAGAAAGATAGTGAACCCAAAATAGGAGAAAAAAAAATCTCACAATGTTTACGTTCTAAAATAATTTATTGAAATATGGATATTTTAAATGTTGGAAGACTTTTTTCAAGTGTTGAATTGAATATAATCAAATATTAACACAATTATTAGCAGTGAAAAATATCTAACTTAACTCTATAGAATTATGATTACTAAAAACTTGGTACTATACTACATGTATATAAAGGTAACCAATAACATCAGTATGTGTAATATAAATATAGTAATCCGATAAATGTAAATTATCCATCCTAAATTGTTAGTCAAGCAACTACAACTGTTTATACAAATCTATCACTATCGAGTAGTCAACAAAATATCTTCTAGCTCTTATGCCACTGGATGGCCTCCAAATCAACATTTCAGTCCTATCCTTACCCTATCCCCATACCACATATAATCTTGCAAATCACATCACATGGAAACATACAAGGGTAAGTTAGAGTAAAAAGAAACAACATATATAAAACACATGAACATCACATCATTATCTTATCTTTAACAACATAACAAGGCATCATAGTATACAACACAAATCAACACAACAACTTAAATTTAACATAACAACAACTTAAATTTAACATAGCAACACATTTCATCATAGTTCAACACAAAATAATACAATCAACTCAACACATCATATGCTCAACATAAGAACTATATGCATTGTCACACATTTCAATTAGGATATTTTCTATAACACAGGGTGAGTAGTTTAAGTTGTTTGACCTTACTAAATCAACAACACAGGGTGAGTAGTTTAAGTTGTTTGACCTTACTAAACCAGCAACACATAGTGATCTTTTTGGGCTTACTAGATCAACAACAAATTGGATATAAATCCACAACACAACAACTTGGTTTCTCAAACGTTGTCACTTAAACAAGGAAGTATAATACTACTGTTAGAATAGAATAATTAGATATGAGTCTACCATGATATTAGCTAACTTAATTAAGTCTCTTATGAGATTAACCCACTGACTACCCTCCAAATACTACGTCCTTTCGATACTCGATTAGAGACTAAGTTCCTGACTTTGTACTTTACTCGGTTGGTCACTTGAAGTCAATATAGCTCGACCTAGCCCATATACTATGGTCGTTTCATACACGTGTACCTCGGCCTTTCCCACACACAATACCAACAAAGTCCTAAAGGAGAAACAACACAACTATCCACTTTAAGGGTCAACTTTCTAAGAAGGATTTTTAACAAATTGAGCTCTCAGAGCATAACACAATATCCACACAATGGGATATGCAACTTTCGAAAACCTCTCCTCTAGTTCTAAGTGGTCAACTCGACTCAACAACATAACAACTCTTTATAGATTCAACACAACAACTCTTTATAGATTCAACATAGTAATAAAATCAACATACAATTTTTCATCTCACACTCAATCATCACTACTCATATTCAACTCTTTAATCAACATACATCTCAACAACACATCATATATTCAACACAACTACACAATCATCATCCAACTTTGTCAACACACAACTCAACTCATATCTATTTCTTAACTAACAACTCACAACACAATCATCACATACTACTTCATCTCTGCAGCCCATTCATCATTCATTCATTTAACAAATAAAATCAATAAGTATTCAACACTTCATCAACTACATCATATTATTCATCAACAACTTGCGTTTGACACCACATATCCAGCGCTCGGTGCCATTCAGGTAGGGAGCTCTCTACCTTGTTCACGCTTGGGACTATACAACTAGCATCTAGTGTGACTAAGGTAGAGGCCCCTGAGACCTCGCACTTAGCATGATAAACTACCACGCCCAACTCCACCTCAAGCAAAGATTCTCTACCTGAGTTTAGCCTGACGTCACTACCTTGGTGCCTAATGAAATCCAAATAAAGAGCTATGGCTTGGCCACACTAGGCTCCACTCAACTCTAGGCCTAACATCACCAAGTTAGAGAGCCCTCAAGGTTCCCACGTCCGATGCCATTCAACCACGCCTGTTGTTGTTCTAACTTGAGATAAGTCTCTCTTCTCATGCTCGATGCCACCAATCCTACGTCCGATGTGATTAAGAAAGAGAGCCTCAAGTTAGAACAACGTCTAACGCCTTGAAGGCGATGCGACATCATAATTTTACGTATGCAGAACCTGATTTTGAATCAACCTGAAATCCAACAAGTTTCATACACATGTAACACAAAACAACAAACATATACATTACAACTAACAAAAAAATGCACTAAAATTCAACATGCAAACAAAATTTTGCAAAGAATAAATGATTTTGGACAACTCAAACTCCCCTTTTTCAACTTGTTTTCCTTTTTGAATTCATCAACACCACCACACATAATTTGATTCCACACTACACACAACTCATAAATGGTTTTTCAACCCTCAATTTGTATATCACACTTAAATTTCCCTGCTTCCCTTACCTTGGGATAGCTCGGGTCCGAGGTAAAAGAGAAGAATAATTAGGGCTTCACAACGAAATCAGCTACTTGATTCAAAGATTTCTACCACAACAACACAACTTAGAAAAATATTTATAGAAAATTAGAAGATTGAGAGAAAAAGAGCTAATGGACCAACGTCCTTGTCTCTAAATTCCTTTCTCTAGAAAATTGAGAAAAAAGTTTATGAGACTTTATTCAAAACAAAAATTTTATATACTCTTTTCTTAAGGGTTAAACTAGATCTCTGCCTAGAGAAACCTCATCTCAACACCACTAAAACTTTTAAAGGGTTCTCAAATTCCTAAGTCTCTCAACACTGACAACTCAACTTAACAGTATAAAATAATTAAGGATAATATAAATTATCACAACTAATAATGTTACGACTACAACACATTTTTTTTAAATCTTGTTGAAATAATTTAAGCTAAAGCATGCTCATAGCAACACTATTTAATATTGTTATATGACAGATTTATAAAAGTGTATTTTATAAAGCATTTGAGGAGTTTATAAATTCATTTAACTAGCTTGTAAGCTAGATTGGTAAAAAAAATTGTTTGAAATGATAATTTATTTTAAAATTTTATAACTTATTTTTATTAGTTAATCAAAGTAACTTATAATTCATAATTTTTTCCTTTTTTATCTCATTAATTTATTTAAAATTATTTTTACTTTTTTTTTTAATTTATTAACCTTTTTTCTTTATGACAACATTTCTCACTCTCATTATAAAAATATTTTTTTCAACACATTGTCATTTAAGATAATAAAATATTAGAAATCAATACAGATATTGAAAGTAATATATCTATATGAGGAGGGTTCAAACGACACCGGTGTAATTTTAACTAAGTGTTACACCGCTCAATAACTTTATATTAAATGTGAATTTTGTAAATCCAACCGTTAGATTGAAAGTTCATATCTCTTAGATCATATATATCAAAATTTTTATTAATCTAAGATGATTTGATACTTCATTCTCATAAAACAAAATTGACGTAATATATACATTTCAAAATATACTAAAATATGAACACTTTGATTACCTTCAAGTTGTTGTTCAATTTTAACAAAATTTGACATATATGATCTAAGAGATATGAACTTTCTATCTAACGGTTGGATTTACAAAATTCACATTTAATATAAAGTTATTGAGCGGTGTAACACTTAGTAAAAGTTACACCGGTGTCGTTTGAACCCTTCTCTATATGAATCAACTAATTTTACCAAACACTTTTTATTGAATCAATTAATTTATATGTTTTCAATTTTTAAACTTCTAACTTTTAAATTTCCAAACAACTTATAGGTTTTAGTTTTAAAAAACACACTTTAAGCATCACAATACTTATTAAAATTTAATTAAAGTACACTAGGTGTAATTTATGTCTGAGTACTTTTTTTAAAATGTAAGATAAGTATATTGACAAAACAAATTTAAATTTAAGACTATATACATTATCATAACAATCACGGATACCCATTACCCATAATATATGTCAAAATCATGTTTAAAAAAGAACACTTATAATAATTTTCTTCGATCCTGTCCCCTTTTTTCATTCTTTTCTCTTTGGGCCGGGATGGTTTGAAAAGGACTGTAATTAATATAACTTGATACAGACGAAAGGCCCAAAAGGTACAAATATTATCCAATTAAAAGAATGATGGATTTATGAGCTGACCACTTGAACATGCTCAAATTCTTTGCTATTATTAAAATCAAGTATGTGATGCTTTTGGATTACTAATTGATATTGTTATATCTAGTTAGTTAAAGTGTGTGTGTGTCGGTGTACATATGATTGCGAAATTAAAGCTTAAAATTATTAAAGTTGTTATCATCTTCCAATGAGATACATGAATCTACTTTCGCAATCTATCATAATGCACTATCTCCTAGATCTCTTTGCTTCTTAATATTGCCATCAAACAAATGGAGGGCTTCATCATAAACTATCAATTGGGCACCGATTCATCAAAGTAATAAGCTCAGTATCCCAGTATCGCATGACATCGGATAGGCGTTACATGACATCGACTTAAGCAAAGGCCCACCGTCCATTGGGCCACGGCGAACCTCAAGCACAGGTTAACCTTATACTCGTCTAAGAGGGAAATTCTATTTACATCAAGGTACATACACTATATATATGGGAGACCTATTCTATCAAAAACTAACTTTAGCATCGGAGTCTCTTTTGCAGGCACCACCCCTATCTCGAAATAACTAACGTACTCGACAAAAGAGACTCACCAATTTTGCCCAATAAATCGCCCATCTCGACCGATCTTTGATAAAAACAATTCCCATTTGTGATTTATCTCATGTAACGACCTCCCAATATGTATTATGATTATCATTCTCGAAAGTAATGATTAACTTTGTAGAATGTTTCCTTTTCTTGTTTTTTCATGCATGCGTGCTTGTGGAACATCTTGGCACAGTTTGCTTGAAACCACTTATAATGTTTATATATTCCACCAATGACGAATGAGAAATATTTAAGTTGTGGACAAAAAAAAAAAAAAAAAAAATATATATATATATATATATATATATATATATATATATATAAAGAATGAGTGATTTACTTAATTCTTTTAATAATTTGTGTTTTATAATATATTTTCACTGTCTAATTATTAAATTAAAAGTTTTTAATATATAAATTAAATTAACAAGTAAAAAAAAATATATAATATTTTATTATATAAATTTATATCAACGTATAAAATATTTATATAATTATTTATTAATTTTGTAAGACCCGCTCCTTGTTTTCCTCCTTCCCCTCAACACTCTCATTTTCTCTTCACTTCCTTTTCCTTAGTTTCAAACTCTCAGACTTCCTTGTGGTGATTATTGTGGTTGAAGGTGCTGAGTAGAGGCGCGTAAAGAGTTAGTTGAGAGCACCGAGTCTTCTTCCTCTTTCCTTTTTCTTCCCCGGAGCTCAGATTCTTCTTTGCAAGGTAAGGGTAAGGGAAGCTAGATTTTTGCATTGATTGGTCGTAAGTGAGTTTAGGAACTCAAGTGATGCTTGATTTCAGAAGATTAATGGTTGGATTGAAGAGTTGTTCATTTTCGGGGTTTTGGAAAAATTGGGGAAAATGGTGATTTTGATGTGTTTGATGGTTGCATGTTGAAATAGAGCTTGTTTTTGAGTCGTATGATGTAAATGTAGTTCATTTCATGAATTGCATGTATTTGAGCGGGTTGATTTGCAGGTTTCTGTGTGAAATTTTAAAGTTTTTGGGTTGTCTATTTGAGGTTGTGCCGGGCGCAGTTCTTGGCACCGGGCGTGCATCCATCAGAGGCCACCATTGTCTTTTCACGCTGGGCGCAAAGCTAGTCGCGCCGGGTGTGATTTGAAATAAGAAATCCCTGGGTGAATCACGTCGGGCATCGAGAGAACCACGCCGGGCGCACTATTAGACGTGAGCCTTGTGTTTTTGTTACTAATATGGCGCCAAGAGTGATCGGAGCACGCTGAGTGTGGAGACTCATTCAGAGTCTCTGTCTGGGGTTGCGCCGGGCGTAGGATAATTGTGGCGGGCTCGGAGACCTGTGTAGTTCTCTAGTTGAGTTTGCACCGGGCGTGATTTTAATGCATCGAGCGTGAGTATGTTGGTCTTTAAGCCTTCATGAAAGTTGTAGCCTTGGGTGTTAGTTTTCCAATGGCGTTGGAATCACCCAAAAAGAAGGTCTAAAACTCCATATATGACTGTTTTAATGAAGAGGGGTCAAGATGCCAACATTGGTTTTAGCTGTTTCGGTTTTTAGAATTTTTAACAAGGTAGATGAAGTAATTAGGACTTGGTGTCTTCAAGAGAGTTGTAGGAAATCTTCTTATCTTTCATATGAGATAAGGATAAGCATGATAGATGAGTTGTAAACATGATGGGTGTGTTGTATTATGTGTTGAATATGTTGTATGTTGTGAAGTTGTTGATCTATTATATGTTGAAATTAAGTGGTTAAAGTTGTTTTATGTTGAGTTGGCTAATTATGTTGTGAAATATGATGAGATGATATAGTTGAAAGTTGTGAAGTGCATGATGATAATATTGTGAGAAGCATGATGTGAAGTGTGTAGATGTGTTGAAATTTATATAGAAGTTATTAGTAGACTGTGTTGCTAAGTTGTTGAGCTGAGTTGTGTTGTTGAGTTGATCATGTTGTTTAAGTTGTTGAGCTGAGTTGTGCTGTTGAGATGATCATGTTGTTTAAGATGTTAAACTGAGTTGTGTTGTATGTTGTTTATGATGTTAATGATGTTAAGTTGAGTTATGCTGTATGTTGTTTATGTTGTTAAAGATGTTAAGTTGAGCTTTGTTGTATGTTGATTAAGCTGATTAAGCTGTGATGATGAGTTGTTAATCACTAGGACTAGAGGAGATGTTTTCAAATTTACTCATCCCATTGTGAGGATTGAGAAGCTGTGGTGCTTAGAGAACCCAATTGTTGAAAACCCTCCTTGGGAAGTTGTCCCTTGGAGTGGACATTGTGTTGTTCTCCTCTAGTACTTAGTTGATTCCGTGTGTGGGCAAGGTTGAGGCACACGTGTACAAAGCGACCATGGTATAGGGGCCAGGTCGAGCTATACCGATTACAAGCGGCCAATCGAGTAAAGTACGAAGTCGGGAACTTAGTTCCTAACTGAGTATCGGAGGGTTGTAGTATTTGGAGGATAGTCGGTAGGCTAATTCCATATGTGGCTTAGTTAAGCTAACTAATGTCATGGTAGGCCTAAAACCCAGCTGTTCTATCCTGACATAGTACTATACTTCCTTGTTTAAGTGGAAAAGTATGAGAAATCATTATCCTACTGTGGATTGGCATCCAAATTTGTTGTTTACCTAGCAAGCTCAAAAAGGTTCTTTGTTGTCGGTTTGATAGGACCTAGCCACTTAAAATGCTCACCCATGTTGTAGGAGATCTCCGAGTTGAAAAGCGTGACGACGCATAAGCTATTGTTGTGTTGATTTGTTGATGATATGAGTTGTATATGTGCAGTGTGTTGTGTAGTTGTGATTGAGTTGTATGTTTTTATGTGTTGTATGTTAAATCTGTTGAGAATGATGATGTTGTTGTTAAGTTGAAGCTGCTTATAAATATAACTATATGTTGATTCCTTTTCACTAGCTTACCCTTGCCTGTTTTCATGTGGGTTAGACTGCAATGATCATACTGTATATGGGAATAGAGCATGGATAGGCTGGAGAGTAATAGCAGGGCTACAGGTGGTAATAGGAGCTGACTTTTGGTGTGTGGGCTACTCGGTGTAGCAATTCTGTTAGTTTTAGATACTGACTTGTTGAGCCCCAAGCTAGACATATGTATATATATTTACTCCTTTATATGCATACTCTATTTCTGTGTGGTGTTGTTTTGTTGTGTGACGGCTAGGCGAGTCATAACAAATTTGAATTGATAAAACAAAGTATCAAATAGCTTTTATTTTTTAAGAAATTTTAATGATTAAATCATTAAAATTTAATGTAAATATAAATTATTGAGTCAAGTAAATTCATTGAAACTTACTCTTAAAATTAATGGATTCCTCATCTCACATATACATTTTTTTTAGAAGAAAAAACTTAAGATATTTCATTCACAATGAGTTGAGAAATATAGTTGGGCATGATATTAAAATTATGGTGACTAGCAAATAGTCTAGACGCTCTAGGTAAAGTATGAACGTCTTGATTAGTTTATCTCCTAATGAACTTCATTGCTAAGTTCTTTTATATATATATATATATATATATATATATATATATATATAATTTATAACATTAAAAATACTATATATCATTTATATGATACATCATAATTATGCTTTACAAAATTTTATTTTTATTACTCTAACTAAAATCAATATAATTATAATTAATTTCATCTTTACGTTATATCATATTTCTTTTAAAAAAAATAAAAGTGGAGTGAATAGAAAAATAATATATTTATCATAAAAAATAATATTTTAATTTATAATTAATCTAGCAAATAATTAAAATAAAACAAAAAAATATGTTCAAAAAATTCAGAAAAAAATTATAACAACATTTAAAGATCACATAAGAAAGAATATAACAAAATTATTCAAAAATAAATTACATTGATACTTTTTTTAAAAGAAAAAATAACAACTAACTCTAACATCAACACTTCTTCCAATTTTCAAAAGATAATTAAACTTAAGTTTCAGATGATTTTGAGTGATAAAGATACATACAAATTGCATAGGTGTAGTGATAGCTAATAAAAAATTATATTAGTATAATTTGATTATATATATATATATATATATATATATGAGAGAATTTTAAAGTTATTTCTCTTATCTAGTTATTACAAGTTTATTTTCATCATAATTTAACTTTATATATATATATATAAATATTATATTATCTATTGAACATTATAATATAGTATGGTATATTATGTAAATAATTATAAAATATTAATAAGACAACTACTCTCACCTGATCAATGATTAAATGACCAATGATTAAATGGGGATATGATATTAATGCCTTATTTTTATTTTATTATAGTTATAAGATACAATTTTTAAAAGATATTACACACTTTTATGAAGTATAAAATATTACAACTGTAACAGCCCATTTTTCGCGGGTCAAAGGCCCAATTCGTGACCTAGAACGGGCCGTTTCAATTTTGAAACGGGCCGTTCTGGAATAGTGAGTATGGCCAAAATTGTAGAAGCAAAACGGGTTGTTCTGATGGGAGAACGAGTCGTTCTGGTTTGGAGAACGGGCCGTTCTGGAAGTAGAACGGGCCGTTCTGTTGGGTTTGAGAACGGGCCGTTCTGGTTTGGGAACGGACCGTTCCAGTTGAAAAATTTACGTAAGTTTGAAGGGCCCAGAACGGGCCGTTCAGATTTTGGAACGGGCCGTAGTGGTAGGTGGGCGAAAAATCCTATAAATAGGCCTCAAATCCTCTCATTTCTACACACCTCTCATTCTCACTCTCTCTTCTCTTCTGTTCTCTCTTTCGTTCCTCTTCTTCTCTCTGAAGACCAAGAGGAACTCAGAGGATGAGGTTCTACTCCAGTTTTAGTTCCGATCCTTGTTTAAGGAAAAAGAGGAGGAGGTTCTGCCCGAGTTCCTATTTATCCAGGTACGGGGGAAAAGGAGATTATTTATATGTAGAGTTACATGAGGGAATTGGGTAGAGGAAGAACCCTTAGGGTTATGAATAATTTTATAATTATTTCTGTTTGGAGGATTAATTATCTTATGTGATTCTATATATATTTAGGATTACGAATATATGTTTAACTTGTGAAAATGATGCTCTGGGAGAGAGAACGAAATTATAGAAAAGTGCCTGCAAGTTAGGTTGTGAAAAATTGGATGATTTCTATTTGAGAAATTGAGGATCCCATTAGATTCTGTATGTGTTGAGGATTATAGATATGCTAATAATTTGTAAGAATGATGATCTGAGAGGGAGAACGAAATTGTAGAAAAGTGTCTGTGAGTTAGGTTTTGGAACAATTGGGGATTTTACTGTTTATGTTAAAATTATATTAAATTGATAATTCCAATGTTTATTATATTAGTTTATGAATGTTATTCTTATATTATTTTATAAGAATTGATGATCGAGATGTGAATTGCTTGAGGATGTGAGTATGTGATATGGAATTGTGTATGTGATATGGAATCGTGATATGAGATGAGATGTTGTATGGACATGATTAAAAATGTGATCGCGATGTGTTTCCTCACACTAATGACTAGGGATGGCACGGCCCCTGGATAAGTGGTGCTACAGGGAGGGCGTGACCCTAGCAGGGTGTGGGATGAGTAAGACAGTTAACACACACCACTTATGTCGATTATGGAAGCCCTGGCATAGAGTTAATTGCAAGAGACTATGTGGATTGTAATGTGATTGTGGTTCCTCACACTAAATGATCGAGGATGATACGAACCCTGGTAGTGGATGCTTCAGGGACGAGCGTACTCCTGGATGATCAGGGATGATACGAACCCTGGGTAGTTGATGATTCAGGGACGAGCGTACTCCTGGATGATCAGGGATGATACGAACCCTGTGTAGGTGATGCTTCAGGGACGAGCGTACTCCTTAATGACTAGGGATGGCACGGCCCCTGGGTAAGTGATGCTACAGGGAGGACGTGACCCTAGTTTGGTGTGGGAGGCAATTAACCCGTATCACTTGTGTCGGATGTGGCGAGGTCTTGGCATAGTGTTAATTGTGAGATTGGTGTGAATTATGGATGTGGAAATGATATTTGTTAAATGTAAAATTGGTGTGAATTATGGATGTGGAAATGATATTGTTAATTGTAAGATTGACATGAATTATGAATATGGAAATGATGTTGTAAATTGTATAATTGGTGTGGATTATGATGGATTGAGATATGTATGTGAAATGAGATATGTTAAATGTGAATTGAGATGTGAAGATGATGAATGATTGATATATATATATATATATATATATATATATATATATATATATTATTAAATAATGAATTATGATGAGATTATATTGTGATGTGTTTGTATGTACTTTGCATATAAATATTTTCTTTTCTCACCGTATAAACTGTGGATATTTTAGGTGAAGAAGATCCGGCTACGAGTGGCCTCTAGAATGCCAACAGTTAAATTATGGGAATGCTCTGATAGTGTGACATCGGGGCAGAGGATTTCTATGACAGAATATTTATATGAATTTGGTATTGTAATAAATGATTTTAAAATTGTAAACTCTTAAATTTCACCTTTCAAGTTTTATTTTTTAGTCATTCTCTTATATTGAAGAAAGAACAGATTTGAAGTTTTATGTGAACCCTTTTACGAACCCTTTGAAAGTTTATTCTTCTTAATTAAATTATATTATATATGTGTTGAGGTAGTAAGGGTGTCAGAACAACGACAATCATAAATGTTAATAATAATAATAATAAAATAGAAAATACATATATCTATTTTTATTCTAATATTACATTAATCATAATGATAATTTGAAAGGATCAATATGGAGATCAATTTTAAAATTATGAATATTTTATTAAAAAATAATTTTTTTAAATTAAATTATATTTTTAAGTCATCTATAATATCTTTACCCGTGCTCATTTGTAATTTTGGGATGTCAAATTTCGCAGATTAATGACATTCAAACTACTTTTCGAAATCTCAGATTCATGATGTTGTTTTATTTTTTCCACATTTTTTAATACACAATTTAGTTTCTTTTATCTCGTTTTTATTGAATCACAGAGGTGTTGTGGATGGATGAGATGATAATAAAATATATATTGTTGTTGTTATGCTATATAAGCCTATAATATATAATATAATAAAATAATTTGTTTCTCATACAAGAAAAAAATAAATTAGTATTGATTTGCAGTTCTTGAATGTCAATATTTATGAATAAATGAGTGTTCTGAATAATTTATCTGTGTAATTTGTTGACTTATCAAAGTTCGAGTTTGTGACTTTTATATTTTTTTTCATGTTTTTTTTTTACTTTCCATACAGTTTTTAATGCATAATTCATTATTATTTTTCTTTCTATTTTCGGTAAATACCAATTTTTATTTTCTTATCATAAGCAACAAATCTTTGAATAAACGTGTTGAGATGAATGGGATCAACAGTAATAATATATATATATATATATATATATATATATATATATATATATATATATATATATATATTTTATTTTTTTTTTCTTTTTTTTTTTCTTCATGTTATAAGATAATACAGTATGAAGTATAATCACATAATTCACTTCTTATATATATAGGATAATAATTTATATTTTTAGGACAATAAAATTCTTGTTTCAATAGACATTATTCCAACTATCTTTATAATCTGTAGTGTAATTAAAAATCTGTGCTCTCACATGCACAACAAAATAAAATTGATATATTTTAGTTTAAAAACATGCTATCATAATAATAAAATAAAAAAAATGTTAGAAACATGACTTGAATATTAGTTTTTGAAACATAAAATTCTTTTTTAATATTGTGAAGACTTTGCATATATTCACATAAGAGAATCAATCTGTTTTTCAAAATTCTTAAAATAAAAATACATATTATTTTTCTGTCATTTTGAATAGAAAAACATGTGTTTATAAAAGAAAATATAGTGATAGAATATAATGAAGAAGATAGATATGTATCGTATCACAGTGTTATTAAAATTGCAATTTAACTCGTAAAATTGCATGACTTTACATCTTAAGGAATAGGTTTCATGCTAAATTGGAGATAGGATTACTGGCTGGTAAAATCACAATTTTTCTCACAAAAATGTATAATCGCTGATTTTTGACGATGTTGAAAAATCTAAAGAAAATATTTCCTTTTTCATTTACGATCTCTTTGCTGTCATTGAAGCAGTTAGTTATAAAAACTGCATCGTCATCGCTAACTTGCCTTTTGAGACAACAGTGAATTGTGTTCCACATGAAGTCTTTAAGAAAGGGTAAGGGTTTAGAGAATTGGGCCAATGGGCAAGTTTTTGTCTCTTTTTTTTTTTCATCAAGTCTATTTTTTCATCAAGTTTGTTAGAAGTTTTCTTGAAATAAGTTTAACTTCTTTTATTTGTTTTTGAAATTAGTATAACATATAATATATTAAATGTAATAAGAAAAATTAAATAATAATAATAATAATAATAAAGAAATAAATTATGTAAAACATAACACTAACATATATATATAGTAAATTAAATAATAGTAAATTCAAAAATTAAATAAAATGTAATATATAATTATAAATTTTAACTCTATTAATCTATTCTAAAATTCTGATTATGAACTTTTAGTTTAAATTTTTTTAATATTATGTATTGATTATTTTTTTATCTATTTTATTTTTTATTTATATGTATCATAAGTATTTTAGATAGAAATGTAGGATTTTACGATCTAAATTACAATCTTCTAGTTACGAGTTTTTACCTCCTTTCCGATCTTAAATAAAATCTCGATTTTAACAACCTTGTCCTACCACATCACAATTTTTTTGTCTTAGGATTATCTCAATTGCAAGTGTTCATCTTCTTTTTCTTGGAAATAGGTTGGTAGATCATAGTATTATGATTTATTTTATAACTATATATTGTGTTTAAAATGTGTTTAAAGGCAAACATACCTTATCGTAGTAATAATAATAGACAAAGTTCACTTATCGAATTCAAAAGATTATGTTCAAGTAATTACCGACCTAATTATAATGTTTAATAGTTTGAACGGACAAAATTAGATTTGTAAGATAACAGATAACAATTAAAGCGAAAAATAAATGGATTGAAATTTAAAGATTAAAGACCCTAGGATTATGACTTATTGTTCTTGATCCCTCAAGATGAATATCATGAATTATAAAATTAATAGAAAATAAAAAAAATAAAAAAAATAAAAGAAATTTTTTTGAATTGTCTTTTAATAAAAGATTTTCACCCATTACCTTTTTATGTAACAATTGGCATTCCTATCTTCCTTTTAGCTATCCCCACCATCCTCTTCAGCCCTAGCCCCTCCCTCGCGGCGGCCAACATTGCCTTCCATTTTTAGAGAAAAAGAAAAATAAGAATGAAATGATGGTGTTGGAGAGAATGAGAACCTGGAAGAGCCACGAACGAGGGTAGAGGGAGTGAGAGAATAAGGGGTTTTGAATTTGTGGTTGTGGGAGGAGTAGGATCTAGAAGTTTTTTAGTGTTGAGCATGAGGGTGAGGGAAAGATGGAAAATGCCTATCTTACTTATAATGTTTATATATTCCACCAATGACAATTCAGAAATCTTTAAGTTGTGGGAAAAAAAAAAAATATTAAAGTTATTTCTTACTAATTATTACAAGTTTATTTTCATCATAATTTAACTTTAACTTTTTAAAATATTGTATTATCTATTGAACATTATAATATAGTATGGTATATTATGTAAATAATTGTAAAATATTAATTCAAACTACTTTTTGAAATCTCTATTCATGATCGTTTTATTTTTCCCACATTTTTTTAATGCACAATTTAATATTTTTCCTTGTTTTTGTTGAATCACAACGGTGTTGTGGATGAATGAGATGTATACTAAAATATATATTGTTATTGTTATGCTATATAAGCCTATAATATATATTATAATAAAATAATTTGTTTCTAATACAAGAAAAAGATGAATTAGTATGATTTGCAGTTCTTGGATGTGAATATTTATGAATAAATGAGTGTTTAGAGTTTAGGATTTAGAATTTTAGGGTTTAAGATTTATCTGTGTAATTTGTTAACTTATCAAAGTATGAGTTTGTAACTTTTACATTTTTTTTTATGTTCATTAATGTTGTTTTACTTTCCATACATTTTTTTTTTTTTTTGATAAATACTGATTTTTATTGTCTTATCATAAGCAACAAATCTTTGAATAAAAGTGTTTGAGATGAATGGGATCAACAGTAATAAAAAAATATTATTATTTTTCATGTTATAAGATAATATAGTATGAAGTATAATCACATAATTCACTTCTTATAGGATAACAATTTGCATTTTTAGGACAACAAAATTCTTGTTTCAATAGGCATTCCAACCATCTTTCTAATGTGTAGTATAATTAAAAATCTGTGCACCTACGTGCACAACAAAATAAAATTGATATAATTTAGTTTAAAAACATGCTATTATAGTATATATAAAAAAGGCTAAAACACTAATTTGATCCCTTATATTAATTGTTTGTTTCAATTTAGTCCCATTTTAATTTTTGGTTTCAATTTAGTCCCAAACTAATTAATTGGTTTCAATTTAGTCCCAAATTAATTAATTGATTTCAATGTGGGACTTCCGTCTAAATTATTTAAACGGAGTTAACTTTTAGCCACGTGGATGTCACGTAGATGCATACGTGGATGCCACATGGATGCCAATTTTTTTTAAAACACCTGGACCCAGAACGGCCCGTTCTGAAACCGGAACGGGCAGTTCTGGTTGCACTTTTGGTGTTTTAGTTTTGCATCCGGAACGGCCCGTTCCAGGTGCAAAATTAACACACCAAAAATGCATCAGAACGGGCCGTTCTGAAACCAGAACCAGAACGGTCGTTCTGGTTTTAGAACGGCCCGTTCTGGATTTAGAACGGGACGTTCTGGATTCAGAACGGGCCGTTCCAAAACTGAGAATAGTGCCTTCATTGTATTTTTGATAATTATGCAATTTTGATCCCTAAGGTTTTAATTGAGTAATTTCAGTCTTTAAAAGATTATAGTTGTGTAATTTTAGTCTCACCATTTTTAATTGAATAATTTTAATCTCTCAAATATCATGATTGTGCAATTTTAGTCTTTCTTATTAAAAATATAATAATTTTAAAATTTTAATATATATATATATATAATATTTTAAAACTATATAATTGTTTGCTTATTTAAATTAACATATATTATAATTTTTTGTAATGTATCAAATGATATATATTTATTATTACTAAATAAATAAAATTTATATATTATTAATATTTTAATATTATTAATAAATTAATATCAATAATATTTTTTCTATATTTATAAATAAACTAATAATTTGATAAATATATATTAATATATTTTTACAAAAATATAAATATATAAGATCAGATATATATTTCTAATTAATATACTTATATTTTTGTAAAAGTATATTAGTTTATCTATAAATATATTAATAATATTATTGATATAATATCAAAAATTATAACATATGTTAATTTGAATAGATAAATAATTGTTTAATTTTAAAACATTATATATATATATGTTGGATATCAGCACATATCAATCAGAATCTGTTGGAAATCAGCATATATCAATCAGAATATTCAATTCTGATTTGTAAAGATTTAATGTTAATAAGATCAATTTTATTTCCCCTCCTTTAATTATTTAGATACAACATTTATAGGGAGAATTATTTTCCAGATTTTTAGTGTATTCTATTTGTACCACTTTTGTATTTTTCCTAAATCAGAGAAATATACATTATATTTTTCCGCAATATATATATATATATATATATATATATATATATATATTAAAATTATTAATTTTTAATGGGAGAAACTAAAATCGTATTGTTATGATATTCTTTATTAATTTTATTAAAAAATATAATAATTTTGAAAAATATTTTTTTATGGTAAAAATTTTAAAATTACTTATTTTTATTAAAATATTTATTTTATTAGATATAACAACATAATTAAAATATAATTAATAATATATATTTTGTAAAATTATTAATATTTTATATTTTAAAAAAAAAAAGTTAAAACTGGAACGTCCCGTTCTGAAACCGGAACGGGCCGTTCTGGTTTCACTTTTTGTGTGTTAATTTTGCATTTGGAACGGGCCGTTCTGAATGCAAAATTAATACACCAAAAATGAAACCAGAACGGCCCGTTCCGGTTTCAGAACGGGACGTTCTAGGTCCAGGTATTTTAAAAAAATTGTCATCCACGTGGCATCCACGTATGCATCTACGTGGCATCCACGTGGACAAAAGTTAACTCCATTTAAATAATTTGGACGGAAGTCCCAAATTGAAACCAATTAATTTTTAAGGGACCAAATTGAAACCAATTAATTAGTTTGGGACCAAATTGAAACCAAAAATAAAAGTGGGACTAAATTGAAACAAACAATTATTATAAGGGACCAAATTAGTGTTTTAGCCTATAAAAAAAGTTAGAAACATGACTTGAATATTAGTTTTCGAAACATAAAAATTCTTTTTTAATATTGTGAAGACTTCGCATATATTATTCACATTAAGAGAATCAATTTTTTTTTCAAAATTTTTACGATGAAAAAACTTATTTTTCTGTCATTTTTATAGAGAATAAAAAAAATGTGTTTATAAAAAAAAGTACAATGGTAGAATAAAATGATTAAGATAAATATGTATCGTACCACATTGTAATTTTTTTGTTCTAGGATTTTTCAATTATAAGTGTTCATCTTTTTTTTCTTGGAAATAGGTTGGTCGATCGAGTATTATGATTTGTTTTATAATTGTATGTTATGTTTAAAATGTGTGTAAAGACAAACATACCTTATCGTAATGATATCAATAGACAAAATTCAGTTATTGAATCTAAAATATTATGTTCAAGTAATTACCAACCTAATTATAATATTTAATAGTTTAAACGGACAAAATTTGATTTGTAAGATAACAAATAATAATTAAAACAAAAAATAAATGAATTGAAATTCAAAGATTAAAGATATTAAGGTTATGATTTATTGTTCCTGATCTCTCAAAATGATTCATGAATTATAAAATCAATAAAAAAGGATAAGAATGAAATGATGGTGTTGGAGAAGAGTGACAAAGGAGGGGTGGAGGGATTGAGAGAAGGAGGGATTTTGGGTTTGTGGTTGTGGGAGGAATAAGATCTGGAAGTTTTTTGGTGTTGAGCTTGGGGATAGATGGAAAATGTCAAACTTTCCCATTCTCTCACGATTTTCGCAGATTCTCTACTCTCTTGAAAGCTCGTAATCAAACATCTTGTGTGCGTGGGGTGTTAGTGAAAAGCTTAATCCCATGATTATGAAGTCAATAAATAACATTAAGGCAATCACCCCTTCACACACTATCCAAAAGATTCACATTTTAATTGAGTCTGACTCAACACTAACTTCAAACATTTTGTCTTTAAAGGATAATATGTAAACAAGTGTAAAAAGTCTTAGCAATATTTTCAAAGATACAAAGATAGACAATGGTTGAACAAATTCAACATTGTAAATGTCATTCATGTCAATTATTGCGGTCCATATTGTGGATTTGAGAAACATAGAACATGGTTGCTCAACACTTAAAAGTGATATTATTTTTTATCTTATTAGTGTTGTGAATCGAGTTAACTTTTTTAGAGGATTGCCTATAATACAAACTATCACTACTTGGAATGCCTAGGATTTCTTTTCTTTTTGTTATACATAAACGAAAATTAAGCACAAGAGAAGACAAAACTGCAACAATAACATCAAGATCATTATTGCAATTTGGTAAGAAGTGAGAAAACAAAAAATAAGAGTTACATTAAGGAGATGATCATTTAAAAGTGGATCCAATAGTAAACTAATTGGTGAAGACGTAAACTCCTCTCTTCCTGCCCATTCAAATCATTGATAATCTCATTATTGTCCTTTACAAACAAATAAAACTATATATAATTAGAAATTAAATTATGATGTAGTATAAGTCCAAAGAGATATGTTTACTTTTATCCACCATCATTTTCAGGTAGTATTTCACAAAAAGGAGTGGAGCGTGAATCTTTCTGATCAATCTTGTGATGATAAGAAGTTTAAACATGAACATTTGATTTAGAGGAACGAATTTTACCAAAAAAAAAGAAAAAAAAAGTAGAGCGTGAGTCTATATAATCAATAACATTCTATATCAATTTCTTTAACTTGCAAGTATTTTATTTCAACCCAAAATCTCACTGTAAAACTGTATTTTTGAACATGTTAGCATAAAACACAAGAAATCAGAATTAGATAATAACAAAAACTAAAATAAAAAATAAAAATTCAAATGAGTCAAAACTCTTTTCAATTGATATTGCTTAGAATTTAGTTATCAACAACAATTACTAAAATGCGCTTTAAAGACAATTACATATCGAACCTAAATAACTATGTTCAAACAATTACAAACCCAATTATGGTGTTTGACAATTTGAACGGACAAAATTTAATTTGTAAGATAACAATAAATAAAAAAATAGAAGGATTGAAATTTAAAGATTAAAAACATTAGGATTATGACTTATTGTCCATGATCCTCCTGAGATAAATTTCATGAATTATAAAACATTATGGTCAATTTACTTTTGAAATTGTTCACAATTTTTTTGATTTTAGGAAATCAATAATCTTTATTTTAGAGTTTGATTATGCATTTTAAACGTTTAACAATATGGAAAGCATATTCAATGTGAAAGAAGAAGAGGAGGATTTGATTTTCTGTTCTAAAGAAAATCAAGATAATGTTAAGAACCTTCAACTCTGTTTGGTTACAAGGTTCCTTATAGACAAACCAATCAGGTTCTAGATTATAAAAGAAAGGGTAGCAAGGATATGGAGATCAGAGAAAAGGACTACCATCACAAGATAGACTTCAAATGCATGTATGAAGGTGTTCCTTGGTCCTTTAACAACAACTTTTTGCTACTCAACCGTATCCATGATGGTGAGGTCCTAGGAATATACCACTGAACCATGCAGCCTTTTGGGTTCAGGTCCATAATTTACCTGCAGGATATATTTATGTCTGTTGTCATGGGAAAGAACTTGGGTAATTTTCTTGGACAATTTCTTTAGTACGATGATAAGAATAATTCTAACTTCTGGAGAGGCTACATGAGGATTCATGTCAGGCTGAAAAAATAGAAGATTAAGAAATAAGTAAGAGAATGTAATACAATCACCTTCAAGTACGTGTGGAAACATGGGTCGTAACAATCAGTTCTACAATAAATTGTTAGATGTTCGAGAATATTGAGATTGTGAATCTAAGAATGGATGTCTTTGTTACATGAGATTGCAATGTAAACTTAGTTCAAATTATCACAGAATGAGGAAGCTCACTAGAAGCAATAGGCCAAACAATTATGGTTTAAAAAAGGTGATGCTAATATAATTGATAATCTCCATGACTTAGTCACTGTAATTGAGAATGAGCACATGGAACTTGAAGCCATTGCCAAAGACTATTTCTCTGATTTATTTTACAAAATATTTTTAAAATAAAGGTTAAAACTGAAAATAAAAAAGCATCATTTTCGATGTTTTCAAAGAAAATGAAAATTAAGCGATGCAGTTTCGTGGTTGGTTCACCATGCCACCTTGACTCTTTCTTTGAGTTTGAATTGATAATACAAATTTTTAAATCCATCAAATCCTCAATAATAATAAAAAAATCAACTTCCTTTTATGTTTTAATAAAGTAAAAGAATATAAATTAAAGTTAAATGAATTATTCATATTTTAAGGACATGTATATTTTAATCATATGTAAAAAAAATACCTTAGATCATAAAAAACTGTTCTGATTTGTATTATTCAAAATAAGTGGTAGTCATATTTCACACACACATATATATATATATATATATATATATATATATATATATATATATTTGTTTTTGTGATGCTAGCTTTATTTATTTATTTAAATAAATAATATAATAATTTTAATTTGAGAATATATATTATAAATTTATTATTAAAAATAGTTAAATCAAACATATTTTTTAATTTTTAACATTGGGACATGAAAATTATTTTTCTAGGAATAGTTTTTCATGTAATTACTTTCGTGGAGAGATGAAAAACTAAATTTTCTAAAATAAAAATAAAATTTTAATATAATAAAAATGTCATGTTATTTTTATTTATTTATTTAATATAATAAAAAATTTGATTTCAAAATAATATTTAAAAATATTTTTATAAATATTTATGATCAACTAAATAAATTTTCATAAGAGAAATTCTACGGTATCCACTATAATTGTGAGGGTACCGGAACAGTCATTTTGTTTTTATTTTTATTTTATAATTACTTGTTTTATTTTTATTTTAATTTAATATTTTTAATAATTTATCTGTATCTTTATATTATTTTTAATTTTTTAATTTATATCTTAATATAGTATCTATTATAATTAAAAAGTTTAATATTAATATTTTGTTAATATGTTTTAATTTTTCTTTGGTGATAACTTTTTTAAATTTATAGTATAAATTAGTTTTTCAATTATATTATTTATTTTTTTATTTTAATGTTTTTATAATATTATTATAATTTTTTGTTTTTAATTTTTTAATTTGGTCAGAATAAATAAAATTTGTTATGAAAATTGACCTTTTGATTATTTTGTTTTGAATTAGTCTTTTTGATTGATTTGTTTTATATAAATTTTTAATCTAAAATTTATGTTATTTTTAATTTATTTTTTAAAATTTATTTATTCATATAATGTGATGTACCAAAATCTTTCAGTTTTCATGGTACCGTAGCAGTTCCCTTTTCATAATTATTAAGAATTATCATTCTTAAGCATGAAAAATTTTGTTAGATATTAAACATCTACATAAGTTTTATAGATATTATCTCAACTTCTATTACTAGAAGTAATTAGGTGAAAAATAATTAATAACTTGAATTTATATATTTTTATTAAAATTGGACATTATGACTTGCACCCATTAATTAATCAGATAAAAGATAATTAAGTGAAAAAAGTGAATGAAAAATTTCAATAATTTGTAAAATAATACACAGTTTTATTAAATTTATTACTTTTAATTAATTAACTAATTTTTTAATGAAGTTAAAAGACTCTTAACTTAGAAATATAATTATATAATTATTTTTTAGTAACCATATTATTGATTGAAAATATTATAAATTATGTAATTTTGTTGATAATCTTTAATAAAAAAAATTCAATCACATTTTTATTATACTCAAAATTTAAACATAAAATCTTATTTATAAAGACACTCTATCCTCTGCAACTTATTTTTATATATTTTTGTTTTTGTATAACTACTTAACTATCCTTTACAACTTATGTAACGATAGAGAATTCAGTTAATAACGTACTTTTTTTAACATATACTCTTATTAGTTTTATTTTTTGACCAATATTTTCTGTCAATTACAATTTATTAAAAAATTATAAAATTATCAAAGAGATTCCTTCAATACAACTCATCAAATTTTGTAATATCCAATAAATTTTAACGGAAAAGAAATGTGTTAAAAAAATAATAAAATGCTATAAACATTAACCGCTTGCGAGGGAAAAATGAAAAATAAAAATAAAAGGCACTCTGATTTTTGTTATATGCAACGTTTGATTTTGGTGCGAGACACAAAATCCACCCACCTTGTACCTTCAATCTCACCAACACATTCTGTTACTTCGTTTTTCCTTTCCACACAAAAACCTTAAATCGCACGTTGAAACTGAAACCACTGTTTAGATTAGAACCGCAAAAGCTCTTGGGTTTGTTTCCTTCGCAACCCCTTCAATTTTCTTGATGTGAATCCTCAAAACAATGTCTGGGTTGGAGGAATTGAGAAAAAAGCTCGCACCTTTATTCGACGCCGAGAAGGGTTTCTCGTCAAGTCCAACCTTGGACCCTTGTGATTCTTACACAGTAACCCTCTCTCACTCACTACTCTTTATCAAAACATGATATTAATTAATAATATTGAAATGGGTATGAATGGTTTTGTCTAATATGAATTTTCTGGTTTTGGTTTGTTGACAAGTTTTCGGATGGTGGGACTGTGAACTTATTGAGTAGATCATATGGGGTGTACAATATCAACGAGCTTGGGTTGCAGAAGTGCACGTCTAGGTCTGTGGATGAAACTGATCAGAGTGAGAAAACGTATAAGTGTGCTTCCCATGAGATGAGAATATTTGGAGCAATAGGGAGTGGTGCTAGTAGTGTTGTGCAGAGAGCTATACATATACCATCACATAGGATTCTGGCACTGAAGAAGATCAATATCTTTGAGAAGGTATTCTTGTTTCCTGCCCTTGATTCTTGTGGTATTTTTGCCCGTAGCTTACACATTGTAGTCTGAATTTTGAATTTCATGTCATGTTGGGTAGGACTATGCCTTTTCATGTTACTTTTAGTTCTTTACAAGAACCTAATTACAATGCACACACTATATAGAGCAATATTATCAAAACTGGACTGGTGGTCGGCTAGGTCAAGGTACTGGGTTAGTGGATTATTGGTCGAACCAGTAGGTCACTAATTGAATCATGAGTCAATATACTAAACATGTTACTTTTATCACATATTAAACAAGCTACTGAAGTGGTGAAGTTTTTCGGTGGTAAGTTGAAGTGCCCCCAACATGGGGTGCAAGGGTTGAGTCCGTACCTCCTTGGGCATCACTTGTACCTCGAGCCGCACGCATCTCCTCTTGTGAAGCACACGCAAACATGTCAAGAGCCTTGAGCGACATGCACACAAACTTGTCACTGGTCTGTCTGAAAATTGGATTTCATCGGTTTAATCCGGTTTTCAGGCTGGTTTGATGACATTTTGTAATAGAGTTTAATTTTAATGCACTGGTTGTGCAAATTTGTTTACATTGTCAACTAATTAGAAATCGTTGGTAGTAATATTTTTAAGATAAATATTGTAAAAATCAATAAACTTATCATACATGGTGGTTAGTAATTTGATGAGTGGAAAAATTTTGTATATTGGCAGTACATACATTATTTATAATTACTTTTTTGGTTATATAAGGAAGTATTACTCCTTCCTATTGAGCCTGTCCTTATAGGAGTAAAGTAGTACCAACTATCGTGACTCCATATCCAAGTCAAGAATTGAGCCCTGGTTCTTGATTAAGGAGTACAAGTGCCGGGCCACTTGAGCTAACAACTTTTGGTTTGTAATAATTACTTTAGAAGTTATTTCAAGGGTTATTTTTAATTAGTTGACTATGTAAAAAAAATTTACACTTATAGTGCATAAAATTTAAACTCTCTTTATAATCTTTGTGATTTCTAATCATGTACTGTAGTACACTATATATTGCACCTGACTCCAAATAAGAACAGGGCAACAATGAATGATTCCAAGAAAATCACAAAAAAGTTAAAAAGGCCTTATCACATGCTTGCCTGATGGTTGCATTTCTTTGTACCAATTAGGAGAAAAGGCAGCAACTCCTTACTGAGATAAGGACATTATGCGAAGCACCTTGTTATCAGGGTCTTGTAGAATTTCATGGGGCATTTTACACCCCAGATTCTGGACAGATAAGCATAGCTTTGGAGTACATGGATGGAGGATCACTTGCAGATATCTTGCGAATGCATAGAAGGATACCTGAACCTATTTTGTCATCCATGTTTCAAAAGCTCCTACATGTAAGGAAAATAATCTTGTAATTTTATTCAGTTTTTAATTTCAAGAAGCACAAAGATATGCTTACTGGCTTTTTATCTTTTTGAAGGGTCTAAGCTATCTGCATGGAGTCAGACATCTAGTTCACAGAGACATAAAGCCTGCTAATCTATTAGTAAATCTCAAAGGGGAGCCAAAAATCACTGATTTTGGTATTAGTGCTGGCTTGGAGAATTCAGTGGCAATGGTTAGTATATTCTATCAGATTTAATTTATTGTCACTTACTGCTTCCATATAATTGTTTGCAAATGTCAACTTAATCATTTGATCATTATGATAAATTTATAACCATTCTGTTCCTCTTCATAAAAAAATTGCTACTTTGCAGTGTGCTACATTTGTTGGAACTGTTACATACATGTCACCTGAGAGAATTCGAAATGAAAGCTATTCTTATCCAGCTGATATTTGGAGCCTGGGTCTTGCTCTTCTGGAGTGTGGGACAGGAGAATTCCCATATACAGCTAATGAAGGTCCTGTCAATCTTATGTTGCAGGTATGTGTGTGAATGCTTATTTTTTTTCCTTTAGTATGATTGAATGTTCATGTTGTCTGGGAAAAACATCCTAGGTGATCATTGTTTTCACGTCTTTTTTCTTGTCACTTGTAGAAAAATTTCATCAGAAGTAATAATAGCATTAATCACGCAAAAGGAAGCAAAGTATATCTGATTTAGCATTGCAATTATCCCATAAATTTCAGATAAATGAGATAATTCATATGATATGTAGTATCAATGGTATACAATGTACTCAAAATAACTCATCCTGATTTTTCACATAAATTCTTAGTTTTTTAGCATACAATGTATTCAAAAGTCAAAATAACTCGTCCTGATTTTTTCACATAAATTCTTAGTTGTTTGCCACGAACTTCTATTCCATTCTAGTAATCTGATTCCACAGATGTACATTTTCTGTCTGCAAATAATTATACTTAGTTTCGTGACAGATCCTGGATGATCCATCACCATCACCGACAAAAAACAAGTTTTCACCTGAATTCTGCTCCTTTGTTGATGTTTGCCTACAGAAGGATCCAGATATTAGGCCAACAGCAGAGCGGGTGAGAGAAATGCGATTAACCTTAATATGATATTAGCATGATGTCTAGCATCTGCCGTATGCTATTTTGTGGTTGTTCAGTGTTCTATGCTTTTTCTACCACTCTACCTTAAACACAAATATTTTGGTGATCGCGCATTTATCGTTTCATTTTCTTTCCTTTTGACATTTGGATTCTTGTCTGGTGAAAAATATATTATTTTTCTTCAGAATGTGTTGGTTCTAACCATTAAATACAGATTACATAGTTGGTAATTCAGTGTTGCCCTATTGCAGCTGCTTTTGCACCCCTTTATCACTAAGTATGAGAATGACAAGGTAGATTTAGAGGGATATGTTCGAAGCGTTTTTGATCCTACACAAAGAATGAAGGACTTAGCAGACGTAAGTGGCTGCCAATTTTTATCTCTATTATTTGAGCAGACATACTTAAGAGTGTGAAGTTTCGTTTTTCATGGGTTGGTTTGATGCACTATATATTTTAGGCCTTCTTGCAAACTATGTCTAAATAAAATGACAACCCCCCCTTCACAACACCAAACATTCATTTGAGTTCAAAATGAAGAAAATTAAAATTTCATTAGTTTGTTTCGCTTGGATTCACTGTTTTTCTTATGTGGGTAACTGTTTATGTCAAGATTTTAGAGATTTAGAGAGGTTTCAATTGGTACTTACTATTGGAACGTATTTTACTTTGCATTTTTCTCTTCAGATGTTGACAATACATTACTACTTGCTATTTGATGGACCTGATGATTTGTGGCAACATACAAAGAGCTTATATAGTGAAAGCTCAATTTTCAGGTGCGTAATGTTTTGTATGTTTTATTTCTGCATCAACAAAATGTCATCTGTATCAATTTACTCTGTTTCTACTACGATTAAAAGAAATACAATAGAAACAATTCACTTGAAAGAAAGTTGCTGCTATAAGGGCAGCAAATTTTGTTCTTAATTAAGCTCTGTTATGATCTACTTTGGTCCACTATATCAATGGCCTGGTCAAACTGAGTAGATCTATGGTTAATCAGTTTAGAATATCAAAAAATGGATAATGACATTTTATGAACTCCCTTCCAAAGTCTTTTGTTGACCTCAGTAACAATAATAACATTATCCTTTTACATTTTGTAGTTTCTCTGGGAAACAACATTGTGGTCCAAGTGATATCTTCACATCTCTATCAAGTATTAGAACTACATTGGTTGGTGACTGGCCTCCTGAAAAGTTGGTGCATGTTGTTGAGAGGCTTCAATGCCGTGCTCATGGTGAAGATGGAGTTGCAATCAGGGTATCAGGATCCTTCATAGTTGGAAACCAATTCCTCATATGTGGAGATGGCATTCAAGTTGAGGGCTTGCCAAACTTCAAGGATCTTGGAATTGATATTCCTAGCAAAAGAATGGGTACATTTCATGAACAATTCATTGTGGAGCCCACAAGCCTTATTGGATGTTATTCCATTGTCAAACAAGAGCTTTACATTAATCAGTAATGTTATATTATTACATTATGGTGTTACTGTGTCACTCAGAATTCAACACACTTGACACAGAATCACTGTCTCCCAGATGTAACATTACAAATTTGCCATGTATCTATGTTAATGAAAAATTGTTAAATGTGAATATGAATTCATTTAAAGTTAACACGTGATTTTGCTACAACTACTTCAGTACTCCCTTAATCCCTTTGCACCTTTTTAATCGTCGTTTTAGAAGATATTTTTTCCCCTGGTGATATTAATTATTATTTTTAATTATGACTTTATTTAATTTAATTTTATATATTAGTTATCACGTACATTGTTCAACATTATTACAGGGATTAGACTAAGTTTTATATTTGTCATCAGACCACATACAATATTTTATATCGGCATTCTTTTTTTGTTGAAAATAATGTTTTACATTGACTACGCTTTTAATGCTATTATGCTGTCCAGATTAGATTGAGACGAGCTATATGAAACACTCGCAACAATGTGTAGTATTATAGTTTTATTTGATCTTCAAGCATAAAAAAGATAAAAGGACGGAAGGAAAGTAGGGAATATTCGAATCTTAAGGCAGCATCGTGTAAAAGGGCAAAATCATAGGAAAGGTCGAAATCTTGCACTACTTTCTTTAATTAATTTTTTTTATAGTAATCTTGGTGTCCCTTTCTTAAAAATATATTTGTTTTAATATTCTATTTTTACTTTTTCTTGTATCTATTTCATATTTTTTTCAACATTTTCAAAATGTCAGAAATGCTCGGCCTTTCACGAATTATGAGTAACTAAATTCACATCAAATACTTATAAGAACCATATTTATATATTAGGCGCAGCATTGCAACGACGATTTGCAGAACGAACAACTTCACATGCACCACTCGCTCTCCGTTGGGGAATGAGATACGGTGCACCCGCGACCAACAAATACGGGGAGCAAAAATCCACAATTTTAGAAAAAAATAATCATTAAAACCTTTATTAAAAATTATAAAGTTAAAAGCAAATTTATTCAGTAATATTATAATTTTCAATATTTTCTTAGTGTTTCATAAAATGTTTGCAACCGAGACGTGGTTAACGAAAGCACATGCTGATCCGTAGAAGAAACGAGAAAGCCACCACACGATATTTCGCATAAGGTGCATAAAACATTTGCAATTAGTTTTCTCTACCGCAGTTCTCGTGCTTTCAATTGCACCAGGCGTTATCTAGCCATGCTTTCCTTTCAAACAGTTCATTCATTCACATTAAAGAGGTATGATTCAACATCACTTTTTAATTGTATTGCACAACGGCCACAACTTGACAATCAGAATTCATATCAACATCAAGTAAATATAGCTCACACTCCGGTTGTCTCTAGCTAATCAGCAGAAGCAAACATTTGTACAGATTTTCATGTTTTCACCCTTGATCTGAATTTGGGTAAAAAAAACAAATATTGTTGCTATAACAATTCCTTTATATGTGCTTTACATTTCAAATAACCTGTAGAAACGACAACAAAAGCCTTACCACAAGTATACAGCTACAAATAATGAAATGTTTAAAACGTCGGAAAAAGAACCTTACCCAAAGAACAGAGCTGCAAAAATTCCAAGCCACCCATGCTACCTCTAAAACAAGAGCGCTATGTGCAAAAGAATCCTTACTTCACAACAGAACTTCACTGCTTTAACAAGCCTACAAGGTTCTTGAAGATGCTAAAAAGTAGTCTCGGATGGTTCTCTTAAGGGAGGATGGAGGGTTCAATACGGATGAGGGGCTCTTCAAAGCAGATTCTGGAGTTTTTTCAGACGATTCAATTAGATCAAATCCTGAGGAAACTTGGTTCGTATCGCCTCCAGATATATTCCTTTTAGGTGGTGTGATTGGAGTGGGTGACGTAATTGGGTGGTGTGCATCATCAGATATAAAAGCATCTTCTGCTGTCTTTGGGTATTTTTTTCCATTATTATTTAAAAGCATTTTGCATTCTATACTAGGCATTGCCATTACTCTTCTTCGGATGGCAGATGCACACTGTGTTCTAGAGACATAATTGTTTTTCTTCCATGTCCGAACCTGAAAAGAGCAATTTGAGAAGAATTACAATGCTGAAAGAAACATCTGATGCATTTTATATATATAAAAAAGGCTAATATACAATATCAAACTGAAAGACACTGCAAATAATATGCAACAATATTTGGGTTGAAGTCAAGTACAACTTCAACTCAAATGAATAGGTTAGTTTTGCTCACTGTAGAATCATCAGAACAAGTTGCTAATTTTCCAATTTCAGAGCTACACCTGTTAAAATAAATAATGTTAGAAAGAAGCATATTAAAATAAAGAGAACTGGAACCACGCTAGATTTCCAATTTACCAGTTAACTGCTGTAACTTCACCATCATGACTTTTCAAAATAGTAGGATCATCCTGAGGCTTGTCAACCTGAATTTTGAAAGTTCAGTGATATTATATAACAAATGCAACCTAAGTATCCAACTTGCAATATTCCATTAAAAGTAAAAAATGTAACCTTCCAAACATAGGCATTTCCATCACTAGAACCACAGACAAGGTTAGATGCATCAGGACTAATTGCAGCCTGAAATTACACAAAATCAGATAAAGTTAGGAGTTAGGACACAAACTGAAAGCTGAAATTTTTTTAGATACACTCTCACCTTGACAAAAAATGATTCAATTCGACCCCCAGAAAAAGATTGTAAAGGTCCTTTTTCAAGTTGAAGAGTGTCATACAAATAAACTCTGCAAAAAACAAAAAGGAGAAATAGTACATTTTAAGTTTTGTTGTACATTCTTACTTCAGAAAAATAAAATAGATACACTATCAAAGGATGATACCGGTTATCCATGCAGGAGGCTGAAAGAAGAAGTCCACTGTCATCTTGGGACAAACTAGATATTCCATGTAAGCTTTGCTGAAATGACAACAAAGAACTGTCAAAAGACTCAAGACTATTTCGTCGAGTTTTTTAATAGGAAACAAAATCCTATGATATAATGGACTTAAGGTCTCAACACTATTCTTAGAGTTGAGACAATAAGTCCATTATATAACCTTTTACTGAACACAAGAATCATGACCCAGTTTATCCAACACCATTAATTGGCAACTTCTTGAATGTATAAAGAAACAAACTATTATTTTACATCACAGTTCCCACCGACCTTTTCAGTTGACTGAGGACAAGGACATGTCTGAGTGACAATACTTTTCAAATTTCTGGTATCCCAAAACTTCACCACGCTGAAATAAACCAGTGGCTTAGTAAAATATATTAATTCAAGTAAAACATTGAAAAAATAAACGTTTCCAACTAACCTATCCACCGCCCCTGCAGTAGCTATGGAAACCTGGTCCTTGAGACAAAGAACAGATGTAATACTCATGGAAGCAGTCTGAAAAAAAATAGGAATTGTTAAACAAATTTAATTTGCAAGATGTGAAGGAACACTGGTCTATCAAAAGCAAACCTTTGTCCTCCTAGTTCGTTTTGCCCGAGATGAAATATGTGCTCCTTTGACACCACCCATTGAACTAGAAAAGCAAACAAATGAGAAAAAAATATTTTAAAAAAGAATCAATACAAACAAGTGATTAACAGATCAAGAAAACAATTACTACAGGAGTTTTACAAATAAGAAAATGTCACTAACCATATGTTAACTTCTCCACGTCTACTCCTAGCAGTGGACTTGCATCTCAAGTCCCAAATGCGGAAGGATCCATCTCTTGAACCAGAGATAATAATATCTGAAAAATTGGAGAAAAGACAAGTATTAACAACTAATACATAATACATAATGTGCACTCTGCAGTTGCAGAAAAACTCATAGCTATGCAGAAATGCAGGTAAAACAAAACATTACCACTATTAGTTGGATGAGAACACATAGATTTCACGCTTCCTGTGTGCCCAGTTAAAACTCCAAGGCACTTCCGTTCTTGAACATCCCATAACTTTATCTGTAAAAGATAAAAATGGAGCATAAGAACATTCAAAAAAAAAAAAAAAAACGCACTCAAACAAAACCTACTCATATATTCAATTATAAAACTCACAATTCCTATTCAATTCTAACTCAGTAAACATCAAATCACCATCCAAATTCCCAATTTCATCTAAATCTTATCAACAAGTTCAGTAGCGCAGTCCTAAGCTAACAAACAACCACAATTCAGCTAATACATAACGCAATCACTTACCGTTTGATCACCAGAAGCAGTGAGAATCTGTGTATCTCCCTGCAAACAATTATAAACCATATCATATCCATACACAAAACACTAGAAAACAAACAACTCAAACTAATGACTACTTCATTTATCAAATGATTTCCCCTACCTTAATCCAACAGAGATCAAACACAGCATTCTGATGCGAAACCCAATCACAAATCTTCGCCTCCTCTGAGAGCAAAACAGCACAAATAAATCTCACATAACAAACCACAAAATTACGCAACCTCTACAATTATTTACTTATTACATCATAAAAAAAAATAATAATAATAATAAAAAAAAACACCTGCGTTTTCTTCAAAACTTGCAGTTTCGGAGAATTTACGTCGACTATTAAACAAGCTCACATACCCGTCCTCATCAGACACAGCGAGGATATGCGCAAATTTTGACGTCTGCAAGAAAAACAAATAAGCAAAGATACAGAGAAAGTTTTAACCGAAATCGCAGTTGCGGTTAATATTGCATGAAACTACATACAAATGCGACAGATACAAACACCATAACAGTGCCGACGAGTTCAAAAACCTCATAACCGAACTTTAGGGTTTTAGAACCTTATGATGAGTTAGATTTTGCGTTAGTACCTTGCAGAAGGAAATGGAGAGAGGAATGCTGTCTTCAGCGTGGTGTTGCAGCGCGACGACTCCAGTTTCGGTGAAGCCAGAGACGAATCCGTCCATACGAGGTCGTTTACGAACTGCGAAGAGAGAGAGAGAGAGAAAGAGTGAGAAAAGGAAGAGCGAGTGAGAAGTTCGAAGCGAAGAAAGCGTTTACGAACCTCGGAAGAGCTCTCTGGATGCGACGTGCGTGAAGAGAGAGTGGGAGCTTGGAGTGTCCATGAGCATGGAGAGAAGAGGATTGGGATTAGGGTTTTGGTTTGAGTTTGGAAGAGGAAAATGCAAGGAATATATTTGGCACTGTGAGTTCATATGAATGGCCACCATTTCGGCGCCATCATTGGAAGAGAGGCGGGAAATTCAGAAAAATTTTAAATAACTACGTATTCTTATGTTTGGTTCACCTATATTTATACGGGATTTTCTTTTTTTTTTTTTTCTTTTTCAATGTATGTTTTCACAATAATTTATTATTAAATATATTTTTCAGCACTAGAAGTTGATTCACGTTTAAGGAAGGTCAGGGGTTTGAATCCTGACTTGTGTATGCAGTCACGTTAAATCTTGGGACTAGCTATCACACTTTTTGAAGTGTTTCCAACGTAGCGAGGAGATTAGTCAGCTGTCGGATACTCCAGGAACGAACCAAACAAAAAAATTTCAAGAGATAATACAATTATATGTTACATTAATATCAAAATATGTTCATAACTAAATAAAACAAATATATACCATAAATTTATCGACATAAATGAAAGTAATTTTTTTAAAAAGTTTTGAAAAATTTATAATTCTAATTTTAGTAATGTTTTATTATTTTTTTAATACCACGTCAAATTTTAATAATTAATATTTTTATGTGAATTATAAATTATTTTTACTTTAAAACTACAATAATTTAAAATTAATGTGATTAATATTTTATGATGTCTTTATCATTTTTTAAATTAATGTGTTATTATATTATATAATTAATATAATTTTAATTTATAAATCTTATATATGAAAATTTATTAGAGAAATTTTTTCGTTTAATCTTTTATAAAAATTATATGATAATAATTAATAAAAATTACAAAAAAAAATTATATAATAATTTTCTTCTTAAATTATTATTGCATTACTGAACACTACTTCCTTTAATACATGTATATTCAAAGGGAGACATAGTAGCTATGGAGGCACATAATCACATAGTACTTTCCTTTTTCACTAGTTTATTATAAATTAGTTATATATTATATAATTATTTTAGTATGCTACACAAACTAAAATATCAGTTATAATAATAATAATAATGTTAGAAAACAACAAAAATATTAAGACTTAAGATAAGATATTCTTTTTAACTTAAAAATAATAACATATTTATAATATTTATTGATATAATTTAGAATTAAATAATTGTTCAATTTTTGAAAAATAATGAATTTTGATTTAAGTCTTTGTAATTATTTATTTATTTTTTATTATTTTAAATTTTGTAAATATTATTTTTAGTCTTTTATAAAACAGGAAAATTGGAGTACACTAAAATATTTTTTAACTAAAATATATACTTTTTTATTTTTTTTTTTTAAAATTGAAACACATTATTTTTAATCTCTAATAAATAACTATCACTTTAAAATAGATAATAACATTTATTTTAAGAATTTATAAAAAAAAAAAAAAAATTAAAAGATATCAAATATGGACATTATAACATTAACAAATATAAAAGATACTTAATATGATTATTTAAATTTTTTAATAAAAAATAGTTAAGAATATTCACATTAAAAAACAACAACTAAAAATAATAGTTCCAATTTTATATAGATGAAAAAAATTATACGAGTCAAAATTAAAACTTTTTAATTTTACAAAATTTAAAAACATGTTTAAATTAAATATATATATATATATATATATATATATATATATATCACATAAGTATTATTATCATTTACAAATATCATTTAGGTCAATCACTTAATCTTTTAATTAAAATAAAAATAATTAAAAATAATTTCATAATAGTGTAAAAGGAAAACAGGAATGGCATATTTTAGTAAGATATAAAAACATACTTATAATTTAATATAAAATTAAAAATAATAATTAATATAAATTTAATTTTTTTTGGAGTAACCATAGAAGTTAGCTTTTCCCAGTCTCAACGAAATAACAAAACCCCTCTTAAATCTTATTCACCTCTCTCACCCTGCTTTGTTCATCAACCTCAACACCACTATTTGCCCTCTCTTCCTTGGGTTAGTTGCCCTTACTCAAGCTATTTCATTCAAATTTCTTCTTAATTTTCTGTGTGCCATTAGGAATTAGAAAAATTATAATATGATTATGCATATGCTTAGTCTATATCATAGCCATGAAAATCTATGTATAGCGCCGTTTTTCTTTCTCGGATGTGGTTTATAGGTAGCTAGCTAATCAATAGTTTCCAGGTATGGTTCCTCACGTGTGTTGATGAATTAACGTGAATCTATTTTAGATATTTAGCGTGCTTGCAAGCTCTGAATAACCTCATCAGAAATATTGGTAACTATTGGTTTTAGGGTTTGGTGGTGATATAATAGGATAGGATATAAGAGCATGATAAAAACATTAGCAATTATTGGTGTTAGGATTCGCTTGATGCCCAAGATATGATATAGTAGAATAATACAAGAGCATGGTAAGTTTTAATTCTATCAAATGTTTGCTGCATAGTGGATAACATTATTGTGTTATCCTATCATGTGTTCGATATTGACTAGATAATGGTGAGTGTGGTGGTGACGATACTGGTGGCAATGGTGATTGCAATAGAGGTGGTGGTGGGAGAGGGAGGGAGGTAGGAAGAGTATCTATCTTATCTTATTGTTTTCTAACCCAACTCCCCTTTCAGGATAAAAATACACTAACAAAATATGATAGACAATAAGATAAGCAAATCATATCTTATTGTTGCACTAAACAATTAATTATAGAATGATAGGATAATTATTCTATTATACCATGTTATATCTTCACAACCAAACAGACCCTTAATTGTTTTATTTTTAAGGATTTAGGGTTTAAGTAAATCATATCCATCTCTTTAAACCATGCCCACCCTTACATCATTTGGAAATTCGCTGAAAAAAAAGTTGTTTTATCAATCAAGGCTGTCTTGCAATTTTACAGAGAAAAAGAGATGGATTCTTCTCCTTCACCGGACATACACATCCCAGAGCAATGGTCAGAGGCTGCAGAGTCCATTGTATACAGTTCAAGGCCTCCTATTATTCTTATATGCGGTGCCAAGAATTGTGGGAAAACAACCTTCTCCCGCTATCTCCTAAATGTCCTTTTGCACAAATACCCCAAAGTAGCTTATCTGGATACTGATGTTGGCCAACCTGAGTTTACTCCTCCTGCTTTTCTTTCACTAACCATTGTTCATAAAGTAACTCCAGGTAGGATCGTGAATCCCTATCTTAATTTTGCATAAAAAGGTTATATAATTTATTTCAAATTTATTCATTTTTTTCCAATTATTTTAGATTTGACAGTTCCATGCATGAAAACACCGGAGAGGTATGAAGTGCTATCTCATCTCATAACTTGGGAGCTGCATCTGTGTTTTATGATTTTATTAATGTTGCTTTGAATTTGAAGTATGAGGAGACAGCTGACTTGCAATGGAATTTAACATCTATTCAGTAGTCACGTATATTGGACTACGTGAAGTTTAGGCATGTTGAATTCTTCTTGTTAAGTAGAGTTGTCTTCGCATCAGATCACTGTTTATATTGACGAATCCCAATATTTTATATTATGATGCTTTTTTATATGATTTTGTTCTGTACACGGTTGTGCCTTTTTTCTGGCGATGCTGTAAGAGTCAAGGGTCCCAGGCATTCTAGTCTCATGTTTTTTTTGTGCGTGGAAGGGGACGGGGATACAGTGGTTAGGATTGGAGGCCTTTTTTCATTGTTGTGAATGATATTTAGGGTATGTTTGGATAAACTTCTCCAGAAAAATTTTTAAGAGAAAAAATAGGAAGGAAAATTGAAATAAACTTTTGTATGATCTAAAAGTAGCTTATGCATAAGTTAAAAATATAATTTTGGAATTTTTTTTTTTTTTTTTTTTTTGGCTTATCAAAACTGCCAAAGGTGGGGGAAAACCAGGCTACAAAGCCCTCATAGCATCCTGCCTGAGCAGGTTCCAGCAAACCCCAGGAGGGGCTTGAAAATGCATAAACTCGACACTATATGCATGAGATAACCCAGCCATATGGTCAGCTACTGCATTGTCTTCACGCATTATGTGAGCAAAACTCACCTCCCAATTTCGATTTTGGAAAAGCTAATACAAAAGAATGTATAAATTAGCTTGTAGAGAAACTTAGTTCATTTTTCTTTCTTATTTTTTTACCTAGAAGTGTTTCTAGAAAAGTTTATCTAAATGAGCCCTTATTGTGTGTTGGATCTTTGTATTCAATCATGTAACTGTTAGGCAATTCGTTGGGTATGATTTGATTGAACATGTGATGGAATCTCTTCAGTAATTGTCATTTATTATGTAACAGGTGCCTTTTCTTTGGTGATGTTTCATCTAAGAGAGATCCATCAACATACTTAAGTTACGTATTTGCCTTGTATGATTATTATCAAAAAGAGTATTGCATCTCTGAGAAGGGAAAAAATCCTTTTAAGATCGAGTTACCTCTTATTGTGAATACTCCTGGCTGGGTGAAAGGTAAGCTCGCTTTTTCACTTTTCTTTTGTACTTTTGCTGCACAGAAACTATTTCTTTTCTAGAATGGTAGCAATATATCATTTGTTATGATTTATAGTACTTGTTCATGGTTTATGTTCTCTTGCATTTCAGGTGTTGGTTATGATGTATTAGTGGACATGTTGAAATATATTTCCCCAACACATGTAGTTAAGATAAGCATATCCAGGGAAAGTAAGAACCTACCTTCCGGTGAATTCTGGTTAGATGGAGAACATGATGAAACAATTAACTTAATTGAAATAAATTCAGCTCATCAGAACTTGTTAAATAGATCGTAAGTTTGAACCTGATCAGAAACTTATCAATTGTGGCTGCTAGTTTGGTTCTTCTTTTTCCATTTTTTATGCATCAAGTATCTTAGAATATGACTATTTGTTCCCCTAGGATGATTGTTCGGAAGGATGCACGTCTCCTACGTGAATTCCGAATAATGGCTTATTTCAGACAGTGCATTTCTAGAGATTCAAGTATTTCTACGATCAAAGAACTTGCACATGCCTTGGCCTCCCACTGTCCTTATGAAGTTCCCATTGCAAGCATAAAGATTCAACATCTTCATTGTGAGGTTGATTTAAATTTTACTAGTTGCCAGTTCTGATTATGAGTCACACCTCAGTTATAATATATGGTTGCTTGATTCCTTGTGATTTGATGGTTTAGAAGTTTTAGTTGCATAAATTTGACCCTTCCCAAGAACCACAATAGTGGAGTCTTGTGATTGAGCTGCCCTTTATATGTTTGGTTTTCATGCATTTTATTCATTTTCAAATATTTTTAATATAAAATATAAATATGAATATTAAATTGGCTGTTTTCTCATTAGGAATTTGAACAATATTTCATATATCTATTTTATTTATATTAAGGTACTGAGAGCAATTTTTTTTTTTGGTCTATCCTTATCTTTGTAGGTCCCAAGCTCTGAAATATTCTTCACTTTGAATGCTTCCATTGTTGGCTTAGCAGTTGATTCTGAAGGACTTGAAAATTTACCATGGTGTCTTGGTCTTGGTAGGTGATTTGAATACTGAATTTTAAAATGTCTCATTATGTCTTGCTCTGAAAGAAGGACATTTTCCTGAAATATTTCGCAAAATTGAAATTTCAAATTTAAAAAGCAATTTTTTAGGTGGTAATAGTATTGCAAACTAGCTGAAAATGCTCAATTCTGTATTTTACAAGTCTTGAAAACATCAAATGCCTCGTAAATGAAATGAGAAGTATAATTATTTATAAAAGAAAAATTAAACTTGTAAATAAAATCACTTTTCAAAATTTTGGTATTAGTATGGCAATCAAAAATACTGTGAGCTAATGTGCATTTGTTAGTTGTAACAAGTTTATCAGTGTCTCTTAGCTTTGCAATAACATTTCAATTCTCAAGTGCAATATAGCTTAACGGATCTCTATCTATTTAGGTTATCATACTTCCAAAAATGTAGAAGATAAAGAAAAATAAAAGTGTATTCATGATTGGTACATATCATACAGTTACTATTCTAGTTTAGTAGTTGTTATGTATTTCGGTCATTCTAAGTATATTCCTTTGTTAAACACATCTTTACTTCTTATGTTTCAGGGATTGTGAGGGGCATTGACATGGTCAAAGGTGTGCTCTATGTCATTACTCCTGTGCCACATAGTTCTTTGGAAAAAGTCAACCTCTTGCTACATGGCTATATCCAAATTCCCTCTTGTTTATTGCAGGCAAGATATTGCTTTACATTCCTTTGTAGAAACGGTAGATAATATGTTAATGTTTATCCAGACTGCTTTCTTTTGTTGTCTTACAGCTTTTTTACTAGTTGTTAGAATGTGTTCTGTTAAATATTTCTATCTATAAGAGCAAAGGGCTGCTTCTGTGAGAGGCAAAGACAACTAACATGGTGAAGCTATCCCTAGAGATATTAGATGAAGTGGTTGCCTGTAAGATTGAGCTGCCTGCCACTAGGTATTTGGCCTATGCTAGGATGAAAGTAACTAGCTGGAGCCACCTTAGATTAGTGTTTTTAGCCAATAAAGTGTTTCTGTGGGTGTCATGATGCGAGTCTGGGAACAAGAGTTGTCCCAAGTTTCTTGTGGTTTTGGCCATTCAAAAGGGAGACATTGCATGTTTGGGAGCAGGAGCTCAAAGTTTCTTGGACTATTGGCAGTCCAACATTGTTTCTCTCTTTCTTGTCTATGCTGTATTGGGTTGTTGGGTTTTTCTGTTCCCTTGGTGATTCTTTCCTATTAAAATGGATTGCAGTTACTTCTCTTCTATCTAGCTGTTTGGATCTGTCTTATTATAAGTTCAGGTCAAAGTTACTGACACTTTTGTGATTTGAAGGGAGTGATAGTTGCCTATGTTCATTTGCTAGTTAGGCTATGTCCTTTATCTTATGTTTTGGGGTTTATTACTTTTAAGGAGGTGGTGTTAGATAATATTTAAGATATATTTAATTATCTTAGAACATGTCTCTTGATCTGTTTCTTTATATTAGTTGGTATATTCTTATTGTTGATGTGGTAGTAGTACTTGACCAATTAGTATAAGGACCTTTTTAGTTAAACTTCTACATAAACACTTTTAGAAATTATTTTTTTTTCCAAAAGATGAAACTAGCTTACGCATAAGTTATTTTGAAAAGTTTTCTCATATTTATTACTCCAAAACATGTTTTTTAATTTATGTATAATCAAATTTTAATTTATGGAAAAGTCAAGATATTCTATTTCTAACACATTACATCTATCAATAATATTTTCAGCTTATTACCTGCCGTCCTTCTTTCTATTTGTCCTTCTCTAAGCCTGAACCTATAATGCTGAACATCAATGTACTACATGTGCTAAAACACATTTTATTCATTTATTTATTTATTTATTATTATTATTATTATTATTCACGATGTCATGATTAAATAATGTATGCTTCTTCTCATGAAAAAAAAAATGACTTCTTTTCAGGTTCAGGGATGTATCTCACCTTACATGTCAGCAAATACTTTGACCACAAACTAGTTATTCATGTGTTTCTATTTTCTGACACTTTGTCATTCCTTATCCAATTACTAGTTTGTAGCAAAGAGTATTGACCCTTTAATTGTTTTGTTTTGTTATTTTATAAAATAAAATATATAAAGGTTATTTATGGTTTTAATCTCTACAAATTGACTGATTTTTATTGACAAAAAAATGTGTCATACGTGATTCTTGTACCAAAAAAATGTTATACTTTTTGTCTCATATATGACATATGTTGAAAAATGGGAGAATGAAAAATGACCTCATAATTTTTAGAGATTTAAAACCTGACTCATTTTACAGAATATATTTTTCTTATAATATAATTTTGTTTTTGTTTATTAACTATTTCAAAATGCTTGTTTGTTCTACATTTAAATTACTAAAATTGCATTTCAATTGTTTGCAATGTTTTGAGAATATTAAATGTTTTAAATCCATTTATTTATTTATATTTTAGTAGGATAATCATTCATTTTAAGGATGAATATGTACTATTGCTTGAAATCGCTAAATCATTGGATGAAACAGTTCATGTCTTTATAACATTGGTTTATTTCTATTGCATGGGGATTATGATGTTGAGCAACTATACTTACGAGGTCTAAACTAGGGCTAGTAGTTAACATCAGATTAAAATTATTATACCACACTTCAATTTAAGCCTCAGTTTTTTCTATATTTTTTTGGTTAATTTTAGTGCTTCAATCTCGGATCGGAGGATATAAAAGATCAGCCAAGAAAAAGCATGTTTATAAAGAGTATAATCATGTTGTTTTCTGTTATATGCTTTTTATGTGTAGAATCAACTGCTCTTGAATTCTTACTGGCTTTATATATATTATTGATTTATGTATTAAAGTCATTTAACTCAATGATTAGATTGATAAAATTTAATATAAAACATGAATTATTGAGTGAAATAAATCTAAATAAATTTATTATTGTAATAGAAAATGAATTATCTTTATTCTTTTTAAGTAGACTATTGTTAATTTTTAGCTTTTCATTTGTGAAAATGTGTTGTATGAGATCAAAAGGAGATATTTCTTTCTTTGAAAAAAATCACATATTACATATTTTCATAAATGATGAATTATAAGATACTGATATTTATTATATACTTTTAATATGTTATTTCACTATAAAATGAAAATAGTTTATTATTTATTAAAAAATATATAATATAGGTTTTTTTTATTTTTCTGCAAATTAATGATTTATTTATTTTATGACTTATATTTCTTAAGCATTTTTTAATCTTGTTTATAAATATTATTTTGTTAGTTTCAATGTTATAATATATAAATATTTTATATATTATATTTTTTATTTTAGCAATTATTAAATTATTTTAATCGATTACTTACAATATACAATAGTTTAAAATATTTTTTATTTTTACTTTATTTTTTTTAATATCTTTGTATAAGACATTATAAAGCCATTTTTATCTTTTCAAAATTGTTGTAATTTTTTTTTCTTCATATTTTAAAAGATTACAAGGAGAATATTATTTTATTTATCCCGGAGTGAAATGTTTCTTTAATTAAACATGGGAATACAAAATTGGGTTGTCTTCTAGCTGTTCCGCATTTTATTTTACTGAAATTTCTTATATACAACTTGTAAGCTAATGATTGATTGAATGTGAACTGAACTAGTTTGATTGGACCGTAAAATTTAGTCATACTTTAAGGTCTTCGACTCTCATTAAAGATGTATTAAGTAAAAATAAATTAAATACAAAACACCTTTATTATTATTATTATTCCCCTTTTATTCTATTATTTATTTTTTGAATACTTTTAATTTTTATTTCTAATTTATACTTTTAAGAAACTGCACTTCACAAATGTTTCGATATGCCTAAAATGTCTTATATCGCTTAGGAATCAAAATTAAGAGTAGTTTATAAATATTTTCTTTCTTTAATCTACTGAGGTGTCTTTTTAAGAACAAAATCATAACAGTCCGACAAGTGTCAAAACAGACAATATCTTAGATACGATGACCTTAATGATGATAGCAACTTACGGTCAGAACATTGGTACTAAAAATAGGATCTAGATCACTCTTGTCCCTTAGCTTCGACTAGGGGTCTTGTTCCGATATATCTAAAAAGTCTCATTACTTAAGAATTGAGATTAATGATAATTTATAAACACTTTCTCTCATTAACCCACTAAGATATCTTTTCAAGAACAAAACTGTGACGATCCAATAAACGTTAAAGCGGATAACATCTCAAAAACAATGATCTTAACGATGACAATGGACATAGGTCGGAACAACAAATTTCCTTCCTAGTACACTCATTCTCTTTTTTCTTACACTCATCGCTCACCCCATTTCACTCTATTTGCTTTGAGATAAACGCTGTCAACTATTGTCCAAACAAATTCAGAATTAGCTTCACGATCTCATCCCAAAAACCAAAATAAAAATGAGTGTATGACGATAAATTGAAATTATGCAAGAAAAGGGGGAAAATGTTGGACAAAGACTTGAAGTGGTGCTTTTGCAAAGACACCAAACTCTCATGTCTGCGATTTTCATAAAGTACGTTTTGAATACCCTTTTTATTTTTGTTGGTCTTAACCACACGTATTGTTATGCTGGAGTCAAATAAAATTATATCTTCCAATGATAAAACTTTTTCTTTATATAACTATATATTTAGAACTTGAAATCAATATCACTGTTTAAGGTGAAATAATTATGTCAATGAATTCACAAATTTGGTAGATAGGTGGGCACTTGGAGGAATGAATTAAATCATTTCAAAAATAATTTAAAACTTATTTGATAATTAATTTATTGAACTTGGTTTATGAATTAAATGAGTTGAAGTTAAGTTAAAAATTAAACTTAATAAATAAATAAGTTGAACTTGAGTTACATATTATTTAACTTATTTGGATAATGAATCAACTTAATTGATATATAAATTTAATTTATATAATTGACTTTTTATTTGATACTAGTTTACTAAATTAAAAAAAAAAAAAAAACATTCAAAATGTAGTTATAGTTAATAAGGATATAAGAAGTGAGCATTTTAAGGTTTCTTAGTTATGGATTCAATTTTTTATTATTTTATGTAAGGTTGAATAATTTTTATCATGTTAACTTTAATTATAATTAATTTTTTTTTATCATACCTTTTAGTCTTGCAAAGTTAATAGAATAAATTATATTTTTCTTTTAAAAAATATTATGTTATCTAAAATATATTAATATATTAAAAATTTGAAATTTATATTAAAAAAAACATGACTTAATTCATGTGATTCAAACTAACGAACTAAATCGAGTTATTCAAGAGTTTGAATCTTGTCAAGTTCGAGTTATAAAAATAGTTTATAGTGAACTCAAGTCGAGATTCAAGTTGAATCAAATATTATCAAATAGTTTATAGTTAACATAATTTTACTTATTTTTATCCCTAATTCACACATATAATTAAAAATTTGGTATAAATTTCTACCTTTTTCATAGGTGTAAATTCAAATTTTATGACATTATTTTCATTACTTGATGGATAACCCTTTTAAAAAATATTTATGGCTTAAGAATTAGCTAAATAATGTTAGAAATCTGGTGGTGGTAACATATATGGGTTGTTGAATAAAATATACACTTCGAACAACCCACACATTAGTTAGGTTGTGTTTGATACTACTCCATTGGAGTACCTCACACGTTGCTTGTTTATTATTGACTGAGTTCATGTAAAATTTGACCTAAAATAATAAATGAGAGTATTAAATAACATGCTAGAACTTACTAGCATTTTCTCCACTAAAATTGTGGATACGCCATGGCAGTGTCTAATTACTAAATTAGGGGACCAAAGCAATTATGAGGGGACTACTTTATCAAAATCTATACCCAATTCAATTCCATTCATACCAAAATATATTCTTCATTTCCACAACACATTTCCATGTTTACTTTTTTCTTGCCATTTTTCTTCTAACCATAGACTTCTTTTGGATAAGATGTACCTAAGTGACTTTCTTCACTTGGGTTGTTAAGAGTTTTTTTTTTTTTTTTTTTTATCTATCATAAGTACAATAATAATATCAAGTTAAACTTATGATTATGTATATTCTACTATAATTTTTTTTATCATTATACCGTTTTTAGTGATCTACTAAGAGTCTATTTAAGGAAGCGTTTATAAATTTAATTTGTATTATGATGTATTTTTAATTCTACAATTATGTAAAACAATTCTTTAAGGCAAGATTAAATATGTGAATATTTGTCTTAATTGCATAATTGATAATATATTTGCTCAAAATAGATCCATGTTTAGAATAAGCTACAGAAGAAGTAGCTTATGAGTTTTTTTATATTTTTAATTTGATGTGAAAAAATAGTGACATTTGAGTTGAAAATGTATATCCAAGCACGCATCAAACTATGTTATCTCGCATTTCAACGAGTTTGTAATAATTCAATGTAAATTCAAATATATATATATATATATATTTATTTGAATTTAAATATATATAAATTTAAATATATTTTTATTCTTCAAGTTTGGTATGTATTTTTGATCTTTCAAATTTAAAATTTGTGTTTTTAATCCTTAAAATAACAAAAGTTATTATTTTAGTTCCTTTCAATTTTTTATTATCAGTTATGATATTAAGTAGTGACTAAAATAATATTTATTGAGATTATAAAATAAAAAAATTAAATTTAAGGAAATAAAATAATATTTTTGATATCTATGAATTTAAAATAAAAAAATTTAATTTAAGAACCTAAAATATATATATATCTTAAATTTGGAAGATTAAAAATATAATTAAATCTATTATGTGTTTAGATTGTGGACTACAGAACTTGAAAGTACATAAAAGAAGTATTAATTGATTTTATCCAAACATGTATTTACTGCATGTTTGGATGAACATTTGCAAAGTTGATTTTACAAAATTGATTTTGGAATTATATAATTTATATTTGAATGTTTTTACAAAATTAATAGATAAAATTAATATATATTTTGGTATTTCATGTAAAAGCCACTTGAAGTCGTTTCAAGTCAAAATCTAATTACGAACTAAAAATAAATCCTCAATATAAAACAAAATTGTTAACATTTATCTAAAATATGGATTTGAGAAGTGTCAATTTATCTTCAATATAAAATTAAATCAGGCTATTGTTTATTTTATATATATATATGTATATTAGATACATATAGAATATAGTTTTTCACACTTGAAGAGAATATAAAGTTATAAGTTGTACCTAAATTAACGAAGTTTCTCACATTTGTAGCGTGAATGCTTGACTTTGATGTAGATTCTAGCACAACACAATGAAAGATTCTTAAAGATATTTGTTGTATATCCAACTTTAACATAACTTTTAACATGGGGGCATGTATGTCTAATCAATCAATCAAGATATACTTAATGAGCAAATTAAGGGCTTAATATTTCCGCATTCATCGTCTTAATTTGTTTGGTACTGTTGTGTTAATTTGAGAGATTGATCCTCTTGAGGTTAAATAACCCTATATAGTTCAAAAAATAATAATTAAAAAAAAACCCTATTTATGGTGCTACCATATATAGCTTCTGACCCTATTGCTTCATCTAAGACATAGAGCAAGATTGTTTGTTTGTTTGTTTGTTTATAGTACCACTTGCTTTGTCACCACTGTTCTGCCTGCAGCAGGGCTGTTTCAGCTCTTGCGTATATCATGGAATGTATCTATGCCCCACCTAACTTTATTCAAATGTCACCACATCATAATAATAATAAATAATGATCTATTTGAATCAATAAAATATTGATCTAGCTTCATATGTTATAAGATCGTGACTTTGATTTTTACCATCAACTTTAATATTTTGTTGATGACTAATTTGTAAGTTTAGCTGTCATCATTAGGGATGATAAATACTTGTAATACTTGAATTCGTTCTGATTTTGATAAAAAATACTCAATTTGATTAAATATGGTAAAATTTGATATATTAAATTGAATACAGGTATGGATATATACTTACTCGTCTCGTACCCGTATCTATCTCCTTTCCTATTCTTGTTTCCATTCTTAATTTAATACTTGTTTTTAATTTAATGTGTTAAATTTTTTTGATATTTTATTATGTGTGATTATTTATTATAATATAAAATAGAAAATTAATTTATAAATATTAAGTATTTTTACAAAAAAATAATTTTTGACGTATACGAGTATGCCCGATGCCTGACAGGGATGGAAATGAGGATAAAAATTATATATCTAACGAGTACGAAAACAGAAACAAAAATAAGTTTGACTCGCAAGAAATAAGAATGGGTATCATGAAACATGTACCCAATCCGGCATATTGTCATCCCTAATCACCATAGAATGACACTCTTTGAGTTTTGAAAACTCAAGTAACCTGAAATTTTAATAATAATGTGTGTTAAGATTATTGTTTCTTGTCTCTACCTATAGGCATTCAATATCCTTGTATGGCTAGCTAGCACATATGCAAGGTCTTCACATTGTGCATACTTTTTGAAAATTTATATTCTTCTGTCTTGTCACTGGCGTTTGGTAAATTTATGATTTTATCTTTTTTGTGCTTCAAATTCTAAACAGTTGTTTATTGAAAAAATATTGTGATTTTATTTAATATCTAAGGTTTAAATCTGTTTTTTTTCTGTCAAGTATAATAATTATATAATTTAAATTTTTTAGGGTTTTCATGTCGGTATGTTTAAGGAGAAAATTGGGTCATAATATTCCCAAAGCTGAAAATCTCATGAAAACATGCAATATTTAGGTTAGGACAACCATTATCCTTTATTAAGTCCCAATAAAAAATGATTAAAATAATGGGTTAGATGCAAGATAAAATTCTGTTTAGAATTTAAATTGATTAGAAAAACAATTATAAGGGCATATATAAACTAAACATGTTGATGACTAGTTGAATAAATAATTGAAGTATAATTATTTGATCCACTCTGATCTGATATTTTTCAGAACCTAATCATTTCTCATAGCACTAACACTATCCGTATGGAACATTGTTCATTTTCTTCTTTTTCCTGTCTGTACTGTTTCTTCATTTGTTCCTTATATCCTAATCATAATTTATTTTCTTTTTGACTTGTTTAATTCCTTAATATATAAACATAAAATCATATTAGCTGTGCATCGTACCCGAAAAAAAAAATATTTATTCTTTAAGAACATTTCAAAATTATTACAAATATAAACCAAAACAATCCCAATTTCATTTCAAACTCTGAAAAAAGTAAGACATTATAGACAGAGAATCAAAATTATTATTATTATTTTTTTACACGAGATCTTTTGCTTTGAATTGGGTGATTTAATATTCGGATTTCTTAGTTGCTGGACACGAGCATGTGTAATTCAGTGATACAGTTCATCTTTTGGCTCATCCTTTGTAAACTTAATTTTAAATTAAATTCATTTAGGTTAAAAAATTATTTTAAAGTAGTACTCACTCTACAGAAATAAATCCCATTTAAGAAAAGATACACTAAGAAATAAAATAATTAATGTTATATTAAAATATAATAACATCAGTTATTTTTAAATATTAAAACTGTGGTTAATTTGAGATAGAAAAAAATATATTTTGTAGTAATTTTTTTATTTTTTATTTGTTAGAGTCTCTTTCAACAATATTATTTTCTTTTCACAAAATTCAATCGGAAATCTCTCTTAAGATATTTGAGAGCAGCTTAATTTGAACTAACAGCTTATTCATATTATTCTATGTAATATCTTCTTGATGGTTTTTAATTGTCTATTTATTAGTAAATTTTTTATTTTTTATTTCCAAAATTAAGAACAATGATATTTTTTTCCCTAAATTATACACTTACTTTTTATCTATTTTTTAATTAATTTACACATTAATAACCCAATATGTACTTATCATACACTAAAAATAAAAAATGTAATAGAAAACATAAAAAAATTATTATATCTCTTAATTTAAGTATAAAAATATAAATTATTAAAATCAGTTTAGTAATGCGAGTTAGATAAAATGCACATAATTTTAGACTATAATTCTAATGTGTTTATTGTAATTTTTGATAAAAAAAATATTTAAAAGGTGTACAATTTAACTTAAATTAAATCTTCTTAAAAAAACTTAAAGTATATCAAATATCTAAATATTTCTCTATAGTAGCATTAATTAACATATTACCGGTTCCACCGGTACAAAGTTTGACAATAATACGTTAACAGTTACGCAAACGACGTCGTATAGCTCCCCTTCGTGATCAGACTCTGCACAAGTAACACGATTCCCAAGAAATCAATTTAACACATTAATTAATTAATTAAAAAAAATAAACCAAAATAGAAGGACAAAACAGTAATTTTACCTTAAAGTCCAATGGCGGGAAAAAGAGCCGTTGCTGCTCAAACCAACGAAAATTTGGTGCCAAAACCACACAGCCTCTCTGCCCGTAAAACCCCGGTCACCCCTTTCTCTCACTCTCACTCTCTTTGTTCCCACCAAAATCCTAAACTCAAAACAAAACCCCTTTTCTCATATTCCCTCTTCCTTTTCTCATTCTTCCATTCCCACCCAAAAGTCCAAACCTTTTCTCATTTCCCTCTTTTCTTCCACATGGGCTTCTCCCACTCCCACCTTGAACTGGAATCCAAGAAGTGGCTCATTGCAAGAATTGCCATCTGACTACCAAAGCCCATAAACACAAAGTGCATCGTCGGTGGTGGTACAGATAACACCACCGACAAGGAAGTGTATTCCATGACGCCGAAGACTAAGGAAGCTAGCATACCAAAAAAGCTACCTTATCCTTCGACGTCAAGGAAGCACGTCACGATAGTATAATACTATCGCGACAAGTGTCATGAAGAATAATTTTGAAAAGATCTTCAAGAATCATGTTAAGAAAGTTGAATGATTTGATTTCATTCAACTAACTAGACATGAATTTTAAAGGAAGATTTGACTTTTCTAAAGTGAATAATATGTTTAAGAAAATAAAATAAGTAATTTTTATAATTGATAAATAATTAATTATTGATATTATATATACAAGCATAACAATTATGCATGTGTTCACGACATTACAAGCACATATAAAATAAATTATTATGTATATATATGTGCTTGTGATACCATTTGTAATTGGATAAAAAAAATTATGTTTATGATAGTTTCTCAAACAATGAAATTACTTTGTTTATATTTATTTTAGAGGGCTTAAGATTTTTGTTTTGGAGGCTTGTTATTCCTCTTTCTTCTACAAAACAAGTAACAAGAACTTGTGTATAAACTTGGGGAAAAAATGATATTTAGAGTTAGAAGTTAGAAAGGGGTACAGGGTATTATGTAGTTTATTTACTTGGTTTTGTTTTTTATTAATGAGAATCTATGAAAGGAATATTGAGATTTTGGTATATTTGGGTCAAATCATGGGATTCTAATGAGAGTGAGTGAGAGAGGGTTGACATTGTTTTGGGTTGTGTGCTTTCTTTTGTGGTGCAATATTTAGTCTTTTGAAGAGGGTGTGGTTTAGTTTTGTGCAGCTTTTGCTTCTGTTTTTGGGATCAGTTGGTTGGTTGTCTAACTTTTGTTGCTCTATCTATTTTGTTGCCAGATACCTAATTGTGTTAGGTGTCTTAGGCCAAAAGGGCTTAGTGATCCACTAGTACCTAATGCTTTCAGTTTTGATGCTCCATAGTTTGTTATACTTGTACTTAATGCCAAGCTGTTGTAGTAGTTGGAGTTTTTGACAGGTGAAATTTGGTCCTGAGTTAGCAAATTTTGATGATGAAATTGTGCATACACTGGCTGCGTAGTACTAGTGTGACATGCCAAACCCAATTTTTGTAAATCTTCAGAAGAAGAGAAGCTTTTCCTGACTCAATTTCTTTCTCTCTTTGGTTACCCTATTGCATTATTATCCTCACCACAAATGCACCAAGGAATTCCACTAAAAATGAAAGATTTTTTAATTATTTTGTTTCTATAAATATGATCGATACATCATTTTAAAACTGACAATTAAAGATTAATCTGTGTTCATAAGAAATAATTTCTATTGATCAAATATTATTTTAACATAGACCATAATCAAACTTAAGAACATCAAGTCTTATATTCTAGTACAAATTTTACAATTATTGAATTAAGAGATTTTGTTGGAAGATTTGTTTAGTTTTAAGGAATAACTGATTTTTTTTCCTCCAAAAAGATCTTTTAGGGTTTTTAGAGTTATTTTAAACGCAAAAATAAATAAAACCAAACATGTTTTTATATAGTGTACATATAAATTAATTGATACAGACTTGTTTTAATTTAGTTAGTTTAAGTCAAGCCTATTTAGTGAATGATATGTGGTTTATAAAAAAGAAAAAATTCACGCGTGTTTTATTTATTTATTTATGAAAATTCAAATAAGTTAAAAGAAAGAATAATTATAAAAGTCTTATGACACGTTTGGTTGCGCGTGATCGATAATTCTATATAGTTTAAACGATGTTATTTGGTTCGATTAAAAGTCGTAATTTATTCTCTTCATCGACATTTTGAGTGGCCTCAAAGTTTGATATGCTTTGTCATTTTTTGAAAAAGGTTATAATTTTTTTTAGATTCTCTACAAGCATTTGATTCAAATAAAATTAACTCAAGAAACACCGGTTCTAACACAAGTTTCATTAAAAAATGTAAAAGGGTTTTGCTTTCTCGATCTTAAGTTGCAACTTCTTTACTTTTTACCCTAAAAAAACATTTTTCTTTTCCCAACTCTTAAGGTATAAATATTTTAGGAGGAATGATGAATAGAAAGAAGAAAAAAAATATAAAAAGGATGCATAAAAATTGGGTATATAAAAATTGAATCTTGAGATAAATACAAAGAAAAAGGAAAAGTATACGTATAATGGATATGAAAAATTGAAAATTAGAAGATTAAGAAAGGAAGAGTTGTACTCCCTCCAATTCTTGGAGTTCGTAGCTAGGTTTCAAGTTTCAACTCAATAGTTTTTTTCCACTAAACCCCATACACAAAAGTCATAAACGCAAGCGTGTATTGAACACGGGGTCAAAGTGTCTCAATAAGTACCCTAAAGCAACCTCACCCCATGGAAAAGAATATCTTTTTAATGGCTAAGATGCTGCACAAATTGAGAGATTGTGACAAAGTAAAATCAACCTCTTCCAACCTTATTAATACCAAGCACCTTTTACATCCTCTACCACTCTTGCTTTAATCTTCTTCTTTGCCCCACCCACTTTTGCTTACCCTTGCACTCTAGGGCCAGGGCCAGGGCCAAGGCCAACTCCATTATAACACTTATTAAAAGAGAAAATAATTAAGGGAAGTACATTAGATGACTAGAATCCTATGCAAATGTT